>NC_089761.1:23965643-24023143 GCF_040412425.1 Macrobrachium rosenbergii | reverse complement strand
GGAAAGTCGGAATATCATGAGGAGGGTTTTCTCATTTGCATTTATTTGTTTCAGTGCAGTGCGCGTATGTATGTATGTATGTATGAGGGTTCTCATGTGTTTGTTCATGTAGGAATGGCATGGCATGGCATTTAGTATAGAAGTTTTGCTACGGATGATCAAGTATATTTATATTACCTAAAATTGGTTTTTATAGTCTCTCTCTCTCCCATATATATATATATATATATATATATATATATATATATATATATATATTTATATATATATATATATATATATATATATATATATGTATATATACTAAGTATATATAATATATATATATATATATATATATATATATATATATATTTATATATTTATATATATATATATATATATATATATATATATATATATATCATTCCTCTCTCTCAGTATATATAAATATATATATATATATATATATATATATTATATATATCTCTCTCTAGTATATATATATATATATATATGTATATGTATGCATGTATATATGTATATATACATTATATATATATATATATATATATATATATATATATATATATATATATATATATATATATATATATTTCTCTCTCTCTCTATTCTCTCTCTCTCTCTCTCTCTCTCTCTCTCTCTTCAATACATTAAGAAAAATTCGGTATTATGGTGAGGATTCTTAACGTCAGTCTGGTATTTTAAAACCATTTTTCTCTTATTTTGTATCAGTTCTTCCACTCGTTTTATTTTTATTTTTATTGCATTTCCTCGTGTATCTTTTATATTATTGCTTGCCATGTTACCCCAACAGGAAGAAAAGCCCACTTTAACCGGGGTTTCTGTTTAATACGGCCAGAATTGCCGTAACAACTTTATTGCATTTTAATATATTCCACGCGACTGATTGGGAGTCATTTAGTGCTAGAGGCGTGCACTTATCAGCAGCTCTTAAGATTTATTAGAGATTTTACGGTAAGTCTGGTAATTGAGTAAGTGCCGAGGTTTCCTGTCCAATGAAGCACTTTACTGCGAAAATTACCGGTGGATTGCTGATTTGCAACCAGTTCGACACTTTAAAAGGAAGTGTTTACAGTTGTTCATCAAGAGTTCTTGAATTATTTATAACCGAGCGTTTTAGTCTCTCGAATGGCGCTTGTAATACTTAGGTACTGTACTATGGTAATGTAATGTGTGTACTAGTGGTAGGTATTGTAATAAGGGCAATGTCATGTGTGTAATAGGGGTAGGTATTGTAATAGGGGCAACGTGATGTATAATGTATGGCAATGTAAGTTATATATATATATATATATATATATATATATATATATATATATATATATATATACATATACATATATATACATATATATATATATATATATATGTATATATATATATATATATATACACCGTATATTTATGTCAGTTTGTTTGTGTGCATGAGTATGCGTGTTTATTTTTAATATTTTAAAACTAGGCTTAGTAAGTAGTAATGATGACTGTTTTTGATGATTTCAGTGTAAATAAAAATAATTTGACTTTATGATGTTTCAGAGTTACTGTAAACGGTAAGCATATGGAAGGCCTTTGGTGTGTCCAGAACAGTACGGTGTACCATGCCTTAGTTGTTATTCAAGATGATGTATCAATGCTCCCGTACAAATTTGGATAGAAGTCTTCAAACAGCGACGTCTGGCAACTTTGTCCTGCGAATTGGGTTAACGTTGATTGATTGATTAACGTGGCGTACTTGGCACTGTTTGCACAGTGCTTCTGAGGGAAAAGAAAAAGAGAATAAAGATCAATCTATGGACCACCACGGACCTGGAATAACATAACGGCAAATTGGACTGGAATATGTTGGAACTGAGTTCAAGGCTCTGCTCGCTACGGCATGGAAGATGGATCTAGGTGATGCTGAGTTAGATCAGTATTGTCATCTTTGGGGCTTGTTCCCTCTGGTGTGATTATCTATGTAAAAAGGACAGTTGCTGATAACTAGTGAAGAAAATATCGCATTAAGAGAAAGATCAAATATTCGACAACTGATATGTAACGGTTCCTTCGTTCTGAAACTGAACATGAAACTGTTCCTTTTTTTTTTGAGATCGATAATGACACCGTTTCTGTTTTCAAGTCAATAAAGAACTTGTTGCATTGTTTTTAAACCAATAATTGAATTTCTAATGGTCCTTCACCATTATGGAAATATTGCACCGTTCCAAAACCAACGGGAACAATACCGTCGGTTTTAAAATAGTTGTGAAGACGTCCGCAGTCCTCAAGAATTTTTTAGAAATGCTCTGATGTTCTAAACCAATTTTGGAAGTTCTATCGATAGTAATCCAATGTCTGCTTGTTCTTTCATTATTGAATAAAACATGTTCTATTTTTGTCTTTCTATTTTTTACCGTTGCATTTTATCCATTGCATGTGATCACCCTCATTTTGATCTAATTGTTTTTACATTATTATTATTATTATTATTATTATTATTATTATTATTATTATTATTATTATTATTAGGAAGAAGCTAGTAGACCAAAATCACGACCAAGAAGCTCTTGCAAGACCCATTGCTCACTTACGAGTAAAGAAGTCACGTGATCTTATTTTTTTAGTCTTAGCGTCAGCAGGCAAGTTCCACCAGACAGGAGGAAACGAATATGTCCCCATCCGAGCCCAGGGATTTTGATGGCCATGTCGACTGGATATCCAGCGTCTATGCCGGAATTAGCAGAGGAAATGATTTGAAGGTTCATATTGATTCTCAACTCCCCCTTTGGGTGACAGTCGAGCACTTCTGGGAATTAGAGAATGTCGCCAAAAGACGCAGTAAGTAAGCATTAGCGACCGTCGTCAAATTTGAGTAAGTTCCCGGAAAGGTGAAATATGAAATAAGTGTGCACGAGGTTTTGACAGGTCCGTCCCCGTCTTCCTCGTCTTTCCTTCATTATTCAGAAGTGCGACACTCAGTCATCCGTCACGATTTTGCATAAACCCACACGGCAGAAGGAGCTACGACCAATATTTTTTCTTATTGGCATAAACATAAAAAGAAACACACAAATAAATCGGGTGTGTACAGTCATTTGGAGAGTAACGCCAGGCAATTATGTCGAGCGAAGTTATTAGCTGGCAAAGGTTTCGAGTCTATTTCAGCCGAATTACCATTCCAACATGTCAACAAAGTCTCTCCTTAATGTGTGCCGATGGGTGACAAACGCGAGGCCAGGTAACAAACGTCGGCAGCAAATGCAACGACAGTTAATAAGCTTTCCGGGTGGAAAAGTTGCCACCACCCTTAATGACATCCCAGTAAACACACTAATCCCTCAGACCAGCCCCTAAAAATACACGATCCTGAAATTCATGGTCTTATTGGACAGTTCGATTCCACATTAAGGCCTCTGTAAGTCATCTTTTTTTTTTTTTTTTTAACACCTTCCCTCTTTGCATATAACCCCTAAGTGTGTGTGACCTCATTCTCTGCTGTTCACTCGCCTCCTCCTCCTCCCCTCCTCCTCCTCCTCCTCCTCCTCCTCCTCCTCCTCCTCCTCCTCTCTCCTCCTCCTCTTTTTCTTCCACGCCTTGCCTTTCCTGTCACTGTCGTGGAGCTCCGCCCCCTTCCCTATATAAATCGTGATTATTACGTCGAAGTCCATAGATCTGGTGGGTTAAGGTGTATTTACCCGTGTTTTATGACTTCTCACCTTCAACGGCTTTTGAATTAATGAGCGACAGCCAAATGCCCTTACACCCTCTCTCTCTCTCTCTCTCTCTCTCTCTCTCTCTCTCTCTCTCTCTCTCTCTCTCTCTCTCTCTCCTTGAGCATTTTCAACTATTAATAATTACCAAACCACTTTATAATAATTTTTACCTACAATCCTTTCTAATGTTTCAGTCATTTTTAAATGATACAGTACATACAACTGTCGTGTCATTGTCCAAGGTACAAGAAAGCTCTTTGCTAATACCTCTGAATAGTGAAATGATAAATTAAATTCGTCATGTTGCTTATGTTCATTATGGTAACATACTTGTTCATAAACAAGTATATTTTCTAATTTATACTAACTAATAAGAAAGTTACTGTAAACATTTATTTTTTCCTATACAAAAAAGTTTTAGTGTTTTATTTGTATGATAATCTTGTGTTATAATTCTTGAGTAAAGAAAACTCGCTCTTTTTAAAGTGCCTTTTAGAAAATCAGTAAGATGTTGGGAAATCAATCCACGAGGTAAGGGACTTGATGTTCTATCAGCGTTAACATCTGTGCGTTCTTTTGACTTTTTTAGTGGTGTTCCCCAAGGTCTATCCTCTAGATCTTAGTGTTCCCCTCTGGTTCCGGCGAACGATACTTACCCCTTTCTATTGACGTATAACGTTGATATATTGATTTTGATATACTCAATTTAAGCAAGCTCATGAAAGCTTTCTGCACTTACAGTATATAATATATATATATATATATATATATATATATATATATATATATATATATATATATATATATTTATATATATATATATATGTTATTGTGTGTGTGTGTGTGTGTGTGTGTGTGTGTGTAGAGAGAGAGAGAGAGAGTTTTCTTTCAGATCTAGAGAAATTACAGTACTCTGACTTCATAAAAAGATTTTTTGCAGAGGTCCTGTACTACATAACTTGAGGCCTGCCAGTAAGAATCATGATGTCCTGTGAGTTGATATCTCATCGATATTTGAAGAAACGTCCATCAAGATTTTGATTCTCAAAGACTTTTATGACTTTTTCATACTGCAAAAAATTCCCGATATATGTTTGAGTTATTTCCAGGTTATGATTTATGCGGGAATTATTTATATTTCCTTTGAATTCAGCATTCTGTGAATTTAAATTTCCATGTAAACTGTATGAGAATCCGGGTAAGCGGATTAGCTTAAATCGCCCATTTGAATTATTTATAGAAGCTGATGTTAGCCATAGTTCTTATGTATAGAGTTTAGCAAAAATAGATTGAAATCACATTTTCTCTGCATTGATATGTTTTGTGTTACCTCGCTATATTTCGTTTTGGTCAGAAATTTATAAGTAATAATGTGTGTCCTGTTTATTGAGCAGTCATATTCCTGCCTTATATTACTATAAACTTATTTTGAGCTTGTTATTATTTTTGTTGATATTAGGTTACAATGGCGTTTAACCGAAGCAATTTCGGAATGCACCATCAAGAAATCAAGACATTTTTTGTTGCAGTAGTAGTAGTAGTTGTAGTAGTAGTAGTAGTAGTAGTAGTAGTAGTAGTAGTAGTAGAAAGCTTTCGTGGTATGAGTTGCGTGGCAGTTCCTCCTGTGAACAAGAAATAGGTATTTGACAGGCATACAATTAATACATTAGCCCAAAAAAATTAAAAATTATTTGATTCTGCCGTAGAGACTTCGCCCAGGAAAGGGTCGGGTTCTGTCTGAAGGCGTCTAGTAGGAAGGAGATCTGCTGTAGGGGAAGGAATAGGAGTAGGAGTAGGAGTAGGAGAGGAAGAGGAGGCAGTAGGAGGACGTTTTAAGTGCTTCCATTACAACTATAAATGGCCCGTACGGAGGTGATATTGGCTCGATTAATTAGAAGGCGTCCTTGCCTCTGTAATCCAATCGCTACGAAGGAATTCGACCCCGTCGGACTTCGTAACGTTCTCCGGGGAGGGCAGTTGATAAAGTTTTGGGAAAGGGAGCCACAGAAATATTCTTAATGAGATCTTTAGTATTACTGTACGGAGAGAGAGAGAGAGTTTTTCCTTTTGTGTTTTTCTTATTTCTGTTTGATATATATGTTAACTCGTTTTATTGTGGAATTCTATATATATGTATATATATATGTATATATATACGTACATATATATGTATATATGTACATATACAGTATATATATATGTGTGTGTGTATGTATATATATTCGTGTATGTGTGTGTGTGTATGTGTAGGGAGAGAATAAGAGAGAGAGTTTTTCCTTTTGTGGATTTCTAATTGGTTTTTTAGATTTATGTATGTTAATCTATTTTATTGTGCAATTTATACATATATATATATATATATACATACATCCATATATATGTGTATGTATATATATATATACGTATATATATATATGTTTGTGTGTGTGAAGGAATATTGTTAATAGCAGAAAACGAGAGAATGAGGAAGAGAAAGGCGGAAATACGAATGAATAGAAGGGGCACTGATGGAAAATGGATTAGGACGAACAGTTAATGGAAAATGAAAGAGGGGAAGCGTGAAGGCATGATATTAAGGCAGGAGGAGGATAAAAGAGAGACTGTGCTCATGAAGTGTAATTACAAAAACCATATCTCCATGATGAAGTCGAGAAGGGATGAGGTGCGACAGGTGTGATGAATATGGCCACAATGTGAGGAACAGGACATAGGAGAGAGAGAGAGAGAGAGAGAGAGAGAGAGAGAGAGAGAGAGAGAGAGAGAGAATACGCGCACAAACTCACTAGCAGGTTGATGTTAAAAAAAAGAGCGAGAAGTACAGCAAAATACCTCGACAGAAGAGAGAGAGAGAGAGAGAGAGAGAGAGAGAGAGAGAGAGAGAGAGAGAGAGAGAGAGAGAGGGGGGGGAGAGAGAAAACTTTCCTGTCTACAGAGAAAGCGTGGGTCATAAGGAACCAGGAAAAATAATATGCGTAATTAATAAGAGTTGCCAGGAATGAAAAGGCATTTTGCGGCGCCCTGGTACATAGGGGTGAATGGAAATTTTAGGAATTGGAAATAACTGACGGGTTTTTTTAGTATCTTGTGTTGCTAAAAAAAATGATTTTGGCGTTAACTGAATTATTTCTCTTGTAGGGCATAAGTTTCTGTATCATGTAGAGACAGTTAAAGATTAAGTTCCCACCGGCTTCCCAGTTATGAAATTTATAATCAGATCTTATCCGTTGCCCAGCTATGACAGACCTTTTCATATCCTCCTCGTTGCCCAATTTTAAGATAACGATTTGATTCTAGCCTATATTTCTAAACTGTCATTCAGGAGGTTTTATTAAGTCAATTGAGAGTATTTCCAAACTTCACTTATTCGTCAGATCCTCATTGCGGCCTTTATTTAATCTTGTCTCGTCATTTTTTACCCAGTCACTTTTACACTCCCATATTTATAGTTTTACAAAGTAGTTTTAAAATGTGATTTTCCATTTTGATCCTTGTGCAAAGTATTATTGAAATTTATCACCAGTTTCCACAACTTGACATTACCTCACAATAGCACTACATCAGTTGTGAAGTGTCGCAAAGTACACGCTATTCACTACACTCTATTCACCCCAAATTGATTTTCCTAATTTTCCTCTTCAGTCTGTCCAGAAAAATAATTTGGTTTCAAGACAAAACCCAGAACTACAATTTTGTCAAAGCAATTACCAAGTGTCCATAATATTTTCATGCATATCTTATGGGCTGTAAGTCTACTAACTAATAGAATTGTTGTTAACATGACAGGCTTATTGAGCAAAATAATATTACATATTTTAAGCCATTGTTTACTGCTGAATATACTGTATATACGTTCTTGTTGCACATGTACATATGTGCTATTTACACACTTAGGCGTAGTACTGTTTCAGCTGTGGCTGATAATTTTCGACCTAATTTATCACTAAAGGACCCTGGTGTCCATTACCATTACTCGAAAGGTACCCTGACGCGCTTTTATCAACACAAGTAACGCACTTATCATTCCTCTCTCTCTCTCTCTCTCTCTCTTCTCTCTCTCTCTCTCTCTCTCTCTCTCTCTTCTGTCGAGGTATTTTACTGTACTTGCTCTTTTTTTTAACATCAACCTGCTAGTGAGTTTGTGCGCATATCTCTCTCTCTCTCTCTCTCTCTCTCTCTCTCTCTCTCTCTCTCGGTGTATTTTCGGCTATGATTGCGACATAGAACATCACGTGTACTTTTACGAGCCGAAACACCTGAGCATACATAACCTACTCTTATGATATTCGGACACCTGAGCATACATAAACTCTGCATGTGGCATCGTTAACAAGTACAAGTTTATTATAAGTGATGTTACTCCTTCGCAATATTGTTTGTTTTAGCTCCTGTGGAGGCTGCGTAAAACGACCAGGAATGTATCTGTAAATATTATTGGATCGCTTTGTGAAAGGTAATACCTTTTGTGGAAGATTCTTTGAATTACAGAATTTTTTTATTATTTGAATAAATAATTATCTGGAACGTAGTGGCACTATTTAGGAAGAAGCACGGGATTTTTTTAATATTGTGACGTCATGTGACATCAGTCAATCAGGTAGACCGTGTCAACTCTTGATGAGAAACTTGTACCAGTAAGTAAATCTTGTCTTGAACATCTCAGTCGGTTTTAAAATATCCTTCATGGCGGTTTTTAAGAAAACTCATGCAAGTATAACCTTTAGGTTACTTTTATATTAGCAACGGTTTTCAATTTATGAAATGAGAATTAGAGGAAATCCAAGTAGTAACAATCAGTTTTAGTAACTATTATAAAAATATAAGTTTAACTTTTGTTGTTATGTAAGATTAAGCGATTATAGATAATGCACACACACATAAATATAAATATATATAAAAATATATATAATATAAATATACAGTATATATATATATACACCCGTGACTATGTGATTTCATATATATATATATATATATATATAACAATAATATATATATATATATATATATATACAAATTTATATATTCTTTAAGATACGCATTATTAAATGTTGATAACAAGTTGACATTTGCGATCTTTTCATTTATTTATTTTTCGTTTAGACTCCGAGTTACAAAATTATATAAGTTTTCCGTGATCATTCAGATATCTTGATAGACCTAAAATTATCAAGTGGACTCGGGAATTTTCATCTTTATCGTTATCATCACCATAAGGATCAGATTGTTGTATGTAAACTAATTGAGTTACGTTTTATTACTAATTTATATATATATATATATATATATGTGTGTGTGTGTGTGTGTCTGTGTGTATTTATTAAGAAGTCTGGAGTTTGATAAGACGAAAGTCAGTCGATGTATACGTAGTGTAAACAGACTTCCTCTCTAAGACACACATTTAAATATATCTACATTCATATGCACGCATGTATTTTTGTACACATGTGAATGTCTGAAGAGCAGAGTATATACATTTTTTTAGCAGAGATTTATGTCGTATTGGTTATTTAATTAGATTATTTTTTTTTTCTTTTTTTAGGAGCACGACCACCTAATAGCCTACAGCTGCAAGTCGCGTGTTCTATTGGTGTCATTTCACAGTTAAGCTGGTAAACCCATAATACTTCAGCTGTATCAGGTCAGTGTCAAAGTATGAGAGAGAGAGTAATGTTGAGGAGGCAGTGTTATGTCATTTCCATCTTGTAAGTCAAAGTGTGAAAAGAAAAACGTCAGTGGGTGGGGGTGGGTGTTGTAGGGAGTAAGGATTGCTGCTGGGGTTAGGAGTAAGGACTTGGGGGTGGAGGGGTGGGATTGGGGGGGGAGTCCGGTTAGGCGAAGGGTGCAAGGAAGCAATCTCACGTCCTCTGCGCCAGACCAGTCGTCCGAAGTGTGAAAAGAAACCGATTCCACTTTGCTCCACATCAGAATGTCATTACGCAATAAAAGGATAATTGATCGTGCACCAGAGGTTGTTGCAGAATGTCATCCGGATGTGGGTAATGGGCATCTCGGGGCTCCGTAAATTCGGAGTTCAATCATAAGTAACCGGATGGTCAAATAATCGTCAGGGAGGAGGAGGAGGAGGAGGAGGAGGAGGAGGAGGAGGAGGAGGAGAAGGAGGAGGAGGAGGAGGAGAAACCAAGATCGAGCTCCCAATTCCATTTAGCGAAGGTGACATGTGTTCTTGGTTGTGGTGACGTGTTTGAAACATGTGACGGAAATGTTGCATTTTTGCGGTATAATAAAGATGCAGCACACACACATATATGTATATATTAAATGAGCTTTTTATATGTGTATGTATGTATATAGAGCATATATATAGGTATATATATATATATATATATATATATATATATATATATATATATATATATATATATATATATATATATATATATATATATATACACACACACATACACATACATATATTATTATATTTCAATAATAGAAAACGTGACAGACAGAATATATTAAGCTTGCTCAATAAAACGCATCATATATCTGGAAAGGCGAGATTCGAAATGATTCTAGGAAAAACAGTGGTAATGAAACAAAAAATGTGCAGAGGGACAAAATAACTTATATATAATGCGAGGTTGACGATACATACATACATACATACATACATACATACATACATACATACATACAAACAGGGCAAACTCTTAATTTAATAACATTCTCTCCCCTGAGGAGTGCCACATTAAATGATTTTCTTTTCACGCTCTCCCTCTTGACTAATGTCGCTGTTCATCAAATGTAAAAGTGTTTGGAAGTTTCAAGTTCAGAATTCGTATATGTTTCCCTCCTTTGAAATCGGGATTAGTTTCGTTATTGCTTTGCATTTGAAAGTTATTGCTACGATTTCCTGGTAACGGTTCGTCGCCCGAGGATTGATGGTCTTTATTAATGTTGCGAACTGTTAAAAGTTAATGGTTTGTGAGCAGTTATGAGTGTATAACGTTATAGATCGTGTGTATATATATACACATATATATACATATATAGATGTGTATATATGTATATATATACACATATATATACACACATATATCCAGCCAAGGCCACTACCTCGAAAATGTGTTGAAATAACACGATAGCGCTTGGTACTACTTCTTTTGTTTTTCCTGTGGCTTTGGCTGAATATATTTTCACGCGCTATTTAGTGACATGTAAGCATATATATATATATATATATATATATATATATATATATATATATATATATATATATATATATATATATATATATATGCTATATATATATATCATTCGTGTTTTAACAGGATGAATATGACAGTAATAGTTGTTTTTTATTTCTCAGAGCTACCCACTACAATAGATCAAATGATCAAATGATATATATATATATATATATGTGTGTGTGTGTGTGTGTGTTTTTATGTATGTATATACATAATGTATATTATGTGTATAAAACCTATGTGCCATGGCTTTTGAGTTAAACTAAACAGCAGTCATTGTCATGTTCACCCTATTAAAACATAAATGATCCCAAGAAGCAACGTCTTCCTTTGCCACTGTAGATGGCTCATCAGCAGTACGTTGGCACCTTATACATCGTGCCACTCTAAGGAATATTACATCCTTCCTTTTTTCCAACATCTAATATACCATTCATTGCTCCATCTTTCAGATTTCTATTTAGCTGGTCCGCTGGTATGGTGGTTAGTGTCGTGGAATGCCACTCAGTTGTGGAAGGTTCGGGGCTTCCCCGAGGGCAGGGAAAAATCACTGGCTCGGTATCATGATCAGTTACTGCTGCAGTATGGGGTCTGCAGTGGGAGGTTAAAACAAACATTCTTTGGAAGCTTGAATTACAAGTCAGTAGCCCCTGTGTGCTTGTTACATATGAATAGGTTTTATGTACTGAAATAATAATAATAATAATAATAATAATAATAATGATAATAATAATAATAATAATAATAATAACCTTATGCGCGCACACTTTTACAGCTTACTTTTGTAGAAGGATTCGATGCTTTGTTGGTGAATCTTTTGTGAAGGCGTATAAAGCTGTTAATTTTGTGGAGAATATACTGCACGGGGGGGGGGGTGCCTTGACTAACCAGCAATTGAAGTCTGAATGTGTCAGCCACCCCCGTTATGGGAAACGTCTTGGACTAGACTGTTTGTTATTTGATTAGTAAAGGTAAACTAAATCTGGTCTATGTTGGGAGTTGGGTCGACCAACAGTGGATTGTGCATTGTCTGTCTCTCGATCAATAAAGGGGAGTACTATTTCGTTTGGTTTCGTGAGTACTTAGATTTGAAGAGTGGACGCCTTTGGTAAATAAGTTTCGGTGACGTGTGAGTAATTAGACAAACACACACACACACACACACACACACACACACACACACACACATTCTGCCTCCCACTCTTCAAGTACCCCAAGAAGTCCATTTTGTCGTGCTACAGAGCACTTGCTCACTGACTAAAGCAGCAACTAAGTGTATATGTATATATATATATATATATATATATATATATATATATATATATATATATATATATATATATGTGTGTGTGTGTGTGTGTATATATATATATATATATATATATATATATATATATACACAAACCTTATTTTTGTTTGACGTCATAACTTACTGCTTTATGGCTTCATATATACTATTCGTTTATAATGCCTGGGATGGTAAAGTTGGTAATGAACGATGCTACTTTCGTAATTACCGTAACCAGCAGTTTAATGGATTTCCTTTTAAAATTATTTCCCCCTTACCCCGCCCCCGTTTTTTTTTAACTGATCTTCTTGACAGGTTTTTCTTCTAATCACCGAACTGTACTCAATTTTACTTAATCTTTAAACAGTATTTTATACGTTTCTTTCTTCTCTCATCTTCGGAATGGATTTTTTTTCCCAACTTATCGAGCGAGGCACCCGATCTGCACACGGCCGGTCCGTGTCACCCCATTAGACCTTAATATCAAGTACTAATTTCACTCCATTACCCGACTCCGGCGGTATTAATAACTGTATTCAGGTGTGAAATATTATCACCTAATTTGGCCGTAACTATAACATAGACAATTGCACCCCGTCCGTCGGCCCGAATTACTGACGACTTTTTTTTTCTTTCTTTTTTTTGTATCAGTTTCCTCTCTGTATAAAACATTCCTGATAGAAAAATTGATATCTTCCTGATTCACCTCGCGATTAATGATCTGGGATTCAGTCCCTCGGTAACCTTACACACGCACACACACACACACATACACATTCGTACACACGTAAATACCTTTATAGAAGGACCTTTATGCAGCGTATCCCCTTATTATATATGCATATGAAAGAGCCCCTCGAGGTACATCCGAAGGTATTAAGGTAAGTCAGACCGAGCCCCCGAAGGAATGCCACGCTAATTGCAGAGCCTCTAATTGAGGAGGAAGCATCAGATTGCATTTAATGGTTTCTGTTTCAAAGAAAACGGGATCGGGTGGTAGAAAACGTCGCGCTAAATGAATGGGGGCGCCATCGGCGGTGACATCAAAGGAAGCCCTCACGCGACGAGAGGTCACGGAATAACATTCGGCCTCCCACTTTCGGGACGCGTATGCGCCGCTGCCGCTAATACGTCGAAGCTACCGGTAAAATCGTGAGGCCGACGAGGCCTATAAATTATCGACAGGTGGGCTTATATAGGTAGGTGTTCCTCCTCCGTTTGGGCCCACCCCGTTGAGAAATGACTTCTTGTGATGCTTGCTGGAAATGGTTTCGTCCTTCTCTGGGTCTTGAGTATGGTATGACGGCCATTAGTTAATTATAGTATAGAGAGCTGAACACAAACTCTTTTAAAGAGATTGAAGAAAAATAGGAGAGAAACTACTTGAAAGGAAGATTGTGGCTGAATATTACAATTCATTTCAATATAAATAAATTCAATGTAATTTACATACCAGATAAAACCTTCTTTGAGTTCACAACCCTCAAAGATGACTGAATAAAGAAGCTGGTATAAAGAAAATCTATTGGATGAACTTCATCTTTTATATCTTTTTCATAAGGTAACGACTTTTCAATCTCTGTAAAAGAGTTTGTGTTTAAATTCTATACTATATTTAATTCAATGGCCGTCAGCATCTTACAGTATGATATGACTGCCATTAGTTAATTATAGTATAGAGAGATGAGCACACATTCTTTTACAGAGATTGAGAAAATTCGTTACCTTATGAAAACATAAAAAAGATGAAGTTCATCCAGTAGATTTTCTTTATACCAGCTTTATTCAGTCATCTGTTGAGAGTTTAGAACCTAAAGAAGGTTTTCATCTGTATGTAAATACTGAAGTTTATTTATAGTTGAAATGAATGGTAAGTATTCCCAGTACAATCTTCCTTTCATATAGTTTCTCTCTTTTTTTTTTTTTTTTTTTAGCCTTTCCTTCTCAACATCCTCTCTTTTATCTCCTTAGAGGTAACAGCACCATTAAATGGTAAAAGATTCTGGAATTTTAAATATTCATTATCATCATCTACAACGCCGGGTGACCTATGTGAAAGTCCGCCACTCATGTCTTTCTTGTGCTTTGTCTTCCACAAGTCTCCATTCATTTCCAGCCTCCTTTCTCATAGTTCCATTCCATGTAGGTTTGGGTCTTTCAACTTTTCGGGGTGC
Source organism: Macrobrachium rosenbergii (assembly GCF_040412425.1). NCBI lineage: Eukaryota > Metazoa > Arthropoda > Malacostraca > Decapoda > Palaemonidae > Macrobrachium > Macrobrachium rosenbergii. Next base: position 24,008,751 of record NC_089761.1, on the reverse strand, counting down.
CCAGAGGAGTTAAGCTGATATTATCATATACTATTCTTTCAGGGTTTGTGCGAAAGACATGTCCAAACCATCCCCATCTCATCTCTATCGCATCTACACATGGAACTTCCATAATTTATATTTGGTATCATCCCAACCCTATCCTACCACCTGACTCTTAAAATCCTTCCTAAAGTTTTATCCTCAAAAATCAGTATAATATTTTATATATTGTTTCATTGTCATACCATGATTCGTGTCGCTATAGCAATGCAGATCGAACTAGACAAATAAAATCGTATTTTCTTATGCAGTTTTAACTTGGCTGATTTCCGAATCTTATTCAGCCTCACTATTGTTTGATTTGGCTTTTTAGTTTTCTGTAAAAGAAAACCAGTGTGCCCGTTTGTCTGGTCCGTCCGCACTTTTATTTCTGTCTCCGCACTTTTTCTGTCCGTACTTTTCTGTCCGTCTCAGATCTTAAGCCACTACTGAGTCTGAGAGGACTGCAAATTGCGTGTTAATCAGCCAACTCAATCATCAAACATACCAAATTGCACCCTCTAGCCTCTGGAAGTTTATTCTATATAAGGTTAAGTTAGCCATAATCGTGCTTCTGGCAAACGATATAGAGAGGCCATCACGGGGCCGTGGTTAAGTTTCATGGGCCGTGGCTCATACTGTATTATACCGAGACCACCGAAAGACAGATATATATTTTCGCTGCTTGATTGCCATGCTAAAGCGACTGTACAGAAAATTTATTGCACCAAGAAACTTTGGCGCATTTTTTTTTTCAATCGCTCTAAATTCCAGCTCAAGAGAACTTGCATTGGTGGTCATTTTTCCTGAATATTTGAAAGATTCAACTTCTTGACTCAGTTTTCGATCTCATGTCATTTAATTCCTTCGTGCGTATTTTATACTTGTTACTTTTGTTTTACTTAAATCTGTTTTGAGTCTCATCCGTCTAGATATGAGATGCATTACTTTCTTCTATTTGAAATTTTAGTATCAAGTTAATGCCAGTAACTTATATAATTAAAAAACATTTATTGCGCAAATATTTACAAATTTATCTATAAAGGAGGTTTCAGTGTTATAGAATTATGACGGAACATATTGCGAAATTCTCAGTTTACTTTAACCATATTTTTTATTGCATATTTCAGTGATCTTCTTTGTTCAGTAGTAGTGATAGTAGTAGTAATAACCTCTGTACAATTTCAGCCTGTGGTGCTGCATCCTTTTGTACACTGTTAACACCATGGCATACTGTAAGTTGCTCTCGGTGTTTCTTTTCCCTTGAGGCAACGTTATAATTAAGTCTGTTATAATGCACCGCTTAATTTTTCTTCCCTGGGAAATAACTATGATCTTATTCATCTCTGGTGAAAGGTGGTTGTTGGGTACGTTGTTGTTGCATCTCCGGTCCGTTATAGTAAACTTCATCTCCAGAAACTTTCGGAGTGGCTTTCTCATCTCCAGCATGAGAGAGAGAGAGAGAGAGAGAGAGAGAGAGAGAGAGAGAGAGAGAGAGAGAGAGAGAGAGAGAGACTCTTTTAGCGCAAATTGCTTAAATATAAATGGACTTGCTTGATTTCAGATGAAGGAAATGGCGTGAGAGAGCCATAGTTTAGCACGATAATTGTTCCACTCTTTTAAATCGTGCCTGCATAGGATTTTATCGAAGCATGTTATAGTATTGGTTATGGTATATGAGCTGCATTAATATAATTACACATTTCTTTTGGATTATATTCACATATTAATATACTTTACATATGTACAGTATTTTCCACTGCTTATCATTCCTCCTTGCCAGACTTGGTTCTTGTGTGATTTATATGACTTTTTCAAACCACTTTCTTTTTTCAAAAAATTCCTATTTATTTTCGTAACTCTGCATTTTATTTTTTTTTACTGTTTTTTACTTTATATAAATTCTCTCATTGTTAGCTTTTATTATTCGATAGGTTATTTCATCTTCTAAATATACTGTATGTTTCACTTTTATTGAAGTTTGGCAATCGTTTAAAGTTTAAAGGGACTAGTTAGTTGGTCCTGTTCTTATGAAAATCTATATCCGAGTCTGTATCTGGACGTTACGTTATCTGAATTACTGTTAAAATTGATCTGGCCGTATTCCACTAGTGTTCATGATTCGGTTGAATCCCTTTTTCTTGGGAAAATTGACGTCGTTATTGTTATTTAACAAATTTAATAACTAAAACTGATTTAAAGTGTATATTGACTGGCGCCAGAATAGTACAGCCTTCTGGTTTGTCAGCAAATCTTTTGGCGCAAAGTTCTTACGAGCAGGTGGACTGGGAAATGGTAGGTGAATCTTGCAAATATGAGCTGAATACTGCTTCGGCAAGCCACTGATTGATTGCTCTTTGCTCACATTGTGCGTGTGTTCTTTTTTCACCACATCAAAAATCCATTATCCCTGGAGGCTTTTATGTAATCATGGTTAGTAAAGTGATATGGTGTTCGATATTACGGCATTTCATCCCATTACTCGTACCATGATGGCAATTCGCACACCAACGCAACCAGTTTTGTGAAATCAGTTGCTTACGACGCCGCAACCAATCGTATTGCGACTGACACATTGGTTTCTTTAGAACCTCACACATCGAGGTGACTGAAACTGCGGTCACGAGCAGCTGATCGCCGCGCAATTGGCTATGCTGGTCATGTGCCGATCAGTTGCATTACGAGAGAAGTTAGCAGTCGCTTCCAACCCCCAAGACACTTAGAGCATCATTCATTCCCACGAAGTCGTTCTCAGATCAGCGGTTGAGATACTTAACTTTATTGCTTGTGGTTTCTGGACTTAGGATAGCCATCAGGGAGAGGGTACTCTCTCTCTCTCTCACTCTCTGAAATGAAACTGGTTTACTTCTCATAATCATTTGATTGCATGTTATTTGCAGCCTCACTGTTTACATTGACATACAGTATATCTGTATGTGTAAGTGTACACCACACACGCACACATACATACTACATACATACTTACACACATTATACATGTATGTATATAAAGTTAAGTATACCTTAGTTTTACCAGACCACTGAGTTACTAACAGCCTCCTAGGGCTGGCCTGAAGGATTAGACTTATTTTACGTGGCTAAGAACCAATTACTACGTAGCAACGGGACTGCATAGCCGATTGTTGAATCCGAACCACATTATAGCGAGAAAATGAATTTCTATCACCAGAAATAATTTATCTAACCTTCATCAATGTTGGGGAATTGAAACTCACCATCGAGTGACAGTCCGCAATGCCTCTACCGGCCACCCAACAAAGAGCTTATATATATATATATATATATATATATATATATATATATATATATATATATATATATATATATATATATATATATATACATGTCAATGAGTATGTTTCTGTGTGTGTGTCTGTGCGTGATAGAGAGAGAGAGAGCTCTACCCGGTAAATCCCATTGTGCCTTTGCTGAACCAAACAAAGGATTAATTAATTACCTGATAGCCTGACGACTAGGGGAAGCGGCTCTTAATTAAAATTTATAACATGTTTGGTTGTGTGTTTATGTGCGTGTACATACACATGCTTGAGTGCATGAACGCATTGTTAAATGTACATTTAATTGCACTGAAGTGCTGGAGTGCTTCTCCGCGTAATTCATCCTTAGTTGAATTTTTCCCCCACAAGTTTTGTTGAATGTAATTGTTCAGGTGATGAAGTGTCGCGATTTATACGATCGTTTATTGGTATTAACTGTCGATACGGTTCCGAGAAGTCCTGATATACCCGTTCTGCTTACGGAGGTTTCCTTGACTATGACAGCAAGCATTTGTTTGTGTTCTTTTAATCGTTGTATTTTCTTCATTGTTGTATTTGTTGTCACTGTTAGCGGTATTAGCAGAAATTGAGCACGACAGTATTATTAATTATTATTATTATTATTATTATTATTATTATTATTATTATTATTATTAATATTATTATTATTATATTCATTTGTTGTTCTTGTCATTATTTGAAATGCTAGTGAAAGTGTCAGTACAACGACAGTATCATTATGTATGATTATTATTACTATTATTAATATTATTATTATTATTATTATTATTATTATTAGTAGTAGTAGTAGTAGTAGTAGTAGTAGTAGTAGTAGTAGTAGTAGTAATATAGACAATATACAGATACAGATGTCACAGTGAACTTATATTTGAGAATTGCTGATAATAATACGGTCTTCTTATAAGCAGATCGAAAGATAGTGTAAACTACTAGTAGGTGTGTTAAAGATATTCTGTGAGAGAGAGAGAGAGAGGGAGAGCCAGGGCCTCATTCTAGAATGGTAATAAGCGTCTGGTACGCTTATTAAAGACCCATAAACCATAGGGAGAGCGTCATTAGTTAAATATCAGTGACGACCAAATTGCTAATTGCTTACTATAGATTACTAATCGGTATCCCAGTGGATTTCCGTAAAAAGAAATGCTCGTATTTAGTAGCAAAAAGGTCAGCACATTTTTGTTGTTCGTATTTGAAAATGTTCCTTTCTCCTTAGCTGTAGTTTGAACTGTACTTTATAAGGCTACGCTCCTCGTACGTGGAAGGTAATTACTGAAACCATTACTGAATGTCTTAATAACTTGCTCAAATGTCTGCACACAGCTGCCTCTTGATGACTTATTTTATATTGATAACTTGACTACGGAAGTTACCATTTTCTTAAAACTCCCTTCTCTTTCAGTGACCGAATTTGGTTTGGGCAGTTGTGCCAGTCTACGTCTATTCCTAACATTAGCCCCAAAGTTCTAGGCATCCGGCATAATTGTGACTTACCCATGAAAACTTGAATCAAGATGGAGATTTTTTTCAATGGGCATTATCATTCTAAATTATTATTATTCAGAAGTTGAAATCTATACTGGATAATGCAAATGTATATCGGATGCGCGTTCATTTCCTTGGTCAGATACAATATATATATATATATATATATATATATATATATATATATATATATATATATATATATATATATATATATATATATGTGTGTGTGTGTGTGTGTGTGTGTGTGTGCATATATAAATATTATTTTATACATGGCAATCGTGTTAACTCTGCTATCAATCTTCCCCTTTTTATCCATTCATAAGCTCTCCGGTACTTTTATTCATTTTTTATTATTTGTATATTTACCTATTTAACGTTATGTTTAGCATTAATGGACCACTAAAGAGTTTTAAACCTGATTTGTTTTGGAAAATAACGTTTCCAATAACTCAAATAGTTTAGGATTTTCACTTCAAATTTTCACAACATAACTTGAAATCTATAGTTTCCAGAATCTCTAGCACTTAAATCGCATTCTGGGAAATCAGTATTTTGATGGAAAACTTATTCATACTCGTATATTTTTCAGTTTCATTACTGATTTTCAGAGTCCAAAATTTCTTGTAGCCCTTGGTCCTTAAGAACGTTTATTTATTCATGTTTTTGGATATAAACTGGGTATGCTCATACTTTTATTAATGCCCATGCGCCCTCTTTCAAACTAAATTTACCTTACTATAGATTAAAAACGTAATAGGCGCCATATATAAAATGCACATTTTTATTATAGCGAAATAGAGAAGCAAGGTCTCTCTCTCTCTCTCTCTCTCTCTCTCTCTCTCTCTCTCTCTCTCTCTCTCGCTTTAATATATTGAACGCTCCATTAGCACAATCATACGAGTTCACTTAACGCAACTTCAGTATGTGAACGCCTGCCTCCTCCCTACCGGTTAATTTGTATATTTCAAGAATGTTCGTAATTAGGGGTTTACAGTCTTTCATTGCGTATTGTTACAAGCGTTAAATTGCCCTTAATGTTTGTCCCGCTCTGGTATCCATTGCCCTTCGTAGGTGTAGCGAAGGTTTTCGCCCATTTCGTAATTTTTAGTTTTCGGAAAAGAAAACTATTGTAGCGGCTTCGTCTGTCCGTCCGCACTTTTTCTGTCCGCCCTCAGATCTTAAAAACTACCGAGGCTAGGGGGCTGCAAATTGGTATGCTGATCATCCACCCTCCAATAATCAAACACACCAAATTGCATCCCTCTAGCCTCAGTAGTTTTTAATTTATTTAAGGTTAAAGTTAGCCATAATCGCGCATTTAGCAACGATATAGGCCAGGCCACCGCCGGGCCGTGGTTAAAGTTTCATGGGCCGTGGCTCATACAACATCATACCGAGACCACCGAAAGATAGATCTATTTTTGATGGCCTTGATTATACGATGCACAGAAAACTCGATTGCGCTGAAAAAACTTCGGCGCATTCTTTACTTTTTTTTTTTTCGTCTTTATGCTCGATCGTAATAAAATTCGAGTGACCCGCTTTTCTTGAATCTTACTAATCAAAGGAGAAAAGTTTCTTTGAATCTGGAGTTTAGTCTTTGAGATTTTAACGCCAAAACCGATATTAAGGAGCGTTTAGAGAATGAAATAATTTTGTAGAATAAGAAATATCATAAAATTTGTAATAACAGCGCAAAGGATGAAACCCAAACCTACATGCAACAAACAAATAATGATGTATAAAAAAATGTATTAAGTGAAAATAAATAAATGCAGAAGATACAGTTGAAAGGTTAGAAAATTTTATAGGGCAGTAGCTATGAAGGAAATGGTTAAAACTGAAGTAAATATACAAGAAAGGATAAAAGAATTGGAAATATAAGTAAAGTTTGATAAATATAAAAGAATGATAAGTAAGCAAGAAACATGAAAGAAATATTAAAACAACCTAATGAATGGGTAGAAGAAGTTAGAAAACTTAGCTAAATTTATTTAGTATAGAGAAAGAAGGAATCAAAATGACAGTGGAAAGACCGTTGCAAATGATGGAAGAATTTTTGTAAAAAATGGAATTTTAGTGATACAGATAATGAAAATGAATAATTATACTTTGAAAAAAATAATATATAAATACATATATATATGCGTATATATATGTGTATACATATATATATATATATATATATATATATATATATATATATATATATATATATATATATATATACATATTATATATGGAGATTAAGGTAAATGAAGGAGAAAAAAAAAGATATTGATAAGAGAGATCCATAATGAGTTGAGTCGTCTACACTTACTTCCCATTACCATCTCTCTCTCTCTCTCTCTCTCTCTCTCTCTCTCTCTCTCTCTCTCTCGGGAACTGAACCTTTTTCCTGCCCATTAATGAAGCGATTCATATGAATGTCCATTACCTCCCTTTACACCCTTAATCAGAGCAAAACCCTTTTTCTTAATGGGCTAACGTGGATTAATGGGAGGAGCGAGGAAAACACAAGGGAGGTCATCTCTCTCTCTCTCTCTCTCTCTCTCTCTCTCTTCTCTTCATGTCCACTCTTCTTATTGTTATATTTCTTATCGTTCTTTCGATAGTGAAGAGCTTTTCTTCTTCTTCTTCTTCTTCTATATGCTCAATCTCTTCTTCTTCTTCTCCTTCTTCTTCTTCTGTGTGCTCAATCTCTCCTTCTTCTTCTTCTTCTTCTTCTTCTTCTTCTTCTTCTTCTTCTTCTTCTTCTTCTTCTTCTTCTTCTTCTTCTTCTTCTTCTTCTTAATATTATTATTATTATTATTATTATTATTGTTTCTGTTGTATCCATAGTGACATTAACATGATGTTTATACACTTACCCTGTATAATGTAATTAACAGCAGTTGTGATAACGGAAACCTCGCAAACGACATTAACGCAAGCTAGCATGAGTTCAGCTCAACATATATAACAATAATTAACATCGAAAACTGTAATAATCCAGCGACCACAAAAGATCCTCTGCTTCTCAATTTGGAGCATCAAGAGCGTTACGGATGTCCGATCCTTCTCATTCATCAGGTGGGTTGAAGGTCCCATTAACTCTTGATATCAGTTCATTATCGTTATGGGCGATAGCAAGGTCACGGCGCAGGTGCACTATAAACGAGCTTGCCTCTCTCTCTCTCTCTCTCTCTCTCTCTCTCTCTCTCTCTCTCTCTCTCTCTCTCTCTCTCTCTCTCTCCTCCCGGTGACCGTAGGGCCTTTGCTAATTCCATTTCGCCCTTAGTGCTTTGGCCTTCTGTTCGCTGATTTGTGTCTTAAATGGCCTTGCCGCTTGTACTAAAAGTATATGTATTTAATTATCGCTGGCACTTTTTAATAATTTTGAATAACACAAAATGAGAAGACTAAAAGAATTGCTTTTGATTTTGAATACTGAGAAATATTTTTTCCCTAGCTTTTATTTTTTTTTTATGTATTGCTGCCTTTTTTTTAACCTTTCTACAATAAATTTGGTAAATTTGAAAAGAATAAATGATGACCATATATGTTTCTTATTGTATATTTAGGTGCTCAAGGGTTTTCTTATTGTTTTCACCCTCATTTTAAGCTATATCACTGCTCATAGGTCTGTTTTTGTCATATTCCACATATAGCCATTTAGTACTTTGAAAGTTTTTTAGGTAAATTTTGCAGGTTTTCACTTCTTTTCGTAAAAAAAATTGTGAATTGTGGTAAAAATTGTGAACATAAAAGTTAACACAGAATAATTTTAAAAATTTAAAAGCAAATACAATTTGCAATAAAAATGCAAGACACTTGTATTTAACTACAAGTAAAAATAAGAACAGCAACAACATAAACAACAACAACAAAAACAACAACAATAATAATAATAATAATAATAATTTCAGTAAGAAGTAAGCAGCGCCAGTTACAATCTTAACATCTACGCTGAGCAAGCAAGCAATCAAGGTGAGACGCCCATCCTCTCACCTGTAGCTAAAAGAGCAACAGCGGAGATTGCAGTAATAACCTCGAACAATTTTATATCATGAACCCGAGTTATTATGTTGATTAGCACCCACTCAAGAAGTGAAGGCATTGTAGATTCTATAATAAATTGTTTGTATCCTGCGTGGTGCTTTGTAGATGGTGTTTACGCTCTGACTTCGTTCAAAACCGTTCATTGTTTGTATTATATTAAGGATGTTTTATGTATATAATTTCTCCCCCTGCAGAGGTGACATGACTTCATTTACCACGTCGTTCATGTAGAGTGGGTTATATATATATATATATATATATATATATATATATATATATATATATATATATATATATATATATATATATATATATATATGCATGCATGCATACAAACAGACACATATATATATAATTATATATATATATATATATATATATATATATATATATATATATATATATAGATGGATAAATAGGGATATAAACATGTATACATATCTGTATAATATACATATATATATATATAAAATATGAATATACATAGTATAAATTATTTATATTATATATACATATATAACATATATAGATAGACATATATATGCATATATATATATATATATATATATATATATATATATAGATAGATAGATAGATAGATAGATAGATAGATAGATAGATAGACATATTAGATATATATATGTGTATATATATATATGTGTGTGTATATATAATGCCATAGACATATTAGATATATATATGTATATGTGTGTATATATAATGCATTTATGTGTTCGTCCTGGACGTTAGCTTTGCAAGGATGAGGAAACAAAATTGTATATACAACATTGTAATCTCTAACATGACAGAACTAATTAACGCTTCCATATACGTGTAAACTTGAGTGACTGAGATAAAGCGAAGGAAATTGTAGCTCGAAAAAAATGAATAGGAAATTTTTCGATACTTTTCCTTTATATTTTCTTAACAAGATTTTTAAAAGAGATAAAATGAGTTTTTGATCTGTCAAGATTAAATAACTTCAAAGTGTGTGAGTATATATATATATATATATATATATATATATATATATATATATATATATTATTACATATACATTATTATACATATATATATAAATATATATATATATATATATATATATATATATATATATATATATATATATATATATATATATATATGAATATGCTGTATGTCTTAGCCTCGGAAAGGTTTGCACGTTCCTAGAGTCAAAACTTGTCATGCTATTTTTATGGATATATATATATATATATATATATATATATATATATATATATATATATATAGTGTATGTACACATACACTTATATATATATATATATATATATATATATATATATATATATATATATATATATATATATATATATATATATATATATATATATATATATATATATATATGTAGTGTATGTCCATTATATATTCACACACATACACACATATATATATACGTATATATATATATAATTTATATATATGTGTGTGCGTGTGTATAGTTAGACAGATAGATAGATAAATAGATTGACAGATATTTGTGTGCATGACTTAATATGTTTGGTACAGTTACATACAAATAGGGGTTTTTTAGTTATAAAACAGGAGAGGTTTTATTCAAACGATGTTTCATCTTAGTGAGGTCGTGAGACTTCTAGAGATTGTTGTTAGTAGTAGTAGTGAGTTGATGTGACATGACAGCAATTCATACCTTGAGAATTAGAGTTTGATATTTGAGTTCTCTAGACAATGCAGCTAAGGTTACAAGATATATATATATATATATAGCATATATATATATATATATATATATATATATATATATATATATGCATGCATATATGTATATATATAGGTATATATATATATATATATATATATTATATATATATATATATTAACCTTAAAGCTGCATTAATACCTGAGGGTCTGTATGATATCAACCTTCTGGTTCTCAGAGGTATGAGGTTGCTAATCATGTCCACATCAAACTTCACTGCGACACACTGCAGCCACCTAACAACCCAATCTTCTAGAAGTCTCACGACCTCACCTAAGAAGTGAAACATCGTTTGAAATAAAAGTACCTCTTCATAACGACCTTATTTCAAACCTCTATTTGATTATATATATATATATATATATATATATATATATATATATATATATATATATATATATATATATATATATATATTATGTTTATTATAGCAGGTAATTGGATTGAAAGCAATTCTGCTCTATATATATTTGTATGTTTATTATAGCAGGTAATTTCTGGATTGAAAGCAATTTGCTCTACATTGGAACTAAGTGAGCTAAGGAATAAAGTAAGTACGTTATTGCGCAAAATTTTTTTTCCTCTCTCTCTCTCTCTCTCTCTCTCTCTCTCTCTCTCTCTCCATCCAGTTAAGCATATTCCTCAGGAAACCCGTAAAACAACCTCGCGCGACTTGATTGGCCGAGGCCGTGACAAGCGTATCCAATCAGCAATCACCTCAGCATACCAATTATTCCCGTTTTTCTTCTCCGCGAATTCACCACCCCACCAACACCACAGGCAAGAAGGACAGGGGATCCATTTTCTATTATAAAGCTCATTACGGCAATTTTATTAAAGTCCCACCACCAACATTACACCTCCACCACCACCACCACCTTCACCTCCTCCTCCTCCTCCTCCTCCGTCGCCGCTGCTGCTCGCTGCTTGACTCAACAAGTCCCCTCTCCCACTCCCGTCCATATTACTCCCACCCGCTCCCCCCCCCACACACACCTGGCCCTCACTTCTCCCCTCCTGCCCCCCTCCCGTGTTTCTGTAGGTATGTCATAGTTTCTGGTAAAGCAGAGATAAGACTGCATTTCTTTTCATGAGTGTGCATTTTCTCCTGTTGTTAATAAGTATACCATTATAGCCCATCTCAATTGTTATTGTTATATTCAGTACCAATAGGTAGCAGTGGTATTGGTAGCAGTGGTGTTGGTAGCAGTAGTACTCGTAACTGTAGTAGAAATTATGATTAACGTTTTGGGATCTTTCCTAGATAGTGACCCCCAAGGGTTTTAACCCGGTATGTATCACCTTTGCCGCGTATTTAGTACAAGCCCGTTGGGGATTACCGTAAAAATATAAACAAAAGACTAAATATAAAGATAATGACCCCCAAGACATATTAGTCCCAGATAACGGCCCCCGAAAACCCTTGGGGGTCACTATCTAGGAAAGATCCACGTTTTGGAAGTGAATCTAAAGCGTTTATCCCAAGACTGATAAACAGCGTCAAGGAGTCATGCTACATGAAAAGTTCGTGTAATAGTAATTATTATATACTCTCGGCAATGAGAGGCGTTCTTTTCCCGCAGATTTCTCATGATTTTACTCTCGAAACTTGCGAACCTGCTTTGGAAATGTGCCTCGACTTTTTCAAAGTATTGATTGCACCTGAGAAGTAAATTCAGTTTTGTTTGTTACTGCTTTCGTAGTGGCTTTTGTTTTTGCATTGAATTTATTAATGTTAATTATAGCCTATCCGTACAGTAGAGAAGTTGCAATGTTTATTTTTTATGTAATTGATAATGATCATTATCGATGCAAAATAGGTATTAGATAGAATAGCTTTAGTTTGTATTTCAGCGTTAAATTGTTGATCCTTATTGACTTTAGTTATTTGACAGAAGAATGACGTTAACTCATTTTCTTGCCTGAAATCCATTCAAGGAATTCCTCTTGATATTTCGAACAATAACTTTGATTATAATTCTCGACGTCTGTTTTGCATGACATCAGTCTGTTAATTTCCGTCTCCATAAAATGAATTTTTGGGGGGCTCTGAATTTTATAATATGTGTAAAGAAAGATATTTGGTATGTATAAAGAATGATATTACAGTATCGGGAAAAATTATTTTAGTGATCAATCTGGTAGATAAGAAGTTTATTAACCTCATAAATAAGTTTAAATATTTTAGTATGGAAAGACTGTTTAACGCCGCGTGCCCATTTCCTTTATTCTTCTTTTTTTTTTTTTTTTTGCTTTTTTTTCTGTCGGATTTCTCATTCCATTGTCTCTTAATGAAAACACACCAGGAAACAAGTGACGAATCTTTTGACAGGTAAAAAGAAAAATGTGTAGGAAGAAAGAAATTGTCCGGTTTAATACCAGAATTGACGTAATGACCAGGGGATGACGCAGATGGAATCGGTCTCACTTGGCTGCACCGACACCACACTCTGAACTCTCGTTCTTTGATAATGTGTGTTAAGATGCGCAGCTTTAACGCTCAGACTTAGATAATTGTTGGAATAAGATTCTAAAGCTTGGACGGATGCTGTAGCCAAGAAAGGAACCTCAAAACCTAATAAGAAGGAGCGGAGAGACGGCGAATATTTGGTCAAGTGGGTTACTTGGGTATGGGTGTTGGGCAGGTGGAGAATTTAGGGTGGGGTGAGGAGAGGAGGAGGAGGAGGAGGAGGAACGACTCTACCCGTCCGTACCGGTGCCTTATGCCCGTAATTAGACTTTTGGACCTCCATTAATTGGTCTTCCACATCTAATGAATTACTGAGGTGGCCCAACAACACACGCTTGCCGTGTTATTAATCTCCAGCTTCGAATCACACGCCGGCCGCTGATATATGGCCGAAAGGGATGCTTACCCTCTTGAGAGGGAGACTCCGCCCTATCCGTGAGCGCTCTTGGGATCGGATTCCCTTGCCACCTCTCGGAAATATAGATGCCACGATCGTCTTCTCTTCCTCTATTCTGTAATACTGGGCACACACCAGCCATTAACACTGTCTTGGCGACCGAACTCTCAGAGTTGACGCTTGAGGAAATGTATGATCTGGATTTTTTATGTGTTGTGTGTGTGTTTGAGCTCTTTCTCTCTCTCTCTTAACTACAGATAACGTAATTTTGCATCCAGTTCCCAAGAAGATCCGTTCAGTAACATACAAAAGGGGATAGAGAGAGAGAGAGAGAGAGAGAGAGAGAGAGAGAGAGAGAGAGAGAGAGGCAGCCCTCAGCCGTCATCCCCATTTTAGAATTCCCCTTTAATCATCGATAGTAACTCTTATCTGATTCTTCACGGTAAGATACCTTTCGGGGGACCATAATTAAGTCTTCTGCTCTTCTTCCCTCTCCTCCTTCTCTTTTTATTTTTCTTCGTCCGTGTTCGTTCCTTGTTATCTTTTCTTATTTTCCCGTTTCTTCTTTCAAATGTTCTTTTCTCTCTCTCTCTCTCTCTCTCTCTCTCTCTCTCTCTCTCTCTCTCTCTCTCTCTCCCCTTTAATCCGAACGTCTGTTCCTCTTCCATTAGCTACTCTTCCTTCTTCCATTTTTGTTTCTCTTAATGTGCTTTTTTTTATTTGGGGGGGAGATGTTCTAATTTGACTATTTAGGTGTTGTTGCCTTACAGTCAGCCTTCTAATCTAGTTATCTTTATTATTTTCTTTTATAATGTTCAACCCTCCTTTGGGTTGCACCGAGTGCAATCTGGAAGCAAATTTCAAACGTATTTTTTGGTGTCCGTGAAACCAGCCCTGTTTAAAAACTTAATTTGAGCTGCTGTTCTACCAGGGTTCAAAAGATTGCTGTCAATTTTCCATTTCTAATTATTCTTTCAGGTGAAAGATATTATGAATTACTGTCTTATACACTTCATTCAACATCATTCCTGAGAAGGTAAATGGAAAAAAATATGGTTTTCGTTAAAAGTTGGGCGTTGTGAAAACATCTTTATAAATTGTTGTTGAAAGCAGGCATATAAATAGATTTTTTATCTTCTGAAACATATAGGCATTGCCATTTGAAAGTGCATACAGAAGATGAAATATTCAAATAAGCGCCCCAGGAAAAAGGAAGTACGTTGTGAATATTCATTTTTTGGAAATCTTACGGCATTGTTATTTGTTTTCTTGTGGACGATATTGTTATTTTTTTAACCCTCTATGAAGTTCGTCGTGTTATTATTGCATTTGACTCTGTAAAGAGCTTTGCTTCTTTGAGGCTGTGAACTTCGGAGGAAATCGGGAAAGCGTTCTTTGTCGCTTTATTACCCTTAACTGTTGAATCCAAAATGAACTCCCTGTGCAATTGATCTGTACACGTACGTAAGACTATGGGAAAGATACAGCTTTTTTTAGTATTTCAGATTTTTAGCATAACCGTGGCCTTTCGTGAAGAAAATATTATCGATGCATTGTCTTCACCCGGTCGTCATAAAGAGAAATTTAACCTTAAATCAGTTGGGTAAGATATAACCATTGACCATCCCAAGTGGAAGAGGAACAGTGATAAAGAAATAGAGAGGACACGAGACATAAAAGCAGAACTGATAAGCCCATCTAATAATAGTCATAACCATATGAGGCTTCTCTCGATCTCGTCCATTTTCTTAAGATCAAAAGAGAGCACGGTATTTAAATACATCATAATCTGACGCTCAGCCTGGAGTAAGTTCGCAAACTTCGTGTCCCTGGCATATGGCAAAAGGTGTCCAGCTAATTACTAGCAGTCCATGGAAAGATCTAGCTCCTCGTAAATGAGTGCTAATTAAGATTTTAATTAGCAGAGATTGTTATCGCGCGGAATGTCTCGCCCCGGAGAGGTTTTTAGTGCGATACCTTAATCTCGCTTCCCACATCCGAGGAATTTATGGGAGGAGTGGCTTAAACATATGCAGGTGTCTGTATCCTTGATCCAGGAGTGAGAGGACGCTTATATATGAGATGTTTTCTGTTCTGGTTTAACCTGGAGCCTCTCCTTTCAAAGAGTGTACCTGATCAGTGAAATTGGTTACAAATTTTGTGCACGCATACACTATGTATACATATATATATATATATAAATTGAATATACATGTGTAATATATAAGTATGTTTATACATACATACATATATATATATATATATATATATATATATATATATATATATATATATATATATATATATATATATAATGTGTGTATACTGTTAGTTGAATCAGTCATGATAATATGGTATGGTTTTTGCAAATGGAAGATTCAAGCCCAGAAGAAGGAGGAACACAAGAATAATGCGTAAGTCTTCGAATCAGTGTGATGTATCTCAGGATTACAAGGAGGTATATGTTAGATAATCAAAGGCACGCACGCACGAACAAACACCCAAACAAACACACACACACAAACTCACACACACACACACCTACATACAGCATGAAATGATGATGCAGAGTTCCGGCATGTACATCAATCGAGCCGACGAGCAAATTGAATTTTGACTGATAGAGCATAAATGGCTAATTTCCTTTAATTGTACATCCGCCGATTATGGAAGGGGTTCCTTGGCTGACGTTTCACAGTGGTTTTTTTTCGGCTGCTCTCTGTAAGGCAATCATTCAACGTCCAAATAGAAGTAAATATAATGTACGGTACTACACTCTCTGTGTGAGCGTATGTGTTGGGGCGCGCACGTGCACGGACGTATGTATTTTATAGAAGTTTTGTAGTATTAATATTTCACTCTTTGCACTGATATGTTGGTAAAGATACGTTAGATGTGTATGAGGAAACAAACTATATTAGTAATAAGTGTTCATATGTGCATATGTATACATTATATATATACACACATATATATATTATATATCATATATAATATATATATATATATATATATATATATATATATATATATATATACATACATACATACATTCTCTCTCTCTCTCTCTCTCTCTCTCTCTCTCTCTCTCTCTCTCTCTCTCTCTCTCTCTCTATATATATATATATATATATATATATATATATATATATATATATATATATATACTTTTTATCACATCACCGTGATTCATATATGTGTGTGTGTGTTCACAATACACAACCATTTGGTTTCCACGGAGGAGCAAGGAAAGGAGAGGGGTTAGAGAGATGATATTGCAAGCAATTGTGCTTTATGATGGATTCAGGATGATTTTGTCGAAATGATTGTTGATACGCTTAACAGTTTAATTCTCGGGGTAGCGATTGTGTCGGCACATGAGAGCTTTTGTGTAAAACCAGAGCTCTCATTTGTTGATCGAATAAATCAGAGGAATTGCCGCTCTTATTATTTTTTGGACTTTTTTTCACGGAAAAGTGCAGAAAATATTACGTATTTTCAGTAATCATGACCGCGATGGGTTCATAGTTTAAGAGGGACTGTGCGCGCGCGCACACACAAACACATATACATACACGCATGCACACACACATGCACACATATATATGTATAATGTAATATATATTATATATATACATATATATATATATATGTGTGTAGACAGAGTATGTATATAAATATATACGATGTGCATTTTGCATATACAGTATAAACATTAAGTATAGCATTTTCATTCATAATACAGGCACATGTGTAAACATATAACAGTTACTCATTAATGAATCAACTCCAGAGTACTATATAAAGTATTAATACCCTTTAGCGCGATCCCAATTCGTTTTATCAATGAACACGAAGATTTTATTTACGTGGTAACCTTGAAACACCTGGCAACCCTGATTGCGATTCCATTCATACAACTTTTTCTGGCATTTGTTGCCCAATGGACCGATAAGGAGGGAAAGACCTTGGCATAGCAATAAACACTTTTCCTGATTAGCTTAAGGTGTTCAGCTTGGGTGTCCGAAGAAAGTTTTTATGATGACACGGTTTAGGAAGGGAAGTGGGTTGTGTAACATCTGTAGAATTTTATCGACGGTTGTCCGCAATATTAGATAAAATGGTTGAATATGAATGGAAAAAAACTGTTACTAGATATGAGGTACAGTTGTGTTTGAATGGGAAAATTAATGCCAAATTATACTCATTTCGTTATATAACGCATGCATAATAATAATAATAATAATAATAATAATAATAATAATAATAATAATAATAATAATAATAATAATATCATCATCCCCTTATTTCATCTTATGGTGACCCCGTAGGGGTATAGTAACTTCGGTGCACCTCTCTCGATGCACCTCCGTGCATGTTCTCTTTCTTCCATCTTACTTTCCACCCTCTCCTAACAATTTTTTTCATAGTGCAACTGCAAGGTTTTCCTCCTGTTGCACCTTTATAACCTTTTACTATCAATTTTCCTTTCAGCGCTGAATGACCGCATAGGTCCCAGTGCTTGGCCTTTGGCCTATATTTTATACTCCATTCCATCTTATTGTCATATACAGATACAGAATTAATATACAGCAAAATTAGTACAAGATACAAGTAGAGAAAAAATTTTAGCAGCTACACCAATAACATTATTTACAATGAATTCAAATCAGTGACTTGACTACATTATCGTTGCCACTATATTTGTTTTTTACTAAACGTATTATTAAGGTATTAACATTATCATCACTAGTAATGTAATGAATTCAATGTAAGCCTCACGAAATGGTGCCACATCACTAATAGGAAATGAAAACTGTAAGCCACTGATGAGAAAGGTAATTAATGGCAGTAATACTAATAATAATAATGATAAAAGAATGATGGTAACAATAAACTCGTCTGAGTTATAGCAGCACAGGAAGAGAAAAAAAAATAATAAAAAAATAATTTCTAACCAGAACGAAATATAACAGTATCATACACAACAGTACATAGGGATGTTCAACAGTCACTGAACTTCAGTGGAGATAAATAAGAAGGCGGACACGTTAATGATAAAAATTATGCCAGTAATAATGATAATAAAGGTGGCATTAACGATAATAAAAAGTGGTCGAGAGACAATGAAACACACAAAAAACACTTTAATGTTTTCCCACAGTGTGAAAAAATCAATGAACCTCGTCATGAAGAAACTTGAGTCGCTTGTTCCCAGCTTTCCCAATTGTCTTGATCTTGTTGCAGCAATGCTCAAGAATTTTTGGATTTGCCGGTTGTTGCTGGTCCCCCCCAGTCCTGTGGTTCTCAAAT
The DNA here is from genome assembly GCF_040412425.1 of Macrobrachium rosenbergii. Lineage (NCBI taxonomy): Eukaryota > Metazoa > Arthropoda > Malacostraca > Decapoda > Palaemonidae > Macrobrachium > Macrobrachium rosenbergii. The sequence goes on along the minus strand of NC_089761.1, from coordinate 23,989,939 downwards.
TTTTTGTATCGTTACCCCCGGGGGCAGTGGTGTGATGGATCACCTTTACCCCTACCCCATTGCTCTTCACTTATGTAGAGTTACGATGTAGAGGAAAGAAAAATATTGGAATGATTAATTTCTAATGTATTTTATATGTAAGACATTAATTTTACTTTTACTCGTCTTAAGAAGTCAAGGATTTAGATTTTAGACATTATTCCTTTGACGAAAAATTAGAATTAAATAATTGTTCCTTTTATTACAAATTGGAATTAAAGTGCCCTCGTTCTCCCCGAACGGCCAGACATACGACGGGGGTAATTACCTCAGTTACCAGAACCACTGCCGTAGTCTAATGATCAGACCGAATATACTTTGCCTATAGAAGATAGGTAAATTGTCTCATCAGTTTTCTAAGAATATATTTTTCGGAGAATGGTGCTGATGCTTCGTTAGACGCCAAAGTGTTCGTTCACGCATCAGTTAAATGTGTTATATACATATGTTGGCTACTTATCTCGCACACATCACAAACAGGTTGAATACAAGTTGACCACGTATTGGTAGTGTAACTAGTACTTCAGGCGGTTATTCAGCATTCGTCGAAGATTCGTTCTCCACTTACGGATGGACGCTGACTTCTTTTCAACCTGTTTGTGATATGCATGTGATAAGTTTCCGACCGTGTTTATGACATTTTGTGAGATGTAGGTGATAAGTTGCTGGTTTGTGTTTATAACATGTTGTGAGTTGTATGTGATGAGTTCTTGACGTGTGCTTATGACATGTTGTGATATGTATGTGATAAGTTTCTGACTTGTGTTTATGACGTGTTGTGATATGTATGTGATAAGTTTCTGATGTGTGTTTATAACATGTTGTGATATGTTTGTGATAATTTCTGACTTGTGTTTATTACATGTGAGATGTTTGTGATAAGTTTCTGACTTGTGTTTATGAATGTTGTGAGATGCAGGTTAAAAGTTCCTGACGGTGTTTATGAAATGTTGTGATATGTATGTGATAATAGTCTGACTTGTGTTTATGACATGTTGTTACATGTATGTGATAAGTTTCTGACGTGAGTTTATGACATTTTGTGATATGTATGTATGTGATAAGTTTCTGACATGAGTTTATGACATGTTTTACTGTAGTGTGTTGGCACCCTAAGAATGTCATCACGAACAATTGAAGGGCTCCTCCTGGTCCCTTGGGTCAAGTTAGTCTAAAGGGAACATCTGTAGGTGTTTTATCAGATTCGTTTGCTTGCCTACAGCAGGCAATCTGTTAATATGTGGAGACCCCGAACTGATGGAGAATTAAACCATTGCTGTATATTGTTGATAATGCAGCAGATAATGGGGCCTAGAACTATGATTACAGCTTTGTAAATGACTTGAAACCATGCAATATTGATCCAAATATTTATGGCTCTCTAAAGGGTCATATAGACATTGTTGTCAAGTTTGTGCTACAGAAAAGTTACATCTCCTCTTTAGCAACTTGCTACTACGATGTGTTCCATAGCTTTATTCGATGAAGCTGGAGAGGCTTTGAAACCTTCATTCGATGAATCACAGCTGGCAAGATCGTGGTTCCAAAGGAGAGTTTCTTTCATTATGCCTTTGAAGCTGTCATAGATCATATGCAAGAGAAGTTTGCATCACCTGAGACCAAAAATCTTTAATGATATTACCTCTGATAACTCCAAGATTTCCTACTTTTCTCGATGAAATTAAAGAGAACTCAGTTACACGACACATTCCTGAATGAAACGCCAAACAACCCAGGTTGACCGTTCACAGAACACTCCTGTCGCCATCATACATTGTGGAAAAACGAAGGTGCACGCTCTAGCGTGTATTCTTACTTATTCAGTATATTGCGTTGATAGGCGAATGTATAATTCTTGTAATTATTTATTATTTCTGAAATTATAAGTGAAGATACCACACAGTCACACCACGCTCTCTCTCTCGCTCTCATACAAACACACAAACTTATATATATGTATGTGTATGTATTTGTATGTAGGTATGTATGAATATATGTATGTATGTACCACTGTACAGTATATAAGTACAAATGGTGACACTTATTAGCGTGAAAAACCAATTAAATTTCGTGATTAATAATTACGGATGCGTTACAAAGTATACCGAAGGTAAAAACTGCTAGTATGTGTAAGAAATTAGTAAATATTTATGTAATTAAAAGATGTGGTTACATTAAAAAAAAATCTAGGCTGCTACTAAATATTTTCGGTGTTATAATAAATGGACAATTAAGTCACTAATTTTATGCTTCCCATACTTGATAATGGATGTTATACCAAGTTTCAGAAATTATATGTATATATATATATATATATATATATATATATATATATATATATATGTGTGTGTGTGTGTGTGTGTGTGTGTGTGTGTGTGTGTGTGTGTGTTTCTTTTATTATAAAAATATCGTTGAATGCAGCGATCGATTAAAACTTCACATACACACAGACACACACACATACATATGTGTGTGTACGCGCGCGTTTTTGCTTGTGTATGTGTGTGTGTGTGCGCGTGCGTGCGGGTGTGTATGTGTGTTTGTGTGTGTAAGAGAAGTTTTAATCGCTGCATTCAACGATATTCTTTTTGATAAAAGAAACATCAGTTCCATTAAAACGTCGAGACATGGCAAGTCTAGACCAATAAATTAGTCTCCCACCCCCTCCCACTATTAAAGTTCTCATTAAATGTGGTATTTTCAATATGTGTCGATTTCAGCAGACAGATGTTTAACGGTTCTAGTTTCTTTATGGTGAAATGCAAACCATTTATTAGGAATGCTGATGCAATTGTTAAAACGTTGGTTTCTCTTTTGGTGAAATTCTGAAAAACCTTTGTTTTATTTTTGTATTAATATTAATATCTTTTTTGTGGTGGTGAAATTTTCTATCGAAGGCCTTTTAGTTTTACGACTTGAATCGTTTGTGGATAATTTCCTCGATGGCATTGATTATTACGATTATTATTATTAATCAATTTGGTTACGGGGAAAGTTGAATTTGGTCACTTCCTCTGATTTCATTCTGATTCACGAACTTAAATTGTTGTTTGCCCTTCAATCATTTTATTTATTTTCTTTTACGACTGAGTGATTTTACTCTTGAAATTGCGCCTGACTTTTAACAAAGTAATTGAGAAATCGTTTGATCTATACAAGTATTTCTTTTTCACTTGAGAGATCAGGCTGTTGGAGATAGTAAGGACTTACGTTCAAGGATTGTCTGTGTATACGAGTATATTGCTCTGGTAATGCAGAGCATACCTTCGAGAGCAAGGGTTCAATTCTTTGTCGCAGCGAAATTATTTATACACATTCTTTTTAAGATCTATAGAACCTTCTTTGAATATGCAATGAGTTCATTCTGGATGATTAGTTAAATGTGTTGGGTTGCAACCAGGGTAGTGAAAGGTATGGTACCAGCAACCAATTGGCAAATTACTTCCTGATCATTGAAAGGCATTAGCTTTCAGAAGCACCCTGTGAGAGGAAAAAGAATATATATATATATATATATATATATATATATATAACTCATATATATATATATATATATATATATATATATATTATACATCCCTGATTCAGATTGAGGAATTGATCGATTTAACGACCCCTATGTGTGTATACATACATATATATATATATATATATATATATATATATATATATATATATATATATATATATATATATATATATATATAATGTATTACACAGTAGTCGTTACCACAATCATTCCTTAGAATCTGTGCTAAAAAGTTCCAGCGGCAGTACATGAAGCTCATCAATAAGTCACGTTACCTCTTGCTCTCTCCCTCTTTCTTACACACACACACACACACACACACACACACACACACACACACACACACACACACACACACACACACACACACACACACAACGCCACTACTCGTCTCTATCTTGCACGCAACCTCCCAAATACTAGACTTTTATTTAATATGTATGCATTAATTGAGCTAATTTTCCACGGCGTCCATTTTGGCCTTATGCCCAGGTAATATCTAATTAGAGCAAGGCCAGTGAGTGCTCACGTTCTCGTTGCACTTGTGTAACTCATTTATATTTAATGATAAGTTGGTAAGGAACATGAACTCTTTACTACTTAATTTCTGGAACAGATTGACAGCGAAATAAAAAGTAAATGTTTTTTTTTATTTTACTTTTCAGGTGAGGAAACTTTTACTTAACGCCTTTTAAATAATATAATGGATGTGTTTGATTGGTTGTTTTGTTGGGAAATATAATGGTGACACAGTGACATAGATGGTCGAAGTTTAAATGCATTTGGGGTAGAATGAAATACCATCAGTAGAATTGATAAAAATGAAAATTCGTCGAACGAAGCAGTAGTGCTTTGGGATTAGACAAGAGTTTGAGGAGAAAGACGGAAATTGATGTGTAAATCGAAGTTGACTTAAAACATTGAATGCCTGCTTATATGAATACAGAAATGAAGGTCTTTGTTCATCTTCCTTTACACACAAGGGCGTTCGCTTCTGCGAAATCTTGCCTCACGAAGATAGCTTCAGAATTGTAAGACTAATCTTTCAAGAACTAGTTGAAGTTAGAGAACTGAAAGTTGTAAAAGAATGGTTGAAATTAAGAAAACATGAAGTGGAATCACCCGAATTGTTTGCCTGACCATAGATAAAAATGGAGAGACAGGTAAGTGTTGTTAAATGGAGCGGAATAATTGGAAATAGGTAAAATTTTTGTGGGTTGGTAAGTTAACCAATAAATTATAGAGAAGAACAACAGACTAGAGGAAATGTTATTTAGTTATATTACCTTAACCTAAAAGTGACAACATTGAGTTAATAAAGTTTGAATAATCTTGCAAGAATCTTTAAAAAACTGTGAAACTCAAACAAGGTGTAGTGTTTTCCAGGTCAAGGAACGTTGGAGAAGGAACATTACGAAATGCTTCGTGTATTTTCATGAAGAAAATTGCCTGTTTAAGAAAGATGCGCTGATCACGAAGCAGTAGATATAGATCATAAAAGGTTTTCGGAAAGTCGGGAGCTAGAAACGCGAATTTGAATAAATGATTACAAATCAGGGAAATCGTTATATATACTTGCACAAGTTTAGACAAGGAATATTTATGTAATATAATGCAAGTTAAGACAAGGAATATTTATGTAATATAAAAGTGGATTTTAGAACTAGTGTAACTATGAGTTATCAGTTTTACTCTAAATGCGAAATCCAAAACATTAGTGGCAAAGTTTGGCAGTAATTGGTAATTTACAAGCTGAACCTAGAAGCTGGAGGAGAATCGATATTCTAAATTCTGTAGGACGTTTTAATTGTATAAACAATATGAGTAAATTATATATACTGAATGTGAAATCCAGAACATCAGCTACAAAGTTAAGCCATAATCGGTACTTTACAAGCTGAACCTAGAAATTGTAAAAGAAGGGGAGACTAAATTTTCGAGTTTCCATTATCCTTATATTGTTGACGCTACGGTGGTGGCGCTCGTCAGCATCTTAGAGTTTCCTATCAGGCGGTCTCCGAATACTTGCCTACTTTGATGATGACTTGATAACAAAAGTTGAAATTCTTGGTCCGCTCCGTTTTCTCATTTTTCATGAGAGATATTCTCCTAATCTTAACCCATTGACATCTTGTGGAGACACAAAATGTCAGTGAACTGCAGGAAAAGAATTTAAAGCAGAAAATATATCTTGGTTAAAAATGGAAAGGAATGCTGATGCAAATTTAGAAAATCGATATGAGGTTAACCAACCTTTTTCAAGATATTGATTCGAATTGGAGGTTAATTAGGTATGTAGGAGCATTGAGGAATGTCACCAGACAGGAGTATTGAGAAGTGGCGTTATCTGGTTTACAAGCATTGAGAAAATGTTTTATCAAAAGTGGAAATATTGAGAAATAATGTTTTGAAAATAGAAGGCTTAATAAATATTTTTAATGGGTATTTAAGCGTTGGTTGTTAACTTTCCAGATTTTGTTGTAATGAATATATTGCTATAACGAAGGATTTTGAGCTTAAAAAAAAGTTATTCTTTTAAAATGAAGAAGCTACTACTTTAAAATTCGCAAAACTACTACTGAAAATTTGAGGTAATTTGGCTCCCTCAGTGTTCCATTGAAAGATTTTATCTCTCTGTTCTTTTAAAAGATTTTATCTTTTTTGGTTTTTTCTCGTAGCATTTTTTTTTTAATCTGTACTAAACTTATTCCCACTCTCTAAATTCAGCGTTTTCACTAGTTAGCCCGAGGGCCGCCATCGACGAAAAAGGAGAACATTGCAAAATAAACATAAATTCTCGAAACCGTCTATTCCGTACTTCATGTAATAACTTAAAATACGCTTTTGTCCCATTTATGGGAAGATGACCCGTGCATTAGTGTCCGTGACGCCGTGCAATTTATGTAAATATATTCTAGATAACCACCAATTCCCTTCCTTTTTTTCTAGCTATCTAACCCCCACCCCTCCCCTCCCCACTGACAGACCGCCTCCTCCTCCTCCCTCTTACCTTTCCTTCCCCCCACCCCCTTTTCCTATCTGCTCTTTGAGTCTGATGGTGCAATTTATGGAGCAGTTGGATAACAAATTTGAGGGACTAATTATCCAATAATGTCTGTTATTACCCGACTCTTGTCATACAGCGCCGTGATTTATGGCCATATTTCCTTTCATGATGGCCCTGTGCTTCTCACAAGGTCTGCAAATTAAAGTCAATATTTCCTGAATAAAATGGATCCTAGTTTTAAGCGATGACGCCCGAGATATTATTGGCTGTGGCTTTGGGTACCGACTCTTCCCCCCCTCCTCCCCCCTCCCTCCCTTCCTCCCTCTCCCCTTTCCCTTTGGAATTGTGAAGGTGAGAAGATGGGATTCGAGGGTGTTGGGAGGGGATTGGGGGGGCGGCGGTTAGTTGAATATCTGGGATTGTTTGAGATGTTGGGGGGTGGGGGGGGGAAGGGTATGCAAGAGAATGGTATTTCATTCGGGCTGTCTCATTCTCGGCACTTTCGCCTCCTGTTAATTTCCGATTCGAAATCGCGCGAGTAATCTCCGGGTCGGCTTGCAATAGCTCTCGGGTGGGCCAAAATAGCCATATACTTCTTGTGATACATAATCAGCAACGCTGCGGCAGGTAATCATAATTAGCCACCTAGCGGCTGGTAATCAAACCAAACCATATCTCTTCGAGAGCGTGTGGCCGGAGTTCCCGGCACTTCTCAGGCTAATCAAGACACTGAAGACCCACTTTTCGGGGTCTTTTCCATTTATTGCTTGTCCCGAAGTTGGTTGCTTTTGAATCGTTTTTCTGAATAGACTTTCTTCGTGCGTGTGTGTGTATGTGCGTGAGCGCAAGCTCGATGCAGTGGTTGGAACAGCTGCGAACTTTAGTAATAAACTCACTCGTAAGTTCAGGGAAGTAATCGAGGAAGCCTTTATTACTTCCCTGGATAATGCATAACTAAGTTTCTTCAAGAAATTTGTTTTTTAGAGTTTAGATTGCTATTTGTTTTTTGAGGAACTTGTTAAAAAATAAAACACGATACTTTAGTGTATATCCATGTATTCCTGGTATACTTCTTGATTTTTCTTTTTATTAGCATGTGTTAGATACGACTTTTGTTGGAAAGAAATTCTCTATGTACTTTTGTTACCAGTAGGACGTAAATAAATTTAGAAATTGATCTTGATACTTAGACAATGGACCCAGCAATAAAAGTGATCTGGCCAAAGCTTTGCTCAACTTCTTGAGTGTTAGCTCAATACCAGATTTTCTTTTTCAGATTCAGATACCTGATTTTATTTTTCCGTGTTGAATAAGACATCGTTTTGTTAAATGCAAATATTGTTTCGAAACGTTTGATTCATTTGGGATTTCAGTGAAAGTACAATATGCTCTTTATCTCACGTAGCCTGCTTGTAAAGGAAAGCAATTTTTTTTTTAAATTTTACTGCCAGTTACTGTTAATACATCGCTTTGCAAACAATGAAGCTATTGCTCTTATGCTGCACATTGGCTTATACACTCAAAATCCAAATGATATGCACACCTTGTGCAGATTGTGCTTACACATTGTTTTATAGGGTCTGTTTATAAATTTTTACTATATATATATATATATATATATATATATATATATATATATATATATATATGTGTGTGTGTGTGTGTGTGTGTGTATATATATATGTGTTTATCTTTTAAACATATGCCCTTTTTTCTTATAGAATGGAGTGTCACCAAATGAGCACAGCCTTTTAGTTTCTCAGCAACTCAAGTTGCAATGAACACGTCATATATATATATATATATATATATATATATATATATATATGTGTGTGTGTGTGTGTGTACTGTGTATATACACAAGCACACATATATGCACTGCTATATGTGTGTATTCATATATACATATGTATATATACATATATTATATATATATATATATATATATATATATATATATATATATATATATATATATATATATATATATATATATTACCATGCTCTTTCTTTTGGGAAAGGGTTTGGCACTTCGGAAGAGATTAGCCGTCCCGTTCTAAGCAATTCTTTCGGGGTGAAGTCGCTAGTCCCATGCTATTTTGAAATTCTACTTTTCCACCACAGTGAATGATTCACCGCGAAGATTGGTAGGCCTACGGACTCAATTTTTCTACCGATGGGACACACACACACACACACACACACACACACGTATGTTTATGTGCGTGTGTGTGTGTATCTCGATATGCAACTACTAAACGAACGAAAATGCTCTCACATGCACTTACTGGCCTTCGCTTGAATAACTCGCATACTGAGTAAGGTCCCGCCGATACGCAAATGTGAGAAAGAGAGAAATCAACATTTATCTTCCTTTTTTCCTCCCCTTTTGCACTTCTTTCGGTTATCGCCGAACGTGGCTTTTATCGCTCGTAACGCTGAAAGTCATGTTACATCCATAACGCTCGTGGTAGTTACCTTTTTGTTGGGAGCTTTTAAAGCGTGACTTATGGTCTTCATTAGGCGAAATAAAGCAGTTTATTCTAAGATAACTGCGTTAGAATTGCGCCCTCGACTCGCCAATTACCACACCTCTTCCACCTCTTTCCACTCCTCCTCCTCCTCCTCCTCCTCCTCCCCTCCACCCCAACCCCCCCTCACCTCTCTCTCTCTCTCTCTCTCTCTCTCTCTCTCTCTCTCTCTCTCTCTCTCTCTCTCCCTTCCTCCCTCCTCCTCCTCCAACTCGCTCTGTTACCTGCAATTTTCGAGAGCAGTCGACGTCAACGCCTGTGATCTGTTATATGGCAATTATTGTGCATAACATTATGCGCTCACTCAGTGCGAATAAAAATGTCAGTTTTCGAGTTGTTTTTGGGTATTCTACACCTTCCCTCCCTCCTCCCCACCCCTCCTTCTACTTCTTCTTGTTGCCTGCAACTAAAAAAAAAAAAATTACAGGAAAATGCTCTCTCTCTCTCTCTCTCTCTCTCTCTCTCTCTCTCTCTCTCTCTCTCCTGGCCCCGAAATTAAGGCTTGAGAAGATTTTTCTCCCTTCCCTTTGAAGTTCCACTCACACCTTTCTCTTTAACCTGTATTTATTGTCATTCCGTCCGAAATTGGAAGTGACACCAACTCATTCATACTGACCGAAGAAGGAGTATCTCTCCTTCCGACCGGCGCCGAGAGAGAGAGAGAGGAGAGAGAGAGAAGATAAAAGAGAAAAAGAAGGGAGAGAAAAGAAATCGTCCATTTCATCGATTAGATGAAAATGACTCCGCAGTTCAATCCCTTAATCAGTTAGGAATACGAGTAAGGAAGAGCGGGTGGGAGGAGGCACAGAGCATTCTTTTCTCTTTTGTGATTGGGTATATCAACGGTTCTTTGAATTTGCACTTTCTTCGGAGAGAGAGAGAGAGAGAGAGAGAGAGAGAGAGAGAGAGAGAGAGAGAGAGAGCATTCTTTTCTGTTGTGTGTCTGGGTTTTCAACGGTACTTTGAATTTGCACGTTCTTCGTAGAGAGAGAGAGAGAGAGAGAGAGAGAGAGAGATATTATTCTTTTCAGCTTTGTGATTGAGTATATCAATGGTTCTTTGAATTTCCACGTTCTTCATAGAGAGAGAGAGAGAGAGAGAGAGAGAGAGAGAGAGAGAGAGAGAGAGAGAGAGAGAGAGAGAGAAATATTATTCTTTTCAGCTTTGTGATTGAGTATATCAATGGTTCTTTGAATTTGCACGTTCTTCGCAGAGAGAGAGAGAGAGAGAGAGAGAGAGAGAGAGAGAGAAATTATTCTTTTCCGTTTTGTGATTGGGTATATCAACGGTTCTTTGAATGTGCACTCCCATGGTAGAGACAGAGGGAGAGAGAGAGAACATTCTTTTCTTTTTTGTGAATGGATGTTTCAACGGATCTTTGAATTCGCACTCTCCTAGTAGACTGAGAGAGAGAGAGAGAGAGAGAGAGAGAGAGAGAGAACATTCTCTTCTGTTCTGTGATTGGATGTTTCATCAGTTCTTGAATTTGTACTTTCCTCGTAGAGAGAGAGAGAGAGAGAGAGTATTCTTTTCTGTTGTGTGATTTTATCTTTCATCAGTACTTTGAATTTGTACTTTCCTCGTAGAGAGAGAGAGAGAGAGAGAGAGAGAGAGAGAGAGAGAGAGGGGTAAACTGTTTCATCAGGGTTAGAGAGAGAGCATTCTTTTCTGTTGTGTGATTGGATGTTTCAACAGTACTTTGAATTTGTAATTCCCTCGTAGAGAGAGAGAGAGAGAGAGAGAGAGAGAGAGAGAGAGAGAGAGAGAGAGAGAGAGAAATTATTCTTTTCCGTTTTGTGATTGGGTATATCAACGGTTCTTTGAATGTGCACTCCATGAGTAGAGACAGAGAGAGAGAGATAACATTCTTTTCTTTTTTGTGAATGGATGTTTCAACGGATCTTTGAATTCGCACTCTCCTAGTAGACTGAGAGAGAGAGAGAGAGAGAGAGAGAGAGAGAGAGAGAGAGAGAGAACATTCTCTTCTGTTCTGTGATTGGATGTTTCATCAGTACTTGAATTTGTACTTTCCTCGTAGAGAGAGAGAGAGAGAGAGAGAGAGTATTCTTTTCTGTTGTGTGATTTTATCTTTCATCAGTACTTTGAATTTGTACTTTCCTCGTAGAGAGAGAGAGAGAGAGAGATAAACTGTTTCATCAGGGTTAGAGAGAGAGAGAGAGAGAGAGAGAGAGAGAGAGAGAGAGAGAGCTTTTCTGTTGTGTGATTGGATGTTTCAACAGTACTTTGAATTTGTACTTCCCTCGTAGAGAGAGAGCGAGAGAGAGAGAAAGCCTAAACGCTTTAGTGTTAGTTTTTCTTATAATTCAGTGTGGCATCATTTCACGTGCCTAAATCCCTAAGTCATGGGGCATGCATATTTAACATTACCAATAAACCATTCATAAAATCTACCTATATTTTATCTAGTGATGCCCCGTAACCTCAGTGACACAGTGGCTCGTGTGAGTGTTTGTGCAACGCGGTCCTGTCCTTTAAAACAACAGATTGGAAGGTCGTGCTGGTGGTGGGCAGAGTTGGGCATGGGGGTCGGGTATGTCTTCGTCTCGATTTCGTTAGACAAATCGTGATCAGCAGAAACCGTCCTTGTAATGACACACCGAAAGGTAACCCCTCACTTGATTAAGCGTAATGACAACTTGACTCGAATTCCAATACACATCTCTCTCTCTCTCTCTCTGAGGTGGAGGATTTTTACTAATTTGATGGTAGGTTATATAGTGAACCACGATAAAAAGCAGTTAAACAAATTTGTTGAATACTAAACGGTAGCAGGATAGAGTACATTTGAATGCAGTGTGAAAACTTGAGTTGCATTTGCGTCATAAGATTAAAATCCTCCATAGAATACTTGGAGGCGCATCCATAACTGTTTCTTGAATGTGCCGTTATGGCTGTTTTAATAATTAGAGCAAAATGTTCACCAGCCTACTGGTTAAGTCTGTGGCTGCAGCGTAGCATGACTGATGAGTACTCAGGAGTTATACTCTCTCATAATCGTTCACTTCTCCCGGTGAAAGAAATTCTAGGGAATCCAGAGAATTGCAAACTACCTGTTTGCTTTGTCCCTTTCAATCAGTAAAGTCTACTTCCTTTTTTAAGGAAGCAAATCTATTTTATATTCCATCAAGCAACATTTTATGTCTAACATCCACATTATCTCAGCTTTATGACTTTGGAGTTGCTATTCAGGTGAATTGCTTTCAAATGAAAGTATTCTAGTTAAAGCACAGGTTCTTGCTTGTTGAACATTCCGTACAGTTCTAGCGACATTTTTATTTGTTCTATTATTGTATCTTTCATTGCGAGTATAGCATTAATCGACAGCCCTCCATTTATGTCATAATTGACAAGGGCTCTCTCAGTCTCTGTCTGTCTCTGTGGGCTGTGACATTTGTTTTTCTCGTAAATAAAACAATTACATTTAGTTTATTATGCTTTAAACAGTATAAAGGGGATCTTTCGTTTGTCAGCGTTATGAATCCTCTATATTTGGCTCTGTTATTAGCACTGATATGTAATGAACCAGCCACGGAAAAAAAATGTCTGTTTTCTTTCATTGTTTTTTAGAATGAGTTCTTATTTTTATAGTTTATTTAAGTAAGGCGTTTTTTTATTAACCCGAGAATTTTCGGATGGCATTTTTATTAGTTAGTACTTACGACTAGTATGATTGAAGTAAATCTTTATTGGCTTAGTTTGGGAACTTGCTACTGCCTACAAATGGCCAAGGTGTACATTTTTGAGTAATGTACGCCCTTCTCTGGCTATTGTTAGGCGTCTTTAAGGCTCACTGGCACATACATAAGGCTCTGTAGTAGCACTTTTATCTCCTTCAAGTTTGGCTTGGCAATCCAACGTTAAACCGTAGTCTTTTATTCGGCATTGGTACCGCATGAAGAGGGCTGAAGAATTTCTAGGTGTTTCCCTTCTCTAGTCAGTGGTAATGTATTTATGGATAAGTTTCCAAACCGATAAGAAAATTAGAGTTGTTTTACTTTTGTTGTACCTACGCGAAAATCGCCAAATTTTCAGTTCTCTTCCATTTTGGATGAATTGCTTCTTTACTTAGTTTTATCTTTAATTTTATTCTATTGGAGTAATGCTCTCTTGCTTTGATGTGGCAAGAAATATAATGCTGCATTGTCAGAATTGTTTGGTTTTATAATAATGATAATACTCCCATTCTTTGGTGCTATGGACGCTGAATACTACATGAAAATCATTGCAGTGAAATGATCTTGATGTTACGCAAGTATTTGATGTTTGACATTTGACTTTAGATAAAGGAGAATGTTGCAAGCTCAATGTGTATGTGTATTAGTCTGTACCGCCGGCATTCCAACGCGACTTGAACAGATGTCTCTGTACAGAATTTAATTTACAACACCCTCCTGACCCTTGTCCCTCCATAGTCATCCATTCCGGTGTTTAATCTCCGCAGTGACGAGTTAATGCCATAGAGTGATTTTACGGTCCATACATCCCAAAGTGAGGCAGAGAGAGAGAGAGAGAGAGAGAGAGAGAGAGAGAGAGAGAGAGAGAGAGAGAGAGAGAGCGAGAGAGAGAGCTAGGACTGACAAGGCGTAAAGGCATCGCTGATAAATGAAGAGTAACCGATGCCCCTTCACGTTGCCGAGTCGATTGGCAGGTCAAATTGATCCTTGGCACGTTGTCTTCAACGTCCGCGAGGCCCAGCTCAGCATTATCACATGCCAATTTTTTTTTTTTTTTATGGTATCAATTTCGGATGCCCACCCGTCCTTCCTTTTTTTGGGGGATTGTTAAAGTAGAGTTAGGGTATTTAGCGATTTAATTCTTATGAAAAAAGGGACATGCAATGAATCGTGATATTTGTATGTATGTATGTATATATATATATATATATATATATATATATATATATATATATATATATATATATATATATATATATATATACTGTATATACATATATATATATATATGTGTGTGTGTGAGGTCGATAATTATGAGAATAAAACATCAGGAAGTTGTGTGAATGATTATTTATATATCTTCTTCTTCTGTCTTCTTTATATATATATATATTATATATTATATATATATATATATATATATATATATATATATATATATATATATATATATATATATGAGAGAGAGAGAGAGAGAGAGAGAGAGAGAGAGAGAGAGAGAGAGAGATGTAAATAATGTATGTAGACAAAGAACACCATAGTAAAACCTATGAAAACCACGATCAGTTACAAAGGCTTTGCAATCGGGGAAAATAGACCTCCAGCTTTTTCAAGTGGGAGGTAAATCTCCAACATCCTCCTGATCCTCCTCATCCTCTTCCTTGAGGAGTGATGGTTCTAAATGAGGATGTTACGTGACTCATTCTCCAATATGTTTTTTCTCAGTTTTCCTATTCTTCTTTATTCACGCAGGTTTAATTCACATTTGTTTTAGGTTTAAGTTATCCTGAGATGGGTGATTTGCCTCTGAAGGAGAAATTAATTCTCCCCGGCACCTGCGGATAGAACGTGATAGGAGAAATCTCTCTCTCTCTCTCTCTCTCTCTCTCTCTCTCTCGAGAGAGAGAGAGAGAGAGAGAGAGAGAGAGAGAGAGAGAGAGAGAGAGAGAGAGAATGCTTTATAGATGAGAATATTTTTCACCTGAAAATAAACTCTCTCTCTCTCTCTCTCTCTCTCTCTCTCTCTCTCTCTCTCTCTCTCTGTAGAGTAAATTGGATATTAAACCACATTTGTATTTTAATATTTATGAAAATAGAAAATGTCTAGGTGTATAAGATAAAAATTTAAAGGCAGGTATGTGTTACAAACGCACCAATCGGCTATCATGCTGGAGGCGAGTTAATCTCGATTCTAAGTACAAAATCTATATATTTCGACAGGCATACAGTATATACATCTGAGTCGATATCAACTTAACCTCTCTTGATGGCTCAGTGGTATATATGTCACTGTACGTCGTCGTTTCCCAACCAGTCGGCAGTTCGAGTCCCAGTGGTGACGAAGCTCATGTCAGTTATAATTCTCCCTTCCGTACATGGTATTCCCCAAGGTAGCGTGAATTCGATATTAATATGCGTAAATATATATGTATATATATATATGTGTGTGTACTGTATGTATATATATTTATATATATAATATATATGTGTATGTATATATATATATATATATATATATATATATATATATATATATATATATATATATATATATATATATATATATATAATTTATGTACACGTTTTATTAAAATGCCGGATAAATCTTGGTAATAAAAGGAGAAAGATAGAATTAATATATCTTGGCTTTTACGGAGTAGAGCCATCAGTTAATTCATCTTCCTGGGTCTCTTGGAACTGTCATTTTAGCATTGATGTATATTAGGAATTAAGTTTTATAAAAAAAAAAAAAAATGCTAAATTTGCAACTACAAATCTTAGAAAATTACGAAAAGTAAGTCTTTTGATGATCTGGGAATTACCCATTTTCTTGTAAATACTTCAGTGTGATATGTCTTTAGTTAAAACTGATCACGTTTTATCAATAAAGCTGAAACAGGGTGCTCTAGATATAATTCCTGTTGGCTTCTTTTTGAACTTTAGTTGTTCCTTTTGAAGGTACACATTTATTTAGTATTCTCTACCTTTAGTTGCTCTTTTTGAAGATACACATTTATTTAGTATTCTCTACTTAAGAATGTAAAACTTGTAGCGGATTTAAAGCTTGTAGCGGCTGGGTTTTCTCGAGATTGTGATGCGCCATTTTTTCTTTGGATAATGAGTTTTTCGCCTGCAAGTTTTTTTTTTTCTTATTTTTCTTGGAATTTTACACCTGGTCATGTCGCGGTTAAGGGGGTGGGGGTAGGGTTAATTTATTCTTGTTTCCGTCATACCTACAACACAAGGTAAAGTTTGAATTAGCATTTTCCTTATTCATTTACATATTTAATTATTTTACAAGAAGTTAAAAATTAAAAAAAGCAATAAATGCAAGGGGTTTAATACTGTGGAGAATTTTTGTTTGCAGATTTAATATTTTTATTTTGGTTATCATTGTTAACCTGGACTGTTTGTGTCATTATTTCTTATTGTAGCACTGGGCATCAAAAAGTGTAATGTAACCGTTAGCCTAAGCAGGTTTTTAACGGATTGTTAATATCCGAATTTTGTATTAATGTTTGTTAAAACTATTCTCATTTTCAGCTTGTTCCAAGTAAGAGCCTGCTGTACTTCGCCGGACAACCAACACTGAAATTTCCGGAGTGGACCGTAACTTCAAGGAAAGACTTTGGACGCTAATTTATTCGACCAGTGTGCCTCATTCCTCACCAACCAGGATCTGGAATCTGTTTATTCCCAAAAATAACTTGTGACTGTTTGTGGGGGGAGATTGATTGATTGATTTGTGTCTATTAAAACTGGTGTCGCAACACCTAGGTTATTGACGCCGTTTTTTGTTTTGTGCTTGTTTTTTTTTTTTTTTTTTTTGTGGGGGGTTAGACGGAGGGAATTCATGTGACCCATTGCGTCTTACTAAAGTTTCAGTGGATTTCGATTTTATTTTAACTGTTTATTTATTTTCTGTTTACCTGACAGAGTTTCAACCGGTTTCTTTTACATGTTGTATATTTCTGTTCTAAGAATCAAGTATCGGATTAAGGTTGCTAGCCTCAAGGATGGTCACGGAAGCTTTTGTAGCTATAGCAACTTTGTTTCAATGCCAGACAAAAAAGCAAATTAGAAAATTACGTAGTCATATCGCAGAGGTTCTACAAGAAGCATTGGGCAGACAGCAGTGAAATGCATAACCATTAGTACCTAAGTAGAATAATTTCTTAAATTAATCTACTTTGTTATATCCTTAGCTGAAGGGAAGAAGCACTGGAATTCTTTCCTTGCTATTTTTCAAAGCCCTTTTTTATATTTCCCAGGTGCCTGGACTATCTGAGGACAAAGCCATCGGGCTTTAAATTAAAAAAGAATATTTTTAAGGGATATTGGAATGATAGAAAGTCAGGAAGTCGCTGCAACTTGGAGGAAACGTATTGTCCTTTTCTCATGAGTAAGTATTATCTTGCCTCTTGAGTTGCAATATGATGTGAATATGACCTAATCATAAAATAAACAGATTCGATAAGGGCATTATCTGAGCTAGACCAAGGCATTCAGATGCCGTCAGGAGCAGTGCCTATATAGTTGAGACGGATGGTATGGTTCTGTACCTTGTAATGATAATAAAGTTTATTATGATACCAATAGTGTAAGTAGTATTAGCAGAGGCATTAGTGATAGTCATATCCTAGCTTCTGTTCGAAGTTTTCTGAGAGAATTTGCTCTTAAACGTAGAAAATGTTGATAATGTTACTGCAAATATTTTTGGCATGCAGTATGTCTTTATTAGGAGTTTGAAATACTCCAACTTCAACATTAACCTTGCTCCATGTATGTTTGTTTTAACCCCTCTGGCGACTGACTTTAGGTCAGGTGTTGAAATACAGTATATATATATATATATATATATATATATATATATATATATATATATATATATATATATATATATGTGTGTGTGTGTGTGTGTGTGTGTGTGTGTGTGTGTGTGTGTGTATGTATGTATGTGTATTTATGTGTGCTTGTGTTTTTGGTTACCAGTGAAATAAAATTATACTGTGTGTGTGTATGTATATATATATATATGTGTGTATATATATATATATATATATATATATATGTGTGCATGTGTTTGCTTACAAATGCTTGCATATATATGGTGCTTTTATGTAATTTTAGTCCTGTTTTATATTCTCAATTGTATATCGTATTGTTGTTATTGAGATGTAGTAGTGATGATGTATCTTTGATGGTTATGATTGCCTTAATCATCATATCCAGAGACTAAAAGGAATAGGAATAAAAAACCATTCTACTCTTCCTTGTTCTGAAGACCAAATAAAATCGAGTAATTTTATAATTCGTTTTACTCTTCCTTGTCTATTGAAGATCAAACGAAGTAAGTATATATTTTCTCATTGCAGTTTTATTTTAGAACCTTAATTTACTTTCCTTTTTTTTTTTTAGAGCCAAGAAATACACAACAACTCTTCATTTTCGTTTAGTCAAAATATCTCACTCCAGCACGTTAAATCTTAGGCAGAAAATGAAGAAAAATATCTCGCCGTAGGACTGACTTCCTCATTTACCCAAACCTTCAGATTGAGGTTATTTTTATCAGAGAAAATGTTTGTGATCCAGAAGCTTTATTGGCTTTGAGGCGAATTTCCTCCCCAGAATTGGCCACGTTTATGCGGCGTTATTAAGCTCGATATTCTCACGATGGTTGTAAAGAAAATATCGTTTCCAGCCACCTTAACTTTAATGAGGAATATAAAGCAAATATGAAAGTATTTTGCGAAGGCAATGTAACCACATTTTCCTTCCTTGAGGTGCGCTTTGCATGAAAGGGAATATTTTGCCTCTTACGATAAAGGATATATATATACATATATATATATATATATATATATATATATATATATATATATATATATATATATATATATATATTGTGTGTGTCTGTTTGCTTGTGTGGGTGGGAGGGCAGGTGGATGTGAATGTGAAATTAAAAAGCCATAGAGTCAAATTAACCAAAAAAGAAAAAAATTTTAACTGCTGTACATCAGTCGAAATGTATGTGTTTTGGCAGTTTTGTTTAGTCAATAGAACTTGTTGGATCAGTGTAAAAAGACAGCTTTCTGTGAAATTAAAAGACCTAAAAAATTTAAATGACAACAAAAAAAGTATATTTTAATTGACGCTACTGCTGTCGTAATCACTGATGAATAAAAAAGCCCCAAAAAATTAATTAACACTGCTAAATACTTATTTCGATGGACACTACTACAGTCCTAATTACTGATGTATGTGGAAGAAAATAGGTGACAGCGTATTTATACACAATGTGCGGTTGTGGAATAAAGACTTTGGCAGGATAAGAAGTGGCGATTAACTTCTTTCTGAAGATGGCAGGAGTCAAGACTTCGTTCTGCTTTGGTCCTCATGAAGGTGTGTCCATACTACAGTAAAACATGTCATAAACACTTGTCGGTAATATATCCACCTACTGTCGTTGTCTTGTTTTCAACCTGTTTGTGGTATATATGCGATAAGTTGCCGACATCTGTCTGCGACATGTTTTACTGTATTGTTGACGCACCCATAAGCTTGTATTTGGGTTGACCACTTTTAGGGATGGTTCCTTTGAAACGCTTGATTGAGAAAGGTCTAGAATTGAGATCGTCCATGCAGTCTTATGTCCCATGGCCAGCATATTCTCAATTTGACTGATGGTGGCAGTTTCCAGAAGAATCCTTTTGTACGGGCAACTGTTCTTGATAAACAGATTACCCTCACTCCAATTTCTGCTATGACCCATATTATTATTATTATTATTATTATTATTATTATTATTATTATTATTATTATTATTATTATTGTTATTATTATTATTATTATTATTATTATTATTTATTTTATTTATTTTTTTTTTTTTGGGGGGGCGTCTATCATGTCATCCTATTCGACTGGGTGGTTTTTATAGTGTGGGTTCCGGTTGCATCCTGCCTCCTTAGAGTCCATCACTCTTTCTCACCATGTGCGCTGTTTCTAGTAGCACACTTTTCTGCATGGGTCCTGGAGCTACTTCGGCATCTAGTTTTTCCAGATTTCTTTTCAGGGATCTTGGGATCGTGCCTAGCGTTCCTATGATTATGGGTACAATTTCCACTGGCATATTCCATATCCTTCTTATTTCGATTTTCAGGTCTTGATACTTATCAGTTTTTTCTCTTTCTTTCTAATCCACTCTGGTGTCCCATGTTATTATTATTATTATTATTATTATTATTATTATTATTATTATTATTATTATTATTATTATTATTATTATTATTATTATGAAAGTCCCAAGCTATCTATTATGCTCCCCTAATCAATGTGAAATGGATCTACCAGTCTCCCTGACATAAATTTTATAAACAATGGTTAATTTATTAAAGACGAAACTTTTTGTTTTTTGTGGGATTCAGTATAAGCGATGAACAACATCCCTCTCAAATATAGTAGAACTAAACTTGAAATAAGAATTTCACATATGTTTGACGTTATAGTGAGGACTAAACATCTATATTTATTTTCTGATTCTTAAAACATTTATGCACAGACTCATTTTTAGGTGGTGTTTGCATGTGTGTAAAATATTTATTTGTGCAAATATTAGCATAAACATTCACGGAGCTCAATTTTTGCAGGTCATACTCAACCTGACGTATTCTTAATGCAAAACATCTTTAGTCGAAGAAAGACTGTCTGGAAGAATAACCTGACCTGGGCGCTATCAGTTCAGATCGCTTATCTTAATCAGATGGGAGGCTGAAAGTGAGAATAAATGAGCTCGGAATGAAAGGAAGTTATTATGAAGGGCCTTTTTCCTATTTCTTTTTACACCCCTGAACGCTCCACCGAACGCTATACTCTTAATAGTCTTGCAGTGGGACGTAGTACCTAAGAGGCACTATGAGATAACATTGCCCTAGACGCAATTAAGGATGGTCATTACTCAAGTGCACTTTGGACGAAGCATTATCTGTGAAAAACTCTGGGAGTTATAGCGCACCTAAACTCACTTGGGATATTGTTCATAATATTTTCGCTGGCTCATTATCTCGCCAAATATCATTTTATCACTCGTACCCTTAATATCATCCCTTTATATCTAATATCAGCAGTGGTCTGCTCACCCCCACCTCCTGTTTATCACCCTAAAGAGGCCATTTAACCCCCTAATGGTGTTGTTCTAATTTCCCCTCATACAACTCCCCCCACCCCACCGGCCAACCTTCCCATTCCAAGCTCATCACCCATCCGTTGTTTCCCCTGTCGGACCCTTGTCCGCATTTAATCCCAATTTCTGAAATGCATCGAAGCCAGGGGGGCACAAAAACCCCTTCTCCCCCTTAAAAATGATTAGCATTTTCCACGGCCGCATACGAATTGGGTCGTAAGGATCTCCCTCTAAAAGCAAGATGAAAGATGCTGCAGGGAGCGGAGGTCGTCCAACAGCGGCCATTACCGCGATGATGATGATGCTGCTCCGGAGCCCGAGCTCATAGCCGCCCGAAAGGGGTTAGGAAAACTGCCGTTAAGGAAATTCGGTAATGGGCGTAATTAGGACCTCTCATGGGATGAGTTTACGCAACCTTTTATTTAAGCGAACTCGATCTTTCGGGTGTCGTTGGGAGAGGGATGGTGATGGGAGGGAAGAGGGTGGGGGAGTGGAGAGTGTGTAGGGTGGGGTGTGTAGTGTGTTCTGTATATCAAATATCATTAAGAGGAATCGAGGAAGGGTGTTTTGACGGAGGCAATTTATGGGTTTGGCCAAGACTCGACGGGACCGAGATGAGACCTTCAGAAAGAAGGGGCGGGCGTAATACTGCTCGTGTTGATATAGACCCCGAGTAGAGAAACACACTCGCATATGGACGAGACATGAGCCTGCCATCATCATGATCCTGATCATCACCATCACCATCATCATCATCATCATCATCTGGTCCATGGAGGGAAGTTTCGGTCGGCGTCGGGGGAGAAGATTAAAGCCCTGTTTAACCCTTGAAGCCATTAAAGCCGAGAGTTGCAGCTCTCATGAAGCCCAAACTGACAAGGTTTATGACATCTTAATGTTTGCTGAGTGGAGTCATTACCGCCTGATGGCCCTCATAAACCCGCTCCAGTGCTCTTCTCCGCCATATTGTTTTTTTTTTTTATTTTTCCTCCTCGCCGAAATTATTCAAGATGGTGCTTACCCCTCCTCCACCCTCTCCTCTCTTCAGATAGGGGGTGTTGCGTTGAAGTGGAGCGCCAAGGAACCATTTGCTATTTAACAAATCTTAATACTTTATTATGCATGTTATGACCTCTCTCTCTCTCTCTCTCTCTCTCTCTCTCTCTCTCTCTCTCTCTCTCTCTCTCGTTTACGCATATCTAATTAGTATGACAGTTACTCTTTCCACAACTCATTAAATAGCCAACTTTTAACGGAACTTGTCTTCTGAATGGCTTATGCGAGCAAGTACTCTTTCTAAACCGACGTTGCTAGGACTTTTTTTTCTCTATATTGATAATTCATTCGTATTTATGGAAACACTTTAGGTATATATACTTGTATATATATACAATATATATATAAATATATATATATATATATATATATATATATATATATATATATATATACAGTATATATATATGTATATATATATATATATATATATTTAGTGCCAGTGCATCCGTACCATATTTGCACTTTGATATTAAAAGTCATAAAGAACGCTCATTACTATGTAATTAAATATTACTTTTGACGGTCAGCTTTGGTGGCCGTTCAGAATCTGCAGTAGAGAACAAGAGGTGGAAAATAATCAGTATTGGTTTCTGGTCCTTATCAAATGTAAACGAGGCCATGCTTTGCTTTATTTTATACTATAGAGGATTTAAAGAAATAAAATTATCAAATAACCAAGCATTTAAAAAGTTAGGTAACAATCACGAAGCCAGCAAACTAACTCGTTCTCCTTCGAATGCATAGGAATGCCAAAATTGCAGAATACCTTTAAAAATTTTTTTTAATTTTTCATATTCAATTATGACCCTAACTTTTTCCTTGCCCCATAGCTATTGTCCAGTATATTTGTGAAATATTTTTTGGAAGGTTTCTGACTTTTTTAATGTTTTATAAAAGAAAACTATTTTCCGGCTTCGCCTGTCCGTCCTCACTTTTTTCTGTCCGCACTTTCTCTGTCCGCCCTCAGATCTTAAAAACTACTGAGGCTAGAGGGCTGTAAATTGCTATGTTGATCATCCACCCTCCAATCATCAAACATACCAAATTGCAGCCCTTTAGCCTCAGTAGTTTTTATTTTATTTAAGGTTAAAGTTAGCCATAATCGTACTTTCGTCAACGATATAGGATAGGCCACCACGGGGCCGTGGTTAAAGTTTCATGGGCCGCGGCTCACACAGCATTATACCGAGACCACCGAAAGATAGATCCATTTTCGGTGCCCTTGATTATTATACGCTGTAGCGACTGTACAGAAACCTCGATTCTTCGGCGCATTTTTTACTTGTTTTAAATCGCTCTTACAATAATTATAAAAAGTCAAACTTTAAACCAAAGTGTCAGCAGTTGCTTCTTGACTTACGATGAGTTTTCCCCACGAGGTTTTATTAGCAATTCAGATTCAACATTTTCCTTTACATTTTGATCAATACCTCAACTAATGTCTGGTTCATTTTATAGCTTTTATTTTTACTTTTTTTTTTATTCGTTAGCTGTTTTAATACCAGAACATTGCCGTTTGCTCCTTGGCTTACGATAAGTCGTCCCATGGGGTTTTGTTAGGCATTCTTGAGGTTTGGGTTGGTGTCGGTAGAAAGTATTATGTAAAAGCGAATCAGAACACAAATTCAAGAAAACAATGATAGTAATGTTTAATCATCCGTGTTATAAGCGAGAACCGTGATTAAAAATAGCATTAAGTATACTATTTTTAAGTATACTACAGTTCGGTCTTGGTCGTGTTCGCTGAATTACACAGTGAAGACTATTATTATTATTATTATTATTATTATTATTATTATTATTATTATTATAGTTGCATTGTTTATTTAAGTTCATCTTCGTTTTTACTTGCATATTATGCCAATATTAGATTTTTTAGAGGAATGCGCTTGATAAAGATTTCTTATGAATAACAAGACAGACTAACGATCTTACGATATTTCATGTTAATGGTTTTGGCTGGTTACTGGTCGGGCCGTTTATCCGAAAATACTAATGGGCTTGCCGATATTGTATCTTCATTGAGAAACAAATTGCAAGTGATGTGATATTCATTATTATTATTATTGTTGTTGTTGTTGTTGTTGTTTTTGTTTTTGTTTTAGATTATACGAAGGCCTATAGATTGAGTCGAAACACTAATTTTGAATTTCTTCCTGTATTAACTTACCGGCAGATAATAAATTGAGATCCTTTTGCAATTTAGAAATGACAAATAATAATAAAAAAAATTATACGTAAGCTGTATTGTATTTTG
>NC_089761.1:23948143-23960643 GCF_040412425.1 Macrobrachium rosenbergii | reverse complement strand
CGATTGGTGACGGTCATTAGACCGTGGGCACCCCTTGCGGCGTCTCTGTTTCATTGTAATTGAATTTTTCTGTTCAGAGAGAGAGAGAGAGGAGGGGGGGAGGGGGAGGGGAGTGAGTTAATTGTCAAGGGACAAATGTAGTAATAAAATCAAAACTTTAGTTTAGTAACTGTTTCTAGAACTGTCCTGCATTTCCGTACGTCTTTTTGAGGACAGAAAATTCATTTGGAAGGAATGCAGTAGTATAATTAGCTGATATGAGTATGGTACCTTTAGTATTTTTATTGTTTTTTTTTTTAGCATTTGGTATATATAAGATCGACTTGAGTATTCATATTCAAAATTTTTTTTATTTTAAATTAGTTATATTGACATATATACTTCATGGAAAATAATTTTATTGAATAATTAAAAGCTGCAACATTAGATGTATAAAAGTTATAATTAAATATGGCACCTTTATTTGTTCGTTATATATATATATATATATATATATATATATATATATATATATATATATATATATATATATATATATATATATATATATATGTATGTATATATCTACACACACACGCTCACACACACACACACAGAAAGAGAGAGAGAGAGATGCTGTGGAATAATGTAATGGATTAAGCGGTATAATATTAAAATTGGCGGTCTAAAGATGCCAGGTTTACAATGTAAACTTCCTTGCAGGTAAAACTATCGCATGCAAGTAGTGATTAAGTGTCCTCTCTATTGTGTAGCAGGGTTTTCCTATTTATTTTCTTCCCCATTTTTTGTCTGTTATTTACTTTGACAGGGGTAAGAAACCTATTGCCCTTGAGCTCGGCACTGCGTAATTCATGTTGTATTGAGCTACACGCCAGTGTAGACACGCTAAGGGGATGATGAGGTAGAGGCTGACAATCGTTTAACGAAAAAAAAATAAATAAATAAAGGAAGGGACCGATACCGACCGTACTTGCAGAAATTTTAAATGCATAAATAAAAGAATTTACTTCTCTCTCTCTCTCTCTCTCTCTCTCTCTCTCTCTCTCTCTCTCTCTCTGTTCCTCGTTGTGCAATAGTACCATTCTCTGCTAACAGTCGAGGAATTTGCGTTCGTTAACCGAGGAGCCGAGCGAAGAAAGAATCAAGATAGGCTATTTTTCAAAGCTTCAACATGTTTCTGTTGGCTTGAGTAGGGAATTATGTACCTGGCGTTTAATGGAGTGATGTTGGTTGCAGTTCTGATGTGTACCATTCTAGCAGTTTTGAAAACGGAGTGGCATCGACCAGACTATTTCCACCCTACTGGTGTGAAACAATCGAAAACTTGTTAGTCTCTCTCTCTCTCTCTCTCTCTCTCTCTCTCTCTCTCCTCTGACATAGTGTTATCAGTGTCCTGTCATTATGTAATCCTAAATAACTAAAGGCATGCATTATTGCTTTTCATGTTATTCACATAGGCTGTTGCACTTGTATCTTTTGATAGCTTGGCACTTTGTTTCCTTTACCTTTACTCAGACTGTACATACATATGTATATATATATTTATACATTATATATGTATATATGTCTATATATAATAAATATATATAAATAAATATATGTCTATATAAATATAAACATGTATATACAGACATGTACATAAATATATTCAAGTGCATCTTATGGTTACTTAGGCGTAAAACATCAGTCATCCTTGTGGATATTGAAAGTTTCGGGTAAAGAAAAAGCGAAAAGTAGTTTGGTCACACTCTGTTGGAAGATTTCAGCAACTTGTTAACCACTGTACTGAATATTGTTGTTTTGTGGCTGAATGCATTATGGAATTCCTGTCAGTCAGAGATTTTTAAAAGAATCACTTTAAATATGTTTGTGTATTGACTTTTTAAGCCAGTGGAATGCAAGAGAGAATAACAATTGTATTAAAAACAAAAAAATCAAAATATTCAACAATATGGGGTAGTGTACAAATTAAGAAAAATTACTAAAAAGGTGAAAAAATGAGTGTAAGTAGCGTAATCATTCTTGTTTACCCTTTACTTAGTGTATTAGGAGATTGAAGACGTTATTTTTTGTTATATGACAGCCTGCCTTACTAAGTCGTGCATAATCATAAAATGACGTGGACGCTTGCCTAGTTAATGTATTTTTGATAACTGAGAATGATTTCGTAATATTTCTTAATTAGAGGTATAAGTCTCTCTCTCTCTCTCTCTCTCTCTCTCTCTCTCTCTCTCTCTCTCTCTCTCTCTCTCTCTCTCTCTCTCTCGTATTTTTATCGCAAATAAAAAAGTAGAAATCGCCTTCTCTTCACCATTTACATAAATGTGGTTTCTTTTAACTAACCTCCGTGGTCTAGCATTCACTTGTAGTAGTTTCTTATTTCTGAAAAGAATAGATGTATCTTTGTAGTACTACTTTACCTGCCTCGTTTAACCTGCGTCCTCTTTCTTAATTACCCCTTTTCATCGTCACTTTGGTTTTTCTCAACCTGCATCTAACATTCAAATCCAGTGCATTTGCTTTTGCACCCTATCTCGACCTGCACTTGATATTCAGTCGGTCTCCTTGGCTTTGTACTCTCCGCATTCCCTTAAATTGCTTCTAGCCTTCTTTAACCTGCACTCTCCTCTTTTAACCTGCAGCTAACCTTCTTAACCTTCTATCAACGATTCAGACCACCTGTACCCACCTTAATCTTAACCTCCCCCCCCCAAAAAACAAATTTTTTTTTTTTGTCCTGCCTGATTTTAGTCTGCATCTTTCCGTAACAAATTCAACTCCTAAGCCTGTGACCTGCACCTTCTCATGATTCACCCTTCCTTCTCCAACCTTTCCCTTACCTTCTTTACCTGCCCCCTCTCCTTTTATCAAGAACATTCGCTCCTGACATTCTCAAACTGAGTATCACTTTTGTAACATGTACTAGACATTATAATTTTGAACCTTCTTACCTCCTTGCCCTTATTACATTTACAAAGTGTAACGTCTCCGCCATGCTTTAGTCCAGTGGTTCTTAACCTTTTCCAATGTTTGCACTCCTTTCAAATCAGCAGCCAGTTCTCGCACCCCCTGAATTGCTGAAATAAAAAAAAAAAACTAAAACACAAAGTTGATATGGTGTCGCAACGTTGCCACTTCACTTGGAAATTAGGTGTAGGTTTATCTATAGCTCAGAGCTCTGCTGTAGTAAAAATAATAATAATGATTATTATTATTATTATGTCATTTTATTTTATTATATTTTTTGCAGAAAAAAATAACATGCGTAAATAAAAATATATTTTGCTTTAATTATTCATAGGCATCCTTGCACTTCTTAGGAACAGGCTTCGCACCCCTGGTTAAAAACCACTGCTTTAGTCCAAATGGGACTGAGCCTGAAAGCCACGAGTAATCCCTTCGTCGAAAATTTACTCGCTTCCGAATATTTTTTGGGCCTCTCGTCTGGGTCATGATTCGTCTTCTGCGTTATCCAGTAAGGCTGGTTGTTGATTGGTTGATTTATAGGAAACAGTTTGGAAGGAAGTGAATTGGAAAATAGTTTCCTGATTCTTTGGTATTTTATTGCGTATGACTCATTTGTTTTCTTTACAATAAACTACAAAGCAGGAGATGGCATAGCCACAAGGAACGGAAAAATATAGTTGTCAAGTCATCAAAGGCTTATTTTAACAAACTATTATGCAGTCCTCTCTCTCTCTCTCTCTCTCTCTCTCTAATTCAGCTTAAGATGCAAAGTTGTCTACACAAGATTGCTTCATAGCAAGCGTTGAAATCTCTGACTGTAGGTGTTGCTATTCGCTCTCGCTAAAGACACAAACACACGCCCATAAACGCATACATTGCCTATTGTATAAAATAATGTACGCACGAACGTCCTCCTATTCCCTGTCCCCCACCCTTCTACAACCTCAGCGCCTCCTCCCGGGTGCTTTACAGGTGTTGTGATAGCAAGCAATTATCGCTACATACCACTTAAAGTAATGACCCCCGCTTTAATTAACGAGCAGAGGCGGGTGAGCATTATGTCATTTATTATCTCGTGCGGGTACCTTATGCTCCTCAGCTCCGCTGTGCTCTGCTCTGCTCTGCCCTCCTCTGCCATCCTCCGGTCAACATCCACAGTCAGCAGGTCTCTCTCTCTCTCTCTCTCTCTCTCTCTCTCTCTCTCTCTCTCTCTCTCTCTCTCACGGTTCAATATAAGTAGGACCTCTTTCTCTGTTTAATATACTGATGCCTTTCTCCTCGTCTCTGGGTTTGAGATACTAGCTCTCTCTCTCTCTCTCTCTCTCTCTCTCTCTCTCTCTCTCTCTCTCTCTCTCAGGATAATACGACATCTTTCTCTGTTTAATATGCTGATGCCTTACATCCTTGTCTCTGTTTGATATGCTGATGCCTCTACTCTCTCTGTCTCTCTCTCTCTCTACTCTCTCTCTCAGTTCAGTATAGTAAGACCTCTGTCTCTTTTTATCATAATTTTGCTTTTCTCTCTTCTCTCTTGCATTAAAAAAATTACTTTCCTTTTAAACAAGGTCTAAAGAGTCTAAAGACCTTGCTTTTAAATATGTGGTTTATACCACGTGTTCAGTCGAACGAACAGAGTTTGTAAACAATCCCAGAATAATTTGGAATTGTCAGTATTTCGAGACTCTGGCCCACTTAGAAAATGCGGGGACATGAAATGTTGTAGTACATGATTGAGCTTAATAGTAGAATGAGTCTGTGAATCACTGCTAATCCAGTGTAAAATAAAATGGATATTCACTCTTTATGAAGTTAAGGCCCACTCTTTACTTTGATTTTCCATTTAAGACCCGTAAGCTGCTATTTCCGTAAAAAAATAGTTGATAATTGTGTAAACGTACGTGAACAAAATTTGCATTACGTGTACACGGTAAAATGGATTGTCTTTAAATAATTAGTAATGAAAACTAGAAATCAATATTCACCGTATTTTAATTCTGAATGGTTTGGTATTTTCAAAGCCTTTTGTGATATAAATATAGATTAACTTCTGAGCTTTTTATGCTTATGCTTTTTCATTTGTCCTAATCCTCTATTTTTCTTGTTCATATTTGTATTGTTAGTAAAATTCTTAAATGTTGCGTGAAAATAATCCTCTTAGATATAGCCTATTTCAAAGGTTCGTGATGCAAGTAGGAATCAGATGACTCATGGTTATATCCTTTAATATATCCTTTAATATATCTGTTGTTTTGCAAGTTTAGAGAGCAAAATGGCTTAAACATAGTGCGGATTATAATTATTATTGAATGCATGGGTAATATAATTTCCTGAGTTAGGAACGTTCAGGAGAAGATCGTTGAAAGACCGAGGTCCCTCAGGAAAGATAAACTTAATACGCAAAATAAAAATGTTATAGGGTGCACATGGAACCCTCCAAAATGATGGTTAGGTATTGCTATCATTTGGGGTATCCTGAACGAAAATGGCTGTTGGTATCTGGCATGCCTGAATTAACTTTGTCATTAGTATCCCACTCTAGGGTAAACATCTTACGGAAAACAGCATGTAATCCGAGTAATATGTACATCATTTTGTTTTATTTGACTCTCCTTGCGTCGGTAAAGACTCATCCACATTAGGAGATTTAATATATTAGCAGTTCCCTAACATTTTTCGGAAATCCAAAATAATGTGAGTCTGCAAGTAAGTAGTTCTCATTATTTACGAGAAAATCAGTTTTACAATTACTGTTACTACTAATATTACGCAGTATTTTAAGGACATTGTTATATTCATTATCGTTGAACATAATGTTTATGAGGTTAATAACGCAAAAAATTGCGTTGGAATAATTCAGCTGCTCATTGTTTCATACCATTTTAAACGCAACATCCACGAAATACGCGTTTTTGACCTGTTTAGCTTATCCTTTCCAAGACATTTTCAATCACTCATTTATAATGATTTTCGTTGGTTTTGCTATCGATGGGAAACAGGAAAAACGTTTTCATTTAGGTCGCAAGGATATTGCCGAAACGTTGATATTAATCATAGGCAACTTGTAAAATAGTTTCGAAAATAACTGCCAAAAATATATGAAACCCAGCAGCAACAGTACTCTAAAATTGGACATAAGCCAGTCTCAATAAAAGCCGAATAAAGCTTATGTAAATTCTGAGAATTGATTATGAAGGTATATGTAGACCACGCCTTCAAGTTATGTCACAGGTTGAAAATTCCGTAATTTCTGTAGAAAGAATCATCAATTGAAATCAATAAGAAAATAAACAAATGTGAAGGAGCAATTGCACCAAAGAGGCCTGGAGGAATGCTTGACTCCAAGTAAGGGTTGCTGTAACGTAGAGCTTAAATTTCGTCTTGGAACCTGTAAAAATTCTAATAATGGAGGCAAAGGCTAATCATGGAAGGCAACCAACATAAACTTTCGCAGTTAACTGCGTGTTCAAAGAGTTGTTTTTAGATGTAGCAGAAGTTCATGTGTAATTTTTTCGTAAACAATGGAGGGCTTGTTTGAACAACACTCAAAGGCTGCGTTGTGCGAAAGATAGTTATCATCAGACAAATTATTGTCCTTAATTGGTTAGTGTTTAAAGACTAACATTGGAATTAATGAAGACTGAAATATTGCAAATATTGAAATATTGCGGATGACTTCAGTGATTTGATGCAAGGAACGGTTAAGGCTAGGAAAGCAACAAAAGCACAGTAGACAGCAGTGATTGTAAATCACGTATTATTGTGTTTTGTGTCGATTATAGGGCTTGGGCAACCAAAAACTGTATATGACTTATTTCGGTGCAGGAAGAAATAGATATATTACAAGTTTTCAGTATAGGAAAAAGAAGAAATGTGCATTTTAAAAATTACTGATAAATGAGGATAATCTTTTATTATTAGTATTGCAGAATATGGGGAAATAGGTTTTTTTTTTTTTTGAGGGGGGTAGGGGCCACGTGTTTGGACTAGCGGGGCCCAGTGGCGGCAACTTTGAACACACTCTCCTAATTGCTGTGTAACCGCCAATTTGGCAAGAATGTGGGGTTCCTCAGGGCGGTATCGGTCTCTCTCTCTCTCTCTCTCTCTCTCTCTCTCTCCTCTTTACCCCCTTTCCTTCACCCTTCTCCCCTCCCACTCCCCTCCCCTCTCCCTCCACCTCTCCCCCTTCACCGCTTCCAAAGCAAAGCCCTGACCATTCTTCACCTTTTGATCTTTGTGCATCTACTTATCTCAATTTTGCTTAGCCTTCCATCATTCTGGTTGTGGCTTCAAGGTACCTTCAGTTAATTTCTTTTTTTCTCCCTCTCTCTTTCAAGTTTAACTTAGATTCATTAACATATGAACAACAATATTTATTTATATTTATATAAATTACAATGTATAATTGTATACTCGTATGTGCGCGTATTATTGTTTGCAGTTAACAGTGCATTCATATTTTAAGTAATTCTCGTTACTGTACATTGCAACAAAATATGTATAGATACGTATGTTAGTTTGCGTTATAGAAATTTTAGGAAATTAATGTTCATAAGCTGGAAAATAAAATCGAAAAGTTGACTTGTGCAACTATATGTCTTGCATTTATCCCAATGCCAGTTATGTTATTTACCATGCCATAGTTTACTTATTATTTTCCCCAAAGTAGACAGGTATCAAATATTACGGTATTCATCGTAGTTTTGCATCCGATCCGGCTAACGGATTATGAATGAACTCTTTAACACTTTTGCCTCTGGAAAAAATAGTGACATGGCGTGTCAAATGATATATTTATTTACCCAAATAAATTGTAAAAATTCATCTTTTCACTTATGTAGGATTAACGATCGTTCTTGCCATCAAAATAATGTACCGTAATATTGCATTGTTCGGGAATGGTTTCTCCAAGATTAATGACTCTGCTGGTAAACAAGTGACTAATTTCAACGCACGCTCTGAGATGCTGGAAGATAACCGTGATCATTCTATCAGCTGATTTTGACATGCTGCGTGCCATATGTTCATGGTTAATGAACAGAATTTTTTTGCGATACAAAATTTAACATTTTTTATGAACTTTCGAAAGGAGATATTACCAACGAAGAAAGCAATAGCATATCAGAAGTCCACGTAACCCATGAGTTACCAAGCAAGGTTCCCCAGAATTTATGTGAAAAGACTAAAAAATACCGGATTAAGATTCCCCCAGACAACCATTCTGTGACTAATCAGCATCCCACATGAATCCATCAAAAGCCCAGATGATACGTCTCAAAGATTACCTTATTTTTCTTTGAAGTCTGCACATATACCCAGTATATATATATATATATATATATATATATATATATATATATATATATATATATATATATGTGTGTGTGTGTGTGTGTGTGTGTATATATATATATATATATATATATATATATATATATATATATATATATATATATATATATATATATATATATATATATAAAAATAAATAAATGTATGTATATGTATATATGTATATATACTTATATGTATATATATGTGTGTGTGTATGTAAAAGAGAGAGAGAGAAAGAGAGGACAAAGGTGAAATAAATGGAGCTGGATTGTTACAACAGGCTTCTAACCTGCTATAATTACAGTACGATTATATCTATAACCAGGAGATATTTTATATTCACAGTTCACTCCTTGGGCGTGGCCTGTATACCTCCGTGAATAATGGCAAACGATAGTATAACCTGATATGACCCTCCTAGCCCAAAGGGTGTGCTCTTTGCCGTTTCGTTGTTCGTAAAAATGCTGAAAAGCCAAAGAGGAATGAGTGCATACCGTTTAGGAATTTGAGAATTTAGGAATTTAGTTCAGTGGTGCAGCAAAATTGGGAACAGGCCTGACTTATGTAGGAAAAAGGTGTTTGGGCTCAAAGGTTCATTTGGAAAAATGAACCTTTGAGCTACCTAATGCTGTGAGGTAGGAATGAAGGACGATTGGTTTGGAAAACTATAAAATGGCTGCGGACAGTTACGTGAAACTAGGACCAAGTGTCGGCGGATCCAGGAGAATATAGTACAAAGGCGTTGGCCTACGGCATCTGGAAAATTGGAAGAATCTGCGATAATTTTAGTAAACCAACAATGAGATCCTGTTAGCTGCAAGCAAGTAAGAGTGAAAGATGTTGGATGTAGGAAAGCAAAAATGGCGAACTGTGAATAAACAAATACAAGGTTGAGGTCTGGTAGCTTTATAACAGTAGGACTCAGGGCCTAGGGTTGATTAGGGGTTGATGGAAAGAAGAGGAATGTGTGAACGACCGCTTACGGAGTAGGGAAACAGGAGTGATGGCTGAAGGATTCAGGAGACTGGGAATAAAGACCAATGGGCTTTGGAAGATAAGACCCAGTGAGGAAAGCGTCCTTGATTGATGTTGGGGATCAAGATAAGTAGTAATCAGTCTGTCAGTGTGACTGATATGCGCGAAAGTAGCATTCAGGAGTGAAGGATTGCTTCTGCCTCATTTCAGTCAAGTGGAATTTTCTCTCATTTTTAAAGTTAAAAGTCTTTTTAGGGATGTGGTGTAAGACCCGATTATCGTTAATTTTTCTCTAATTTTCAGAGCTGAAAGTCTCTTTAGGGCTGTGGTGTTCGCTCCGATTTTCGTAAATTTTTCCCTGATTTTTAAAGTTGAAAGTCTCTTTAGGGCTGTGGTGTTCGACCCGGTTATCGTTAATTTTTCTCTCATTTTTAAAGTTGACCGTCTCTTTAGGGCTGTGGTGTTCGACCCGATTATCGTTAATTTCTCTCTCATTTTTAAAGTTGAAAGTCTCTTTTGGGCTGTGGTGTTCGACCCGATTATCGTTAGTATTTCTCTCATTTTTAAAGTTGAAAGTCTCTTTAGGGCTATGGTCTTCGACCCGATTATCGTTAATTTTTCTCTAATTTTTAAAGTTGAAAGTCTCTATAGGAATGTGGTGTTCGACCCGATTATCGTTAATTTTTCTGTCATTTTTAAAATTGAAAGTCTCTTTAGGGCTGTGGTGTACGACCCGATTATCGTTAATTTTTCACTAATTTTTGAACTTTAAAGTCTCTCTAGGGCTGTGGTATACAACCCGATTATCGTTAATTTTTCTCTAATTTTTAAAGTTGAAAGTCTCTTTAGGGCTGTGGTGTTCGACCCCATTATCGTTAATTTTTCGTTGAAAGTCTCTCTAGGGCTGTGGTATTCGACCCGATTATCGTTAATTTTTCTCTCATTTTTAAAGTTGAAAGTCTCTTTAGGGCTGTGGTGTTCGACCCGATTATCGTTAATTTTTCTCGAATTTTTAAAGTTGAACGTCTCTTTAGGGCTGTGGTGTTCGACCCGATTATCGTTAATTTTTCTCGAATTTTTAAAGTTGACCGTCTCTTTAGGGCTGTGGTGTTCGACCCGATTATCGTTAATTTTTCTCGAATTTTTAAAGTTGAACGTCTCTTTAGGGCTGTGGTGTTCGACCCGATATCGTTAATTTTTCTCAAACTTTCAAAGTTGAAAGTCTCTTTGGACTGTGGTGTTCGACCCGATTATCGTTAATTTGTCTTTAATTTTTAAAATTTATAGCCTCTCTAGGGCTGTGGTTTTCGACCCGATTATCGTTAATTTTTCTGTAATTTTTTAAGATTTAAAGTCTATAGGGCTGTTTTGTTCGCCCCGATTATCGTTAATGAGTAACTAAGGGGGATTCATCTTGTGAACTTGTGAGTGGGATTTCTAAGAGGTCACAATAATCTGAGGGCAGATTCGCGCTGGTTTATTTTGTCTAATTACAGTTAACCTTCAGAGGAATAAACTTTTGTACCAGAAAACGATGACAGTCAAAACATCGTGTTGTCTGCTCCGTGATGCTAATGAACACTGGGTCTAGTCAGTATTTTGATGGAGGACAGGTCACAATATTCTAAGGGTAGATTCATGCTGATTTATTCTGTCTAATCACAATTAAGCTTCAGGGAATAAACTTTTGTACAAGATAACAATGACAATCAAAACATTGTAGTTGTCTTTTCTGAGTCGTCCGTCCGGGGATAAAGAAGATACATATTTTAAGCGGGCAGGTAAAGGCCATGAAGCGAGCGGTCTCGTCCGTTATACAAATTCAGTGTTTCTAACGCCTGAATAAAATATTATCACCCATTCATTGTAATGAAAACTATAAATGGTAGCAATTAAAGAACCTTTTGAAAATGTTAAAGTAGTTCTGATAGCAACAAACTCAAGGTGTAAAAACTACGTATTCTCTAGTCCTTTAGGAGACTATTATTAATTTCATCTCCTTGAGAAATGGTATCATCAAATACTTCATGGTAATCTGTTTAGTGGATTGGCTGGACTGGAGTTTTCATTTTCTCCCTCATCATTGTCACATATAGTTTTCATATCGGTCAAAATCTTCGTGAAGAATAAAGATTGGAGTAAAATTTGCAATAGCCCTGTAACGGAAACTATAACTCATATATGTGTATATGTATATATATATATATATATATATATATATATATAGGCTTTATATATACATATATATATATATGTATGTATGTATGTATATGCATACATTATATATATGTATTTATCTGCATATTAGATAATAAAGTTCCTTGTAAGAGGCGTAATTGAGGTCAAAACTTCAGAAGAAATAAAACCATGTATTTCTTTCTTCCTCTGTTTTCCTCTTCGTGTACACAGTGGAGTACG
The DNA here is from genome assembly GCF_040412425.1 of Macrobrachium rosenbergii. Classification (NCBI taxonomy): domain Eukaryota; kingdom Metazoa; phylum Arthropoda; class Malacostraca; order Decapoda; family Palaemonidae; genus Macrobrachium; species Macrobrachium rosenbergii. The sequence continues at coordinate 23,948,952 of NC_089761.1, read as the reverse complement.
GCTCATATATATAATACTATATATATATATATATATATATATATATATATATATATATATATATATATATATATATATATATATATTATATATATATATATGTGTGTGTATGTACGTATGTACGTATGTATGTTTGTGTGTTTCTTTGTAATAGCTACAATGACCTATTAACTTCTCGATTTCCTTACACTTACTGGATACACGTGTCACTAGTCACTACAAAGCCTAATATCCAAATGAAGAAACAGTTGATGAAATTATGACGTCCGTGATAGGAATCGAACTCGCACCCGATATATTAGAAAAACTTAACGTGCATGTGGCCTTGTGTGTATGCACATGCGTGTGTTGAGATAACATGAATTATTCAATCAAATTAACATGCATATTCGCACATAATATACATAAGCTACCCAACAAACGCAAAAAAAAGAAGGAAAAAAGACCTTTAAAAATAGACATTGATCGTCGTCCTGCACGCTAAATGCTGGCGCAAAAAAAAAAAAAAAAAGTTGTTCAGTTGCACAACTGATTCGCAAATTTTTGCGCCGAATATCAAATAACATGGCGCAAATTCCCTGCTTTACATGCTCTTGGGAGTGTCCATTTTCGCATGGAAGCCAGACTTTGTTTTGTGTTGCGTGGGGTCGATAATATTGCTTTGCTTCTGTTTAAGGGAACGTGGCTTTTTTTTTTTTTTTTTTTTTTTTTTACAGAGTACTGGTCTCACGCTATCAGTTATCTGGGTAAGGCTAGATTTCATAACCAATATTATTATTATATTTGCTCATGTTATAGTTATTATCTAT
>NC_089761.1:23940643-23943143 GCF_040412425.1 Macrobrachium rosenbergii | reverse complement strand
CATATGTATATGCAGGTAAATGTGTTTATTCTAAACATACATGACGTAAATATGCATATACGTTCATAAAAAGACAAATAGATTATATTCATAAAAATCAATTTAATATAAATATTTCAAATATATATTATATGTATATATATATATATTTGAATATTTATAATCTATAACAGTGTATGTTTAGAATAAAACACATTTACCTGAATATACATATGTATATGCAGGTAAATGTGTTTTATTCTAAACACACATGACGTAACTATGCATATACATTCATAAATAAAAATTAATTTAATGCAAATATTCATATGTACTGTATATTATATGTATGTATATTATATCATACATGTCAAGACATACAGAACCTGCATATTTGTATACACCACATACCCATAAATATATTTATATATAAATGCATGTATTCATATCGATTATATTTAGTGGCTGGTTTGGTGTTAAAAGTACGTTTCAGATAAGGGAGTGTAATGTTTCAAAGGCTGTTTATTTGATATCTTTAAATATGGCGCGATGCAGGTAGTCACCAGTAGAAGGAAATTAGACTCAGGTGCAAAGTTTTGCAATATAAAGATGATTCATTATATTATGATTAGGTCCGCATTGCTATCAAAGACATTCAAACTCATTTTAATAATTTCAAAGAATTAAAACAAGACCAGAGGATGGCCAGATGGCAACACGACCGCACTGTGCTAACTAAAACTCCTAAGATAATAATAATAATATGCTTTTGGAATATGGTTAAACAACCATCCCAGTTGTTTGTTTCCTTTGCTATTATTAATTTTATGGTAATTATTGTTCATTAATATTTTTTGAGATCACTGTGTGTAAATTTAAGCAAAGCTGCAAATAATATAAATAAATAAAATCAAGAATAGGGAAATAAGAATAACAGTATCTCCATAACAATTTTAATTCTGTCAGTCCATTCATCATACTTATATAGGACGTGCTTGCAAACGCTTATACATTGAATCTCCTACAAATGAAATAAATGGTGAATGATAATCTTTGTTATCTGTGTAATAGTTTTTTGTTATATTAACGAAATATCTCTCATCGGCCCGTGTGTAAAAATCAACCTGTTTTATGGTAAGATTGTCACCACTTTACTGGTTTAAATCTCTTCTGCAGGGCATGCGAAGTAGTTTAAATCTCTTTTGCAGGGCATGCGAAGTAGTTTAAATCTCTTTTGCAGGGCATGCGAAGTAGTTTAAATCTCTTCTGCAGGGCATGCGAAGTAGTTTAAATCTCTTCTGCAGGGCATGCGAAGTAGTTTAAATCTCTTCTGCAGCATGAAGTAGTTAAATCTTATTGCAGGGCATGCGAAGTAGTTAAATCTCTTGGGCTTGTGGCATGAAATTAGTTTAAATCTCTTCTGCAGGGCATGCGAAGTAGTTTAAATGTCTTTTGCGGGGCATGCGAAGTACATACTTGTAGGTCATTTCTTTTAATCTTCAGAACAACTTTAAAATAATATACTCATTTTATTTTCCTCCATTTATATAATTTTCCCCTTTTATTGTGCCCAGATATACTCTGCATCTTTTGATGCTTCTCTGTCATAACGTCTCTCTCTCTCTCTCTCTCTCTCTCTCTCCAGGTGTAAAAGTTTGAAATCCATTGCAGACATTTCACTCAACCACACTTTTCCCAACACACTCGTCACACTGGCCTTCGCCGTTCTCACCTCACGCACTCACGCTATCCCACCTATGACCACGCAAAAATGCATTTTCGTCTCATACTCGCACGCAGTTTTTCTTACTACACTTGACCTCCCACACACACACACACACACACACACACACACACACACACACACACACACACTTCCGCCATCACCTGAACGCTCTTACGAGTCATTCTCACCTTGGCAAAGCGCACTCAACCAAGCAAGCACAGGTACACTGAACATATACAAACACATACATACATACACGCGCACGCGCGTGCACCTCCACACACAAAATCAAGTGGGGGCTAATATGGTTAATCGTCGGTCAGATCATTATCGCCAGAGCTTGGCGCCTACCTGCCCCTGGTCAAGAAAAATGAAGAGATAAGGGCGAGACGCCGCGATGGTTGGGGCGGCGGAGGCAGGGAAAGGTTGAAATTGATGGATATTTCGGTGCGAGTTGGGAAGAAAAAGGGTTCCGAAGATGGATATTAGAAGATGGATACGGTGAGACAACAAAGATGAAAAATGGGGGGAAGGGAAGGGCCAAGAAAGTTTGCGGTGGAGGAAAAGCCGTTTCTGATTTAAGTGATATTGATGAGAAGGGAGGAGACGCTCTGATAGTTGATATGGGGAGGTGAGGAAATAGAAGCTTGACTGAAATATATATATATAGTATATATATATATATATATATATATATATATATAAATATATATATATATACATATATATATAAATATAAATATATATATATATATATATATATATATATATATATATATATATATATGTATATAT
>NC_089761.1:23905643-23938143 GCF_040412425.1 Macrobrachium rosenbergii | reverse complement strand
CTCCCCTCTCCTTTCCTCCCCATCCCTCCTCCTCCCCCCTCCCCCCTTGTTCGCGAGCCTCTGTTTTGGCATTGGAAACGATGATGGTGATTTCGGAACAAAAGGGTTATGATGCACAAGGCAACTACTGTATTCTTCGTAATAATAATCAACCGTAATGATAATTTTTTTTCATCTTCTCACCCAAGTGTTTCATCCACCGCTCTCTCTCTCTCTCTCTCTCTCTCTCTCTCTCTCTCTGGTATCTTTGTGTTTTGTTCACCTAACGAAGCCGAAATGAGTCCATTACCAATTAGCGCAGCGTCCCACCGGCAGCGCCTCGCCATCTCCGATACGAAATTGACAGAGAATGATTAGTATTTTTTAATAACTTATTGTTATGATTTAATTTATTTTTTCCTCCCCTTTTTCTGAGTTTATTTTCGAAGTATTGGGTTTCATGTTCCTCTTGAATGAGCAGATTCTTTTTATCTTATTATTATAACCTCTAAAAAGTACAGTGTATCTCTCTCTCTCTCTCTCTCTCTCTCTCTCTCTCTCTCTCTCTCTCTCTCTGCTCGGTTGATCCGGTCGAAATTGAGAAACGAAAATTCTCCCAGAAAACAAATTGGTTTAATTTTTTGGTATTGTCCTTTGGTAAATGGAAGTGTAATGAGATACGGTGTAAATTTCAAATGTTCAGGAGATTGGCTTTTTCGGATCTATATGTTTTATAGCGATAATTTTTTTTTTTTTTAACTTTAATAACTGAACATGCCAATAAATAATATTGTGAGCAATGCTCCTGTTCTTTTAATGTTTTACCGTTTCATTTATTTTCCCGGGGGGCGATAACCGGCCTCTTTATTTTTGTTTCTTTTTTTATACTGTGATAAGTAGAATTTTCTGCTTTCTTATACATTTCCAGTAACAAAAACTATTTTGCAGTGAGTGAGTTGATTTGGGCACCCATCCGCTTCTCAGTCGCTTCATTTATGTTGTCAAGAATGAGAACCTTAAAAAATTATGGTACCTAGCCTTATTTATGTTTACACGGAGAGATATGAATTTGCTTATGTTTAGTTTGAGGCTGATTGAATTTTAATTATCTGGCGTGACAACTAGCAGGGGTCACTAAGTGACTAATGAGGATGTGATAGTATTCCATTTTATGACCCGAAGATGTTTAATTTTCTTTTATCCATTCTGCATATCGAAATGAACAGAAATAGTTATTTTGTTTTATAGGAGATTTACAACTTGAAGAACAATTTGTAACCCCAGAAATCTTAGTTTTAACAGTCAGTAACATACTAAGTGGAAATAGCCCCTGTTTCTGTTTATTTTTCTCCGTGCTTTTACATAACATGAAATTTTTTTTTATTCTTTTTTACTTGTCTTTTTTTTATTTTTTTATTTTTTTTTTTTTTTTTTGCTCCTTATAGCTTCATGTTGATTTTCTCTGGTCACCAGAAACTAGTAGCGAGCAGAACGGCAGTTGACCAGCGGCCAAATAAATGTAATTGCATTTTGTATATAAGGAAACTCCATTAACAATTATTTGAAGTTGCTGTGTTATTGCCGGAGAAATTTCGGCTCGATGAAGTCGAAAATATACGGCGGAACTTAACCCGGTAAGTTGATTAACTTAATTGATTAATGTGACTGGTCATTTTGTCCTTGGGTAATTACGACGTCACGAGATATGATTGGTTTCTGCGCCGCGAATTGCCAGTGTTCACCGGATGGTAATGTCCCGGCGACTTCTGATTGGTTTTGGGGAGCTGACTGCCAGTTGTCACCTGTAATTATAACGTCGGCAGCCCTAATTGGATGGCTGGAACATGATTGCAAAAAGGTGCCTCCGTATTAAGTTTGCCTTTTGAAGATTTTTTTTTATTATTTTTTCCTTTTTTATTTATTACAAAATGCATTCCTGGAGTCTTGTTAGGAGATTAAGCTGAGACTACTGGTAAGACAGCTCGTGGATTCGGGCTGCGATTTCAAGTTAATTTCAGAAATTTTCGGACGGTAATGCAGTTTTCTTTATAAAAATGACATCCACATTTTATAGTTTTATGTTCATAGCCACGCAAAAAATATATCCTATTGTGATTTTTGTGATTGACGTAAGTGATTTCAATGAAGTGATGTAGACCAGTAACTAGTCACCTCAAAGCTGCCAGTTTTATTGCCTTGTGCACAATAAAAAAAAAGACGAAACAAATCTTTTTAAAGAATGTTAGGTTTCCTGATGTGATAACTAGGCTTAAAATATCTATTATAATCGAAAAAGTTGTTCACTTTCGGTTATGTTAAATGAGGATATAATAATACCCTTTCCTTGAGTGCAATTCTTGATATATTGCTACGGATACACTGAAGTTCTTAAGCTTTACAAGAACTACTGTCTCATTCCTAGAGGGAATGTAATTAAATCTGTAGCAACACATCAAGAATTACACCCAATAAAAGGGTTCTTATTTTATCGTCATCTTTAAAAAGTGATTGTTCTTCATACTCTTCATTACGTCAAATGTTATGTACCGCAATCATATATAAAATCCGGTTCTTACTGCCAGATACTTGAGAGTCATCGAAAGAGAAATCTCTTTTAAAAGTCATCATGAGCAAAGTGGGTCCAAAGAAAAAAAAAACTTATACATTTTTGTGATATTTCCAGACCTAAACTGTAGTCTGACGAATTTACTGTAAATCTGGATCCCACAAGAATTAGTGCTCCTTTCTAATAATAATAATAATAATAATAATAATAATAATAATAATAATAATAATAATAATAATAAGAAGAAGAAGAAGAAGAAGAAGAAGAAGAAGAAGAAGAAGAAGAAGAAGAAGAAGAAAAATAATTCTTAATGAGTTTTCTAGGACAGAAAAGATGCCATAAATGTTCTTCACAGGTAGCACAAAAAATGCTGTAATGTATTGATTTAATTGCATATTAAGTCTCTGATGGTTGTATCATTTTAATCATCATGTTCTGGAGTAACACGTCTGATTAATGAAATTACATGAACCTTATGGCGTGCCTGAACATAGCTTAATGAAGATATGCGCCCCCTCTCTCTCTCTCTCTCTCTCTCTCTCTCTCTCTCTCTCTCTCTCTCTCTCTCTCTCTCTCTCGTTTTTGCGTTCCGCGGAAGTTGGCCATTACTCGTTCCGTGAAAGTGATAATGAAGTTAAATGAAGTTAGCGTCGGCGAGTACTGTCGTTGATTTTTTTTTTCTCTTTTTTTTTTGAAAATTTACTTTTGCTTCCCGAAGTCCGGATATTTTCTCCCACCAATTTTTCACTGCCCATGGAGCGTATCACGTGACTTGTAAAAGAGATTATGGGGGTCACGGTTGGCCGGAGGATAGGGAGGTGGGGGGAAGGAGGCAGGGAAATGCTTTGTTAAGTTACAAAGAATTTTTGTTCCGTTTTTGCCTTATAGAAATTGTCTTGTAAAGCATAGGAGGAGAAAAAGGTGGAGTTGCCTTCACCCGAAATTCGGAAGTTATTTCTTGTACTTAATGTTATTGATATTATCATTAACAACTGCAATATGACTGTGACTGTTTATAGTATTGTCGTTGTTGTTACTATTGTTCTTTGGCCCATTTCATTTTTATATCTCTTTTATTTGCTATTGTTCTAAGTGATTTTTAGAAAACCGTAACTTACGCGTGTTGATTTCCCTTTTCAGATTAACCTTGTCCAACCAAAATGACAGGACCACCCATAAAGGTAAACTAATTTTCCGACTATTTTCTGGCACCATTTAAAAACCTTTTCTCTCCTTTTATAATAGATAGATAGATAGATAGATAGATAGATAGATAAGTATCTCTAAATGTGATTTGAAAATTCTCTCTCTCTCTCTCTCTCTCTCTCTCTCTCTCTCTCTCTCTCTCTCTCTCTCTCTTCCAGTGTAAGTCAATATTTTTTCCCGCAAGTGACATTTGCTGGGATTGGTAAAATCCACTCTTGTGTTTTCCTTTCTTATGGGTATCGGTAAGACTTTTTATACAGTGGTATTAGAACCTCGGGTTATTCCATAAAAAAAAAAAAAAATATATATATATATATATATATATATATATATATATATGTGTATATAAATATATATATATACATATATATATATATATGTATGTATGTATGTACAGTATGTGTATATATATATACAGTATATATAAATTTATATATATATATATATATATATATTTATATTTATATACATATATATACACATACATACAATATATATATATATATATATACATACATATGTATATATGTATACTTACTCAATAGAAGTATTACAATTAAGGTGTATTAATATGATAATTAGTTTATAACGGTTAGACACGTTAGCTTGCGGTAATTAGTTTGATGCATGTGTAATATTAGTTGTGATAAGTTTACATCGGTATAAATTACACACACATATATACAATACACATACACACACACACACACACGCACATATATATGTATGTATATATATATATATATATATATATATATATATATATATATATATATATATATATATATATACATACAAATATATATTCGTATTCTGAATACTATAACAATCCGAGTATGACCAGACCATACGACGTCAACCCCATGATTCGATCAAGGCAAATTTTGATGTGATTTTTGAATTACGAATTTCCTAATCTGGCCCTAACATTTTCAATTGAGACACATGGTAAGAATACAAAGTACAAATCCTTCACCATATTAACACTTACTTATCGATTAAGACTACGAGTTTAAAGAGTTTTTCATTTCTCCTGCTATTAAATTACTCAGGATTTTTCGTACACCACCTTAGACTTCCTTATTTAAATCCATGGTTTTTTGGCAATGCAAGGATTGTCGGGGTTGCCACAGTTTCAACAGAAACTCAAGTGATGGGAATTGCCGCGGCCTGATGAAGTCTCGATACGTTTTCATTGATTGATATGTTTTTACTTTTTTTTTCTGAAAAGAAAACTACTGTGCCAGCTTTGTCTGTCCGTCCGCACTTTTTTTCCGTCCGACCTCAGATCTTAATAACGACTGAGGCTAGAGGGCTGCAAATTGGTGTGTTGATCATCCACCCTCCAGTTATTAAACATACCAAATTGTAGCTCTCTAGGCTCAGCAGTTTTTATTTTATTTAAGGTTAAACTTAGCCATAATTGTACTTATGGCAACGCAACAACACCGGCCACCACGGCCGGCTGAGAGTTTCATGGGCCGCGACTTATACAGCATTATACCGAGACCACCTTAAGATTGATCTACTTTCGGTGGCCTTGATTATGCGCTGTACAGAAAACTCAATTGCTTCGAAGAAACTTCGCCGCAATTTTAACTTGTTTAAAGTTAAACTTAGATCCTTGCTTTATATTTCGGTTCTTCTTTTTGTTCTTCCGTGTAAGAAGAACCACCGGTATTGCTATTGCCACCTTTGGACCAGGTACGGTATGTAAATTATACCAACTTTCCACCCTTGACGCCATCATTCTTATCTTCACCATTACGATCTCCATCTTCGCCACTATCATCCATCTCTCTCTCTCTCTCTCTCTCTCTCTCTCTCTCTAGAATGAGCAACTTTGGGAAGCAGACGTCATTTGTCAAGGGACTTCGTTGCTTTTTGACGGCCGTGTCGCAGGACCCCTGTGATTTCAATTGCCCTCCACACTTGGGTGCCCTTCCCTTCCCCAGCCCCCTCCCCATTTAGAGAGGACTTTTCTACGTGATGAATTAAGTAAGTTCAACGAAGAATGAGGGGATCAGATAAACAACAGAGAGATTAACAACCATTGTTTGGGTTTGACTGAAGTTATTGGGATGTTTTTATGTTTCATGCTTATATAAAAATAAGGCGATGATGTAAAGTGATGTCTTGCACATCTTCGTTTTAGTGCATAGGAAAATAGCTTTGCTTAATTGAGGTACTTATTCCATAAACTGAGTGTCGTAAAGTAAATCAAATATGCTTGCTTGTCTGTATAGTACTCCTTCCTACAGAGGTGGCATACAGTATTAGTATTTATTACAAGGTTCAGCTGTTTTAGCAGTCATCGCATCTAGATGGAGGATATTTAAATTTTTTCAGTTTTAACAAAGGGATAATTTTGTTACTGGAAAATTTCTAGTACCAAGTTGGTACACAAAGATGAAACTGCCAAATCTAACTTCAAGGCCAGGTCTATGGTAACAGACTAACAGGGACTGACAAATGGAAGAAACTGATATAAACATTAGACTGAAGATGAACCCAGGACAGGGTTCGAAAGCTCTTGTAACGTTTTTATAAAATCAACAATAATTCACCACCGAATATTATTGTGGACCTGATATACAGCATAAACATTATTGTTATATTAACTTGCAAGCACAACTTACAACACCGTCAGTATTATTCTGCGAAGAATTAAACGATGGCAGTGGGAAAAGCAGGGAAACGAAAAAAACGCGTGAGAGAAGCGGTAAGGATTTATGCATCGTTAGGTAGCAAAATCTATCTCCTCCCTCCCCTTTTTTCTCCCTCATTCTTTATGTCTGTCTCCAGTTACTTTTCCCTTCGATGACACTCACTTTAAAAAAAAGGAAAAGATTGAAAAGTCTTTTCAAAACTTTTGTAATTGCGATATACAATTTCAGGGTATTTCTGTCACTGTCTTTGTGATACGTTTGAAATACAAACGAAGCGGATAACGTTTCTTTATCATGTTTATATTTACGTGAATGTAGTGAGTAAATTGTAGCTTGGAAGTGAAGTTCTTATGTTCGCCGTTCTGTATTCCACATGTTGATGTCTGATGAAACAAAGAGGGTATTTTCATTTCTGTCTAAATCAACCCACTCACTCGGTTGACTTTTCGGGTCCCATTTTCACTCGATACCGCTAAAACCAGACTCCTAAAACCTGTAGCAAACAAATGCAAAGCATTGTTTTGTTATTAGACAGTTGTATTAACCTTACGCTCTGTCCTCTTTTTGCATTTGATCGGGTTCTGGTAATGGAATTTGTGGCTGGGGGACGGGGAGAGGATGTTAGGCGTTCAGGGAGGGGGGTGCAGAGGTCCTAAGGCCGGAGGTCCAGTCGTTGAAATGGCCTTATCCAACCGAGAATTAATTGGAAAAATAAAAATGAGGAAACAGTATTAGAATATTATAAAAGCTTATTGTAAACACACCTTGGACTGTGAAAGACCTTAAAAGACAAGTCCAAAAAAAAAAAACCCTAAACTTAGATTCATAATTACGATAGACTGCTCTTGTTGAATAAGGTCAGTGCAAGGTCAGCGTGATTACCATAACAGCAATTTTTTTTTGTTTGTCATGGTGAGAACACACAAACAGAAAAAAAATATTGATAAGTCTTTGTTCTCGTTTGTGATTACTAAACGATTCGAAGGTGATCGTTCGAAAATTAAAACAGCCAGTCATTTGCTGCACGTATCGTATATTAGAATGATTCGTAATATTTTTTTTTAACTGTTAACATTGGCCGTTGTAATTGTTGGTGCTGCTGCTGCTGCTGCTGCGCAATATGACTCTCTCTCTCTCTCTCTCTCTCTCTCTCTCTCTCTCTCTCTCTCTCTCTCTCTCTCTCTCTCTCGTGATAAGGGAATCCAAGTCATTGGAGATTTGTCCTTGCACATTCGGTGGAATATTTGTGTGTATTTATGTATTTATGTATTATATTATATATATTATATATTGTATATATATTTATATACTATATATACAGTATATATATTATATATATATATTTGTAAATATATATATTATCCGTCTATTTATATATGTATGTATCTATCAATATATATATATATATATATATGTGTGTGTGTGTGTGTGTGTGTGTGTGTATGTGTGTATACATATATATATCTATACATATATATATTATATATATATGTATAAATATACATACACCAGTACAATTTATATATTTGTATCTATCTATATGTATGTATCAGTACATATATATTTTGTGCATATATATATATTATATATATATATATATATATATATATATATATATGTATGTATGTATATTTATATATATATATATATATGTATGTATGTATAATATAATTTATATATATATATATATATATATATATATATATATATATGTATATATAATATATATATATATATATATATATATATATATATATATATATATATATCACATGTCTGTGTGTGAATACACTCAACCAAACATAATATTTGATTGCGAGTACAGCAGGATTTACGTCCATCGGCAGATTCTAACACGCCACAGGGCTACGCGTATGACGCACGGAAAGAGAGCCCTCGTAATACTCCAAATGTCACGTCTAGAATTTCAGATTGGCGAGAATAAGGAAAACAAAATTGCCGGCCTGGGTTACCGATCCGTCCGTATTACACCAATTTCGGGCAATAAATAGAAAAAATGTCCTTTGGAATGCCATTGTACGAAGGCAAACGGCCCCCTAATTTTTCGTTATGACTGTCCTCAAAATGTCAGAGAATCGTGACAGATGCCTATTTGCTCGACAGAATCGTATGTGTTTAGTGGCGGCCGTAAATTAGTATTATGTGTCGGGAAATGCGTTGTGTGAGTTGGGTAATTCGCTCGGCGGTGATAAACAGCGGGAGGGATTTCTCTTGGATAATATAATATACAATGTTATAAAAAAAAAAATAAAAGAAAAATGGTGTCCCTTTTGCAGAGGTCTTACTTTTGAAAGTTGATATGGTATGATTTTTTTTCATTTTGCTTTGAATGTTTTTTTTTTTTTTTTAACTTTAAAATTTTATCTCTAGATCACATCATGAAAGTTTCAAGTAGTATTCAGATTGCAAATGAATGTCATATTTTTACAGGTGGATCGATATTATGCATTTTTCTTGTTGGAATGCCTATGTTTTATTACGTCTGGTTTTTTTTTTATACTTGATGTAGCCAATTTGATTTACACTATTCTTTTGTTATTTAGTGGTTTGCCTGTCCAAGTCTCTGTAGTCCAGTTTACAGATAAAAATATGAAGAGCATACTTATTTGTTCTAATTTATTTTGGTTTTAATTCATTATATGGTTATTTTGTTTCATATAAAAACAAACATAATAATGCGATATTGGGAATATGCCCACCTATTAAGAAAATAGGACGTGATGTACATGAGTTTTCTAAAATACCTTATGTAGCTGCCATGAAAAAAAGCCCGTATTGTAATGGTATATGATATTCATTTGATTTACCATAATATAATCTATGGAATGAAAAGAAAGACGGATGTCATATTTTACATGTTGATTCATTTTACAAACCCTGAAGAACATAAGGCTAAAAGGGTATAGAAAGAAAATGCAATATTATATCGGCATATTTTTAAGTTACAAAAATTGGTGAGTGCCAGATCCGTTGATGGCATCATGCTTTGCATGCTGATCGAGAGAGAGAGAGAGAGAGAGAGAAACGCACATCCTCTGTGGTATATTACAAAAGAGGATTGTTCGCTCGGGGTGGGGACGCACCGAGGGGCATCATCGCCATCGTCATCATCGTCATCATCATCAGCGTCTTCCTCCGCGCCTATTGAAGCGTCCATCCCACGCCGAGGGATGAAGATAGTCCCATCGATAAATACTCAAAATACGTCGATCATATCCCACCTCATAATCCCAGACATAATAATGTCGCGATAAACAAAACGATAAAGGACGGGGCAACAATGGCCGTCATAACCCGTACCACTTATCGCGTGTCACAGCCACCATCTGGGAGAACAAAAGCGCATCGGGAGGGGAAACACGAATCGAATCTCGGCTGTGTCGAATCCGAGACTATTATGAAGTTGATATTGATCTCCTCTAATGGATTACAAGCTCTGGCGTGTTGGTATTTATGATTAATGCAAGTCATTGCTGTAAAAAAGAGAGACGGAGAGAGAGAGAGAGAGAGAGAGAGAGAGGGGCCAAGAATAAGTAGGAGAGGGGAGCCTTCCGACTCTTCAAGGCGTGGAAGGTTCTTATCGTTAGAATTCGATCTCTTGATTGAACACAGCGAGAGGGCTGTTTGCTGGCTCTCTCTCTCTCTCTCTCTCTCTCTCTCTCTCTCTCTCTCTCTCTCTCTCTCTCTCTGGTGGATATGCAAACATGATGGAAATGACGAAGCCAGGAGGAAGTGGCACATAGCTTTGTACATTTTATGTGCAAATTATTTTCAAGAAAATAAATTTTCTCTCTCTCTCTCTCTCTCTCTCTCTCTCTCTCTCTCTCTCTCTCTCTCTCTCTCTCTCTAATTTGTAATTATAAGAGGAAAAGAACGCTTCGCAATAAAAACACGATGGAAATGACGAAGCTAGAAGGAAATGGTACATAGCTATAAACATTTCATGTACAAATTATTTTCAAGAAATTAAATTCTCTCTCTCTCTCTCAAACCACATTAGCTACTTCTCCAGTCAGGAGTAAGTAACGGTCCTAATGCGCAGTAATTGGTGGGTCACTCCGTACACATGAACAGGATTGTAGCACTAACTTTTTCTTAGTAATGCAGACGATTAATAGCTAATTTATTATATTTAAATTTTTCAGGGGAAAGGTTATATCTTTTTAAAGCTTATCTCTCTCACACATACATACATACATACATACATACATACATACATACACACACAGATGGATGGATTTTGTATATATTCAAGAAGTCATGTAAGCTTTCAGTTTATACACACACACATTCTATATATGCAGTACATATATATATATATATATATATATATATATATATATATATATATGTATGTATGTATGTATGTATGTATGTATGTTTGTATTTATATTAATGTATGTGTATATTTATATATAGGTATGCGTGCGCTAAAGCCGTGAGAAAAGTATATAGTCTTGAGCAAATAATAAAAGTAATACAATGAAAAATTCTAATGAAAAAATAGAAAGAATATATTGTTAAAAGACGTCATCTTAAGGAATTGTATGAGTAGAACAAAGGTTTATCATGGGTGAGTACAGATGACATTAAAGAAATCAGAAAAAATGATAGTAAGAAGTTTTGAGTTATGAAAAGATCATATTATAGAATAATCTGACCATAGAAACAATATTCATGGTTATAAGTATATTTATGCATATTTTGTTATTTTTTTATAATTTATATCCTCCCTTTTACTAAAAGCTTTACGAAGCGCAGTAATTACACTTTCATCAAATTAGACCGAACACAGAAATACTATTGCTATTATGAAATGAAACAGTATGTATTTGTGTTCGTGTGTATGCAAGGAGTTTGAATACACCGTTTCTTTTCATATTACTGTCGTGATTTCAGTAGTGGGTATTGCAGTTGTAGCATTAAAATTAATAATGACAGTTCAGCGCTTCTACAACGTATGATTATTGCAGTTTGAATAAGCGTTGTCATACTGGTATACATGTAGTCTGTATATGCGTGCGCGGTTTCAGTGATCGAGAATTTTAGAACTGTTGCTTTTTTTGCTCTTTAATTGAGAAGACGAGATTTAAATGGGAAATTAGCTTAGGTGTGCTCTTTCCCCTTATTTTAGTTTTCTGTAAAAGAAAACTATTGTGCCGGCTTTGTTTGTCCGTCCGCACTTTTTTCTTCCCGCACTTTTCCTGTCCGCCTTCAAATCTAAAAAACTACTGAGCCTAGAGGGGTGCCAATTGGAATGTTGATCACTGACCCTCCAATCATCAAACATACAAAATTGCAGCCCTCTAGCCTTAGTGGTTTTTATTTTATGTAAGGTTAAAGTTAGCCATAATCGTGCTTCTGGCAACTATATAAATTTAATAGGACAGGCCACCACCGGGCCGTGGTCAAAGCGGCTCATACAGCATTATACCGAGACCACCGAAAGATAGATCTACTTTCGGTAGCCTTGATTATACATTGTAGCTGCTGTACAGAAAACTCGATTGCGCCGAAGAAACTTCGGCGCATTTTTTACTTGTTTATTTTGCCTATGATATAGAATACTAATGGTTTCTTATGATGACGAATATACATTGAAATTTAGTCATAAAGGAACAAATTTAACGTTAAATCTTGTTTTCCATGTCATTTTACCTGTAGCATATCTGCGCTCATTTTCGATCTTTCAAGAAGCAGGTGCATTTCACCATTTTGTCTTTTCTCCCACTAATGGCCTCAGGTCTGGGGTAAATGAAGGCATTGGGCTGTCATTCCTTACATCCTTTGCATAAAGATGTAGCGATAATGTTTGTCAAGTTGCGAACTATAATGAAATTCAGAAAAGTGGTCCACAGCGTTGAGTTATCTCTTTTATTGCAGCATTTTATATCATCTTTTATAGTCCATAAAGATCTAATTCTCATATATTCGAAAATATTTTTCGACCTTTGTTTAGTCTTATCCATTTGCGATATCTATCTTTATAACCTCTGTTCCCAGTAATCTAAAATTTTCGTTGAGGCTCATTAAGAAATCACGACCTTATTCTGCAGCCATCTCTTGAGAAATGTAACCACCTTCTGCCTTTTATCCTTCGGAGTTGTGTTGCATTTTAAGTATACTACTGCTTATTCATCTCACCATTTCTCTGTGTACTTCAAAGTTGTGTCTACAATGTGATATTCCATTCTGTATCATATATGAATAGTGCTCTTGATCTTTCAGCTAAACGTTTCAAGTATGGCCTGAAATATGACTCAAAGCTTCAGCGCCCTTGGCAGCTATGACGCCAGATAACTTACAATCAGTCAGTTTTAAATGGCCGATTTTGCGTCCCTCATTATGTATGGTGCTTCACCGTTAAAGTTTTTTTATCACATTTGTTTCTCCTTCCCCTTGACTTCTAGACCTTCGCAGTTAATTTTTTATTATAATTGTTTCCTCTTCTCCCAAACTTCTTGGGTTTGAAATTCCCTACCATTTTCTTGGCCTCCTGAATTCAGTGGTTTCTTAAATGCGTCTGTTGCAACCTAAGAGAATTATTACTTTAAAGCCGGTTTGAGTTCTAAGTCCGAGAAAGTCTTCTCATATTTAGTCTCTGGTTGATTATTGGAATGATTGCGATGCTCTCTGTCAGCAACCTGTGGCAAGGCTTGGATATTCGTCAGGAATACTGTAATGGCCCGGATAAAACATGGGATGAAATCACAAATCAGAATTATATATGTGTTAATAATATTTTATAGGTTAATTCTTCATTAGCAAATTTGGAAATACCTTGGCATTCATCCAAAACGGAATGGTGAAACCATTCCACGCATATTCTCTCTCTCTCTCTCTCTCTCTCTCTCTCTCTCTCTCTCTCTCTCTCTCTGTCACTTTCCAGAATCATGGATTTCAAGCACCCAACAAGAATACCCAGATTGAAATTTATTGTAAAATGTACGGTAATGGTCGTTATTGTAATCTACAAAAATTTCCCACTTATATTTAATGGAATACTTTTAAAGTATAAAATTTAACAAAGAAATCATGGTAAAATGCTAGGAAGTCTACTGATAAAAAGATAAGTTATTTTTAAAAAACATTGTCAGTGGCAAGTCAAAAATGTACTGTAACAATTGTTGACACTAATTTAAAGAGAAATTAGGATCTTTTTTAGTTATCATTATTGGTATCATTGTAGTATCAGTTTCTTTTTGTTTATGATCAGTTATCATTAATTTTGCCTATTTGTTTTTAAACATATTTCCCTGTACTATACGTACTCGCAGCCTTGCGTCCATATACATGTATAATGAAGCCAAGGTGGAAATAAATATAAAAAATAGTCCTAACGTCTAATGCCAAGCCTCGAATCTTCAAGCTTTTTCCATGAACTGATAATCATCTGGTTTTTTAAAAAGGGGTCTGATGTCATTGTAAGGTCACATTTTCCTTTAAACTCAAAATCAACATTATATATATATATATATATATATATATATATATATATATATATATATATATATATATTATATATATATATATATGTGTGTGTGTGTGTATATATATATGTATATAAATAAATAAATAAATAAATAAGTATATATATATATATATATATATATATATATATATATATATATATATATATATATATATATATATATATATATTTATATATTATATGCTAATTATAATGTCTGTCAAGAACAAGGAAAATAACCAGTTCTAGATTCTAGGTGTAAATAAATAGCCATAATGGTTTTTTTTTTTTTACAATACTGAAACTTTTTACTTAAATCCACTTGCTCTCTTGCAGTTTATTGTAATTTGTAATGGGACTGCTTTAAGCCAAAGACATAGTATTTTGAGCATTGCACGGTTGAATCAAGTAAAATTATTTTACAGCTCTTAAATTCCTAGGCATTTATTTCTACCGCGATAGTGAATAGTGTTCTCTATCACTAATCTACGAGAGAGAGAGAGAGAGAGAGAGAGAGAGAGAGAGAGAGAGAGAGAGAGAGAGAGAGATTGATTTATTACGGAAAAAAGCTAGACCCACGTCTGTGGAAGGGAACAATCGGCTCATGGGGTCCGTTGCGGTATAGTGTTGGCATATGTTAGCTATTATAAGCATATTATGTACACAGCATCAACCCCTAATACAATGTCATACAAAAAGACATTAGCGATTCACTTTAACCTCACGACAAAGTCTCTCCGCCACTCGGGGTGGAAGGAACAAGGTTATAAAACCTCGCGTTTAGATGTCGACTCTATGCATACGTGATGTAAGGATTCATTCACCATGTGATTCCTTCCATATTCGACTGTGGTCCACCCCCCGCCCCCCCCCAACAACAGATTGTTTATCGTATTCATGATATCACTCTTATGCCCGTCTGTCGTAAGGGCGACGGTGCCATAAATCGCCGGAGAGATTTATAACTTTATTAGACGCTCATTCTCTCAGTTCCTTTTCGTTTTGTAATCACCCCACCAACCTCAACCATCAGACTCCTCGTTCGTTCGGATGTCATCGTCGGGCTTAATACACAAAGGAGTGGCCACATCTGACTTTCAAATAACCCGATCTGTTAATGGCTCTTGCCACTTAAGAGGTATATATTATATGTATGTCCGTTTCTTCCTGTAACGCTTTCATTCTGTCTTTGCTTGATTTCCGTCGCTGTTCGTAAGGTCATACGAAAAATGATTCATGCATGAAGCACTTTTATCTCTCTCTTTACTTGTAGTTTTTTTTTTTTTTTTGCTGAGTTATTTGTAGATCCATTGTAGTATTAAATTAATGCTGATTTATTTGATATAATATATATATATATATATATATATATGTATATACATAGACATAGATAGATATATATACATTATATGTATATTCATATATATATATATATATATATATATATATATATATATATATATATATATATATATATATATGTAATAACAATATGTATTATGTATACTACACACATATACTGTAGTACAGCTAGATACTCAGTACTGGACATGACAGCCAAAATATTAGCAGCGCATTCAGTACATCGTAAAGGAAACTGATATTATTTTTTTTATCTCATGATGAAATAAAGAAAATGATGAATGATCATACAAAAAAAAAAAAAAAAAGGATTTTCAAAGAGAAAAGAATAGCCGCAGCAACTTGAAACCCAAGCCAAAAGCGTCGAATCGGACGGAATGCTTAGTTGATTGGCAGGGAGAGAGGGGTAACAAATGGACATCAGTATTGTATAGCGGTTACTCTCTCTCTCTCTCTCTCTCTCTCTCTCTCTCTCTCTCTCTCTCTCTCTCTCTCTCATTTTTCTTTTTTTTTTTTTGTTTTGTCTCTCCTTCAATGGCCATTATATACCATTATTACCATTATATTTCACCCCACTCCGTGTCCGCCACGTCGCCACCTCTGTCACACAAACATCACCCCTCACACAACACTTGTTGTGTCTTTCCCATAACCCATTCTTTTTTTTTTATTTTCCCCTTTTTTTTCACCGCACTCGATATATATATATTTTTTATTCTTTAGTTTGTATGCGAACATGCGTTGTATATGTCTCCCCGTGCTTGTGTTTTTACAACCTTTTTCGTGTTCGGCGGTGTTTTTTGTTTGCTGTCCTTGCTCTGCCAAACAAGAGGTGGGATTCTTTCCTTTCGGATTGGTTCGTCTGGTTTGATGGCTCCCGTTTTATTTTATGTTTTTATTCTTTTTGGATTTAAATACAAATTTATTCGCCACCTCGTGGAGATTTAGTTGTTCGTTTTTTTTTATTATTGTAGTTTTTAGGCATATCTTTTGCCTTTTGTGCATGTGGTTGCTTTTGTTTGTGGGGTGAAATATTTGATTCTGCGTTCTTTCGGTTAATATGCTTTTCAGTTACTGTTGGGGTAATTTGTCCAGCTTCCTCGCAGTTTAATCTTTTTATGTAATTCGTTCTAACTGCTCGATGTGCCTAATTGTCTCGAGGGGCTCCTGGCAGTAATAGTAGTAAATTATTTATATACAAATATATGTACATAAATATGTGTGTGTGTTTGTGTATGTATGTGCGTGTTAGATTGTTTGAGTGTATCACAATTTCGAAGAAATCCACATGGCCAGCATGTGTGTGCGTATATATATGTATATATATATATATATATATATATATATATATATATATATATATATATATATATATATGTATGTATGTATGTATGTATGTATGTATATACTTATACATTATTACATTATATATGTGTGTGTGTGTATTTCTTTTAGTTTGTGTATATGTTTACAGGACTAGGAAGAATTCTGCCTGGCCAGCTTTTGGTTAAACTTTAAAAAGCAATAATATACACATTTCTAAACCATCTATGGTTGTAGTATTTATTCCTAAGGAAACATGTTATACCATTTTTTCGTTTTCCTTTAACAAGTGTTGTTTGTATTAAGTGTTCAAAAGACAAGTCACCTCTGTCCCTTTTTCATTATCTTACACACAGATTCTATATATATATATATATATATATATATATATATATATATATATATATATATAAATATAAGACGTAGGAAGTAACGATGGCACCGCCCACCTTTGGAAGGTGTTGTCACCCGAAGTGGGCTGGGTTCCCCGGTCCACCACCCATCAGTCAACCCAGTTGTATATGGCTGCCATCGTTTACTGGGGTCAAGAAATAGACATCGGGCCTTGCAACCTTGTTTGGTAGCACTTGTTGAGAAACCGGAGGGTCATACCCTTCTGTCGCCACCTACTCTAAACGGGAGGATTGTAATGGTGAAAAAAAGTGTGCTTGTTTGTGTATTTTATTCCATTTCTTGCTTGTTTTTAATTTTCTGTAAAAGAAAATATTGTGCCGGCTTTGTCTGTCCGTCCGCACTTTATTCTGACCGCACTTTTTTTCTGTCCTCACTTTTTCTTGAAAACTACTGAGGCTAGAGGACAGCAAAATGGTATGTTGATCATCCACCCTCTAATCAGCAAACATACCAAATTGCAGCCTTCTAGCTTCAGTAGTTTTTATTTTATTTAAGGTTAAAGTTAGCCATAATCGTGTTTCTAGCAACGATATAGGATAGGCCACCATCGGCCCGTAGTTAAAGTTTCATGGACCGTGGCTCATACAGCATTACACCGGGATCACCGAAAGATAGATCTATTTTCGGTGGCCTTGATTATAACCTGTACAGAAAACTCGATTGCGCCGAAGAAAATTCGGCGCACTCCTTGCTTTTTTTTTTCCCCTCTCTGAAATAAGAGGATTCTGTATTAGTGTAAAGGTGGTCAGCTGTTTTCGCATTCCTTGGTGATTTTTGATGTATTTGTGAATCTCCCTTACGTGAAAATATTTTGCAGTCATTGATTTGAAAATTGTAAACAAGATTCGTATGACTAAAGCGTTATGCTTGATGCGTGTTCAGTTCACATGCAAGGATAATAAATTTTCTGTGCATGTTTGTGTTCTGAATTATCTCCAGCGTCAGTATTAAAATCCTGTCAATCCTTTTTATATTGATTTTTTTATCTGTTCCATAAGAAAGAGCGTTTCATTATATTAGGTATAGATTCTTGACTTGTTTGAGTATTTTGTAACATCAGTTTCTGACATCTTCATTAAGGGGACAAGTTTTGTTACGAACACTATCTATCTATCTATCTATCTATATATATATATATATATATATATATATATATATATATATATATATATATATATATATATGTATCTTATGTATGTATGTATGTATGTATGTATGTATTTATATAAATGCAGTATATGTACACATAAACTTATATATATAGATATATATACACATGTGTATATATATATATATATATATATATATATATATATATATATATATATATATATGTGTGTGTAATGTAATATATATATTTATATATAGTAACTAACATGTGTGAAATCTTCTTGTAGAGGGTTAAAGTCTGTTACAAGTTAGGGAGCCAGATAAACTGAACCAGTCATTTTTTGTTGCTAAGCATGAAAAATAGAAAGCACCTGCGAGATATGATCAGCATAGCGCTTCTTAAATGTATGTCAGAGTACCGCGATACCAGCGAATATACATCTCTCTCTCTCAATTGGCGTAGCAATGAACTCCCCGTGGTTAATGAGTGATTTATATATATATATATATATATATATATATATATATATATATATATATATATATATATATATATATATATATATATATATATATATATATATATATATATATATATAATAATAAACAGTATTATATATATATATATATATATATATATATATATATATATATATATATGTGTGTATATATCTAGCTGTCTATCTGTATATTATATATATTTATATATATTGTCATCCATATTGAGTGCCCCAATCGTTTGTCATGCTCGTCTAGTCTCGAGGCACTCAGCGGGGATTGTGATCTTAAGAGTAAACTATTTTGATGAAGTCTTTATTCTTTTCAATTCAGGAATTAATGAGTCCACTTCTAATTGTGTGTTGTTCGCTTTTATTTAAGAGTGAGTTCGCATACATGAGATAGCTCTTTCCAATCCTAATCTTATTTATTGTTTATTATGTATGGCCTTTCCGTACGGCAAAGGCCTTGTGCTGGCACTCTACCAGCTTGATGTAGCTCTTTTTGTTTTTCTGTTTTATAAATAAGCACGGCGTTATTTTCGTTTCTTTTGTCCTTAAATTGGTTCTATGTCAAGAAAATTAATTCTTAAATGCGCACTGATGTGCCTAAATGTGCACTGATGTGCCTTTGTGAATATATGTGTACAGTTTTTGTATAGGCCATTCCTATACATGCTTATAAGTACACTTACAAGAATGTATAGGAATACTTTTATCCTGGACCTTGTGTAAGAGCGTGAAATTTGGTGCAGGTCCTGAATAGTGAACTAATTGATAAAAGTATTTTCATTTCTTTCTTGAATGAACAAGCTTTAGTATAATATCCGAAGATTTTTAGTCTGTCATCCATTTAGTTATAATCAGCGCAAAGCATATAATTTTGATTTAAGTTAAGCAGGTGTAGAGTGAGATGTTACCGAAATCCAGGTGACCTGTCATGATACTTCCTACCTTTATGAACTTTAATGAAATGAAGATTGTCACGCGGAAATTAAAATTCGCATGTAGTTAGTGACTTGCCTAATGTGTTTATAATCATCTACAGTAGTTGTAATTTATTTATCTAATTATTGCCACCGCCAAATACCATTCTTCATAACCAATCGACATTTGAATTCATCAGTAGCTCTGGCCTGCAGGAGGTCATTTACCTGATGGTAACGAGTGAAATAACAACACAATGACCGCGACATTTAACCTATTGAGTAACTGAACCTTCGTGTTAGGAGTCTGCCTTTCGAGGTTTACCTCCAGTTTATACACACACCTTTACGTCACACACCGGCATAACAAATGACGATCGTTCATCACTAGGACAACAGAGATGGGAATGGCCCGGTTAACGTAATCCGCCCCCCCCCCTTCTCTCTCTCTCTCTCTCTCTCTCCCCTTACCTCCTTTTTCCAACACCCCACCCCACCCCACCCCCTTTGTGAAAGGCGCCGAAACACTTCTTCCACTAAATTGATTTGTTGATATCTTCGGCATGAGCGGACCTTAAGCGGACAATAAGACACTCTCTCTCTCTCTCTCTCTCTCTCTCTCTCTCTCTCTCTCCGATGTCCATTGAATTCGAGAGGGAGAGAGAAAGCGACTCTCTCCATGGTCCTTAGCTAATGGCTGTCGCCGCCGTCAACGCTACATAGGATACTACCGCCACTGTGGACGTCATCGCCTCTCCCCTCCTTCCTGCCCCCTCCCCCGTCCCCTTCCTCACCTTCTTTGCTAACCCCACCTCCTTCGCCCCCCTTCCGTGTCCCTCCCCCTTTTTCGGATAAACATTTCGGAAACATTAGGCCACAATCGCCAAGCCGAGTGGAACGCTCCACAAAGGGAATCGAATGGAGGATAAATGGCTCCCTAAAGAGTGGGTCTCCACAATAACAAAGAACCACAGGAGAGAAAAGAGAGAGAAACGAGGTGGGGAGAGGGAGGGGAACGACTGGACCCGGATCGAGGGGACTTTCTGTTGGGGGAGGGGTGACTGAGGGTGTCCTGCATATATGATTGGTCGTGGGGTGGAGGGAGGAGATGGGGAGGCTATAGTCTCTATAGAGTGGCCAGAGGGGAAGATATCAATAACACGGTAGCTATGGGGGGGTTGGGGGGAGGAAGGTTGCCTTATGGCTTTATTACTTAACATGCTTGAGTGAGTGCATACAAGAAGGTAGGGCTAATATTATGTTATACGAGCCTTTGATGTGACTGGCCCTGATACAACAGTATTTAATCGCTCGCTACGACTGGGCCATCGGTATTATTATTTTAAGGGTGTCAGAAGTGTCATGGGGGAATTATTAATGGTGTGAATTTTGTCATGTGAATTAATTCATATTGTTTTAGGGTTTGGTTGCATTCGTTGATTTTTTTTTAAGGTAAGGCTTTGTTGCATCAGTAAAACTGACTCCATTTCAAATAGCAATTTTGTCGACTTTGCCCTTTTGGTACCACCCTGGTTGATCTGCCTTCAAATTTTGATGGTCAGTGGTTTCATTCCTTATCAAAATAGTACAGTATGTTCCTACAGAACTCGATCCCTCTAAATCCCAGACCTTTACGACGACGAGCTAATGCCAAAGGAAAATATCAGTCGCCAAGGAATTTAATGAATGCCGGATAAGCAAATAAAATCTGTCGGTTTTTGTATAGAGAGGAAAATTAACTCATCTTCTTCTTCTTCTTCTTCTTCTTCTTCTTCTTCTTCTTCTTCTTCTTCTTCTTCTTCTTCTTCTTCTTCTTCTTCTCGTCGACATAAAATTCTTGAGCTCTCTCTATCTAAGAATTAAATTAGGTAAGTGAATACCTCGGTCTGGTTATCTTTTGGTTAAAAGGTCAGAGGCGGGTTCGAATGTTTTTGGTATGTCGAGCAGTATTTCATCATGTTTTTCATGCTATTTCTACTACTGCTGAATAGGATACTGGTGGTTTTTTCTTCGTAAACGTTGGCAGAAATCCTGACGAAAGAACATCGGGATGTGACCAGTAGATCCTTTAAAAATCTCCTGAGAAATTTGGCACTTTTGTGAAGATCGCCAGCTCAAGGGACTTGATTTGAGGTATTGTTTGACCTGCTTGTGAACTTTCTCATTCTAAAGTGCCAGATTAAGGTTGGTTACTCTGTAGATATTTTCTAATCTAAGTAAATATTTATTATATTTTGAGTATTATTTACTTTGCTCTACAATCTCGAGTTGTCTTGTAACAAACTGACTAACTGTACATGAAATATCTCAGTACAAGAAATATAAACATTTGTTAGGGGAACAGTAACTATTTTAGTTCACGTAAGGATGAAGTATGTTGATTAAATGAATAAATCTAGCCTAAGAAAAACAAGCAAGGATCATAGACTATCATCTGTATTATTGTCTATAGTATTATCTTCTTAAATTTTCAGCTGTCCGCGTCCGCAACCAGCATCACTGCGGATTTCTTGTAAGTAAATGAAAGGTGTTTCGTGGTCCTGTCATCACCAGGTAGAGGACATTAATCCAGGTATTTGCGCTAATAATATACTCAACACGTCGGTAGCTATAAAGAGAGATCAACACAAAGCCATTTGACCGATAAAAGTATTTCATTGTTGTGTTCAACAAAACTTTTAACACTCGGCGTCAAGAAAGGAGCCGCCCAAATTCCTCAGTCATCAAAAGACGCCGACATGTACCCTTTAATTAAATTCTGTACACTGTGACATTTTGATGCCAGCTGACATTATTTTTTTAAAATTACAATTCATAAATGGAGATGTAGTAAAGTTCAGTATATTAAATCTCTTGCTGTTGTCAGCGTAGATCAAATCCAAACGGGGCCAAAGCATTCCATTGTGTAGTGGAACCTCGGCTAATACTGTGGTGGTGGAATGACTCATTGTACGCCGGTCCTCGTATGACAAAATTCGGAAGCTGTTTTGTGTGGCGGTGTGGCCAAACTCTTGGTTGGTTTCCCTTAGGCTGGACACTGTAGCGTGTGTGTGCGACCATGGATCCTTTACGTTTCGCTCATTCCCCCATTCATTATTCTACCGCTTCTCTTTTCTGTGGAACTGTAGAGAGATTGATAATGGCGTTCATAATTTTTTTCGACAGTCCGGCAGCTCTTGCTGAAAAAATATATATATGCAAATGATGGTCAGAAGCTCCTAATTCTTTTCCTTCTCTTCCCTTTTCCATAACCATCCCCTCTCCTCCTTCCCTTCCAATTATGGTCTCCGGGTAAGGTTCGCCATATCTTTCCCGGAATAAAAACGAAAAAATATATATCTCCCTTTTTCAGATCGTGTCTCCGGTTCTGCACTACTGCCCTCTGTCCTATGACGGGAAAACGTTTTAGGCGCCTTCGAACGTTCGGCTTTTGTCAATCATCTTTTCATCCCACTTTTCGCTGTTGATGAATAATTATTCATTTAGAAAATTTCCGTATACGGGGTTCTAGATTTTAGGAAGGAATCAAGTCGATTGCGGGTATGCCCATAATGTGCCCATCGATCAAAACGAAGTCGTGGTTTGAGCCATCATCCGAACAATCCGCCTCTTCACTCATTCACACATAACTGAGCTTTTCAACAATTATTTTACTACAGAAGCTAAAAGCCCAGACGTCAGATGTGGGACAATATTTTGGCTTTATTTGGTCTTTATTTGCGGCTTTATGGACAGGCCGGACAAATACCACCTCATTGAGGATCATGGCGGTGGAAAAAGTGATGAAATTGAATGAAAGGCGGAGCCGACACAGCACGAGAGAGAGAGAGAGAAAGGGGAAGGGGATTTTGGATATACGAGCTGGAGGGGAGAAAAATTACGTCTAGATTATAAATGTAGAAAGAATGGAGAAGTGGAAAATTTGGTATCAGAGAGAAAGTTTACAAGAATTTGTAATGTAAATGAGAGAGAGAGAGAGAAAGAGGGAGAGAGAGAGAGAGAGAGAGAGAGAGAGAGAGAGAACAGCAACTCCGTGTGGCGCAACTTCTCACCTGCAGTCAAGTCGTGCTTTGGTCAACACGATCTCCAAATTTATTAGCTCGTTTATTGAAACAATTTTCACGCCAGGTAATACATCGCGTAAATCGTTAATAATTAACCTGCGGTAATCATTATAATTTATATCCATAATTGTTTTACGGAAGGCTTTAGTCTTCATCAGTGCTAAAAGCGATTGAAAATCCGTGAGGAGAGTGAATATCTGTGAAGGGATTAAAAATCTGAAAATCTGTGAAGCAATTGAAAATCTGCGAAGGGATTGAAAATCTGCGAAGGGATTGAAAATCTGTGAAGGAATTGAAAATCTGTGAAGGAATTAAAAATCTGTGAAGGAATTGAAAATCTGAAAATCTTTGAAGGGATTGAAAATCTGTGAAGGAATTGAAAATCTGTGAATCGATTGAAAATCCGAAAATCTGTGAAGGAATTGAAAATCTGTGAAGGGACTGAAAATCAGTGAAAGGATTGAAAATCTGTGAAGGAATTGAAAATCTGTGAAGGGATTGAAAATCTGTGAAGGAATTGAAAATTGTGAAGGGACTGCAAATCTGTGAAGGAATTGAAAATCTGTGAAGGAATTGAAAATCTGTGAAGGGATTGAAAATCTGGAAATCTGTGAAGGGATTGAAAATCTGTGAAGGAATTGAAAATCGCGAATGGAATGAAAATCTGAAAATCCGTGAAGGGATTGAAAATCTGTAAAGGGACTGAAAATCGGTGAAGGGATTGAAAATCTGTGAAGGGATTGAAAATCTGAAAATCTGTTAAGGGATTGAAAATCTGTGAAGGGATTGAGAATCTGTGAAGGGACTGAAAATCTTTGAAGCGATTAGAAATCTGTGAAGAGATTGAAAATCTGTGAAGGGACTGAAAATCTGTGAAGCGATTAAAAATCTGTGAAGGGATTGATAATCTGTGAAGGGATTGAAAATCTGTGAAGGGACTGAAAATCTGTGAAGTGATTGAAAATCTCTGAAGGAACTGAAAATCTGTGAAGGGACTGAAAATCTGTGAAGCGATTGAAAATCTGTGAAGGGACTCAAATTCTGTGAAGGGATTGAAAATCTGTGAAGGGACTGAAAATCTGTGAAGGGATTGAAAATCTGTGAAGGCACTGAAAATCTGTGGAGTTGAAAATCTGTGAAGGGATTGAAAATCTGTTAAGGGGCTGAAAATCTGTGAAGGGATTGAAAATCTGTGAAGGGACTGAAAATCTGTGAAGGTACTGAAAATCTGTGAAGGAGTTGAAAATCTGTGAAGAGATTGAAAATCTGTGAAGGGGATGAAAATCTGTGAAGGGATTGAAAATTTGTGAATGGAATGAAAATCTGTGAAGGGACTGAAAATCTGTGAAGGGATTGAAAATCTGTGAAGGGACTGAAAATCTGTGAAGGTATTGAAAATCTGTGAAGGAGTTGAAAATCTGTGAAGAGATTGAAAATCTGTGAAGGGGATGAAAATCTGTGAAGGGATTGAAAATCTGTGAATGGAATGAAAATCTGTGAAGGGACTGAAAATCTGTGAAGGGATTGAAAATCAGATAGCCAGGGATGTTTGGGATAAATAGACGGGCGAAGAAAACGTTTGCTGTAATGCTAATTGCGTAAATGACGAGACGTTTTGCGATTGAATTGGACGAAGGAAGGAGTCTGCTGTATTTTGAAATCTGTTGAGAGAGGAGCGAGGTACAGACGGGAAAGTTGTGAAAAGTATAACCCCTGGAATGGAATTACAGTTGCTTTCTCTCTCTCTCTCTCTCTCTCTCTCTCTCTCTCTCTCTCTCTCTCTCTCTCCATTTTTCATTCACTGGCTGTAAATACCCAAAAACATATATATATATATATATATATATATATATATATATATATATATATATATATATATATATATATATATATATACATATATATTATATATTATATATTCAGGTGGGTGGAAAGTAACTAGCATTAGAAATTGCTTATAGAATTTTCATTATCACTGAAGTCACGACGAAAACATTTTTTAAACAGACAACATTAATGGGGATTACTGGGCGTCGTGTGATAACGATCCGAAAATGGCTGTTGAGAAGATGCAAGTTCGACCAAAAGTGACCGTGTGGTGCGGAATGACGACGGCAACGAGAGTCGTCGGCCCATATCTTCTGCATGACACCATGAATGCGGACCGCTATCTTCAGACGCTCGAAAATGACGCGTGGCCCCCCCAACGATGTCTGGCTGGGATGACATTGGTGACCTGATATCCATGCTCCTCCTGTGCGTTCGTGGTTAGCCCAACATTTTCCAGGTCGTTGGATGGGACGACGCGGACCTCATAAATGGCCTCCATGAAGTCCAGATCTCACTTCATGTGCTTTTTACCTGTGGGGTTACACAAAAGAGGAGGTGTACGAGACAAAACCTCGCACACTGGAGGGCTTGGAGGCACGGATTCAGGAGGTTGTCGATGATATCCCAGACGGCTTCCTTCAGAAGGCTGTTCATTCCGTTCGTGGCCCTTTTTGAGGACACTGGTTGGCGCGGCACCGGTGCTTTCGTTCAAATATGAAGATTTGCTTTCATTTTCCCTTGGAATAAAGAACATGTATTAATTGTTTTCAATAAATTTGTAATAGGACTATGGATTTTATTACTAATTTCTTTAATGCCTACTTACTTTTCACCCACCCTGCATATATATATATATATATATATATATATATATATATATATATATATATATATATATATGTATATATATATATATATATATATATATATATATATATATATATATATATATATATATATATATATATATATAATGCTTTTCACCGGTTTTAAGACTCAACTTCGGCTTGTGTTTTAGGATTAGTCAGTAACCTCCTCCCATCGTCACAATGACTGCTATGTAAGTAAGTTTATGCCTTTTAATTCAGAAACCAGATGGATGTAAACTTATTGTCTTTAAACGAGTCTAGACCCAAAGGAAGCAAAAAAAATAAAATAAAATAAAATAAAATAAAAAGTGAGGAGGATAATGAGTAGAGGATACCTCCAAATGAGGCGATAGGTCTTTCCCCTGAACGATGGAAGATTTTTATAACCGGGGAATACGGAAGCAAGGGGAGAAATCTTGAAAGCAAAGGGAAAGGAACAGTCATCGAACAATGCAGGGGAAAAGAATGGTCATCGAACCGTGCATCCCTAGAATATTAATATCTAAAAGTAAATGTGGGAGGGGGTGACTTGGCCGTGTGTTACAAGGGCTCCTAAGAGGATGGCTTATTTCATGAGCTCAAAGGAATAACGGTAGGGGGGTTGATTTATTGTAGGTTTCTTTCATTACAACTACCAGGTTCACTAGCACAGATTGCAGAGAGATATGCTAGATGTTGTGGAGGCAGACTTCCTTTGATTCAAACCTATCAAGGAGGGACACAGTACAGATGAAACAACTCAGTACGTTATTATTAAAATAGTTTAAACAGACCACTGTAAAGGCAGACTTCCAAAATGGAAAGGGTAATGCCAACGTTAGAAATAAATACAACCGTTCAGACGAAAAGAGCTCTTGAGGACTGGTTGAATAATTCGAACGAACCGAGTGCTGCAAGAAGTTGGTGTGTGAAGTTTCGTGAAATTAGTATGAGAACTTAATACAGAGAGGCCAGAGAGTTGGACAGAAACTGTGCCCTAATGTTACTGAATCTGAGTTGGTGAATGAACAAAGGGCAGTTCAAAATAAAATACTGGGGAATGGGGAGGTGAATGAAAAGGCAAGAAAAATTGAATCATAGAGAGCTACAACCACTAGTTGTATTGAATCGAACTAAATATAGAATTTAGTCCAAAGGCCAAGCACTGGGACCTATGAGGCCATTCAGCTCTGGAACGGAAATTGACAGTAAAAGGTTGCTCTATGAACCAATTGTAAGGAGAGGGTGGAAAGTAAGATGGAAGAAAGAGTTACAGTAAAAGGACGAAAAGGTGTTGCGGCTAGAGGCCGAAGGCACGCTGCAAAGAACCTTGAGTAATGCCTACAGTGCACCGCATGAGGTGCACTGACGGCACTGCACTCCTACGGGGACCACTAGTTGTGGTTATAAATCTCTTTAAACAACTAGTTGTAGATTAAAGAGATTTATAGATAAAGGGTAATAACGAGACGGAGAGAGGACAGAACTATGAGGAATTCAATTCAAAATGAGGACGGGAACAGATGGTGCTCCAGTTAATGTCATATGTAAACTAGTTTCACAAAAAGCTAGAAATTACTTTACGTAGAAGTTTGGATAACAAAGCTTTATGAAAGGCACTTTCGAATAAGTATAGCGGTATTAAGAGTGATGAGTAATATTCTCGAAAGTACTGTATGTCAGAACAGATAACCGAAACTCGATAAATTTCATTAAAGGTCTCCAGTGGATTTAACCTTACGAAAACTATGACAGGCGATCCAAAAGAGTCTAATACAGTGGTTCTCAACCGGGGGGAATTCTCCCTTAGGGGGAATTTCAGAGTTTCAGGGTGGGAGGGAATTGTGACCACAGATTGGCAGGCTCAAACTGGATCTAGAACTACACAAAATGCAGTGTTCAATGCAGTGGTTCTCAGCCGGGGGGAATTCTCCCCTAGGGGAATTTCAGAGTTTCAGGGCGGGGGGGGAATTGTGACCACAGATTGGCAGGCTCAAACTGGATCTAGGACTACACAAAACGCAGTGTTCAATACAGTGGTTCTCATTCCGGGGGAATTCTCTCCTAGGGGGAATTTCAGAGTTTCAGGGGGGCGAGGGAATTGTGACCATAGATTGGCAGGCTCAAACTGGATCTAGAACTACACAAAACCCAGTGTTCATCGGTCCACGCTACTGAGAGGTCTCGTTGGGCTTTCTCTCCGCTAGCTTGTGTGTTTGTGTTGGTATTTTGTTGCATATTATTTAGAATGCACCTTTTGAGGCAGACAATTTTGGAGGAGGGGGGGCGGATGACATTCTGACATATAGTGAAAGGGTGCATGGGACGAAAAGGGTTGAGAACCACTGGACTCTTATAGGATTCAGACTGTTTTGGAAGGCGTGGCTTTTCACCAGTAATTGAATCAAAAGCATAGCAGCGTGAAGGATTAATTAAATCAATAGCATGACATTTTGAAGAGAATTAGCTAATCCGCAGAACAGTAGTTCTGAAAGATTGGGAGGGCATTCGTTGTTGGAAATGGACAGAACCAGTTTTATGTTTTTTTACGTTTGCAAGTTTAAGAATATATTCGTGATTTGGTAGTTACTTGAAAAAGATGTCAGAGAACGTAAACCATTTCGTTTGCAATTTCCGCAAGGAACCAGTGTGTATTTAATGCGTCTCTGTGTTTATATAGTAAGTTTAGGAATATGAGCATTAAATGAACTGAAATAATAAGAAAGGCAATCTTTCAGACGCAAGCTTGCTAAGGGTGCGCCATTTCTATTTTATATTTAATATTTTATATATAATACTGAGCAAAAACATAACCACAGAAGTAATGGTTTCAGGCAAAAAAAAAAAACATTGGTATTGTTTAACTTTTTGTTAGTAAAGAGTTCTAAGAATCGTAACCGATCAAATGGAAAAGTCTGATTGTGGCTCATGTTCATCTTGGGAAAACATGCAATAGAGCTGATTGAGATACGAGAGTAAGAAGCTGAGAAAACACTTTAATGTCATTCTGCGTGGTAATGAAAATGTCACCGGCCTTTGAAATGTTATAAATGTTAAAAATGCCTAGAGAAAATAGTGACTGTTTGTCCAATAGTGGTTCTGAAGCAAGGGAATATCTCGCTTATTGTACTTATGGATGTGTGGGTGCGTGAATACTTATACGTTCTAACAATACATAGCAAAGTTAACGGGGCCTTTGTCTCAGGGTAAAGCAGTTGCGTAAAACGGAGAGTATTAAGCTTTACATATTTACTTTTCAGCCTCTTGAAAAGTGGTACCGTTTCCAACTTCATGCGTTGAATTACAACTGACATTTCAGTAATTTAGTACATATCTTTAGTCACAGACGTCTCGCTATATAGCCTACTTTATATATATATATATATATATATATATATATATATATATATATATATATATATATATATATATATATATATATATATATATATATATATATATATATATACACGGTATATGCGTGTGTGTGTGTGTGTGTGTGTGTGTGTGTGTGTGTGTGTGTGTGTGTGTGTGAAGATAGGTAGAGGTTAAGAAGGGACAAGCGCTGAAGATTCGTACCACCATCCCGTGTAAGAAATGACTACTTGTTCTAGGAGGAAACGACTGTCGGCTCTCCTCTCTTTATATTTATATATATATATATATATATATATATATATATATATATATATATATATATATATATATATATATATATATATGTGTGTGTGTGTGTGTGTGTGTGTATTGTTAGAGCACTAGTGTCCGCACATAGACATTGACAACACGAACCGTAGGACTGGTAAGCAGCCACCAGGGAAACTGGGAGTGAGGGCTATTTAAGGTTTCCATCGCTTAAATTTTTTTTTTTTTTCTTTTTAACACCCTTTGGCAAACTCCCTAAACGTATATGTCCAATATGCACATTTTTGAACGGAATGTTCAACTCAAACACGAAAGTACTTGATTAATACCAAACTGCTTTCTCGGGTTGTTACTCCTTGCCGTTACAATACTATGGCTGAGAAGTGAATGCTGGCTTCGGTAAAGTAGGTCCCATATATCACTGGTGGGTTGAACTTCGTGTTGACCCCAGACGACCGTAAATTAGAGTTCCATTTGTTTTGTGGTGATGCAAAACGGAATATACGGAAGTAATAGCGACCATTATTTATGCGTGTTTTAGTTTCGTGATGGACGATAGGCCGGAATTTAAAGAAATCTTCACTGTAGTGGTGACCGTTGTGTTGATTAGCGAGAGTTCTGGAATTTATCGAAGTCAGTTGTGTATTCGATACTGAAGTTCGAGATAAAAGATCCTTCAGTGGCTTCTTCATCACCCGGCATGTTATAGAAACACGGGAAAGGTAAGGACCATGTTTTTGTGGACAAGGTTTAGTGGGTCTTAAAAATACCATTGAAATGGTTCCAGTTTGTGGTGAAGCGTTGCATACTTCAGTAGAAAAGTTATTATATTTGTTGTGTTGTTATCCAAGAAACTGTATTGTAAATTTTTATTGTGGTAGAAAGGGACGAATGCGTTGTTTTTATTTTGCTCTTATACAGCTTACAACTGCATGAAATAAACGTTAATTACAAGGAAGTCAGAGACTTAGATAATAAAACCTTGAGTTTCATAGTTTGAATCCGCCACATAAGTGAGTAGCTGTCTAACTGGGTGTCGCCGTATCAATTACTGTTAGTGTGCTTGCTTTTGTAGGTAAAGAATTTCCTCACAGATCAATATTTTCTCCAAAGATGTCTTTACAGATGATGCAATCGTGTATTACCTTAATTGGAATTTTCCCTATTTTTGTTTATGATAAGCACAACGGACCAGTGCAATCCATTTCCTTGAACGTAGCGAACAAACATATTTAGTTACAGTTACGGATGTCGTGAACGCTGTTCAGACGATCGAACATCATCAAGGCATTCATCCTAAGTTTGGATTCTTCGGAACTTACATTTGCTGTCGAGTGTTTCTCGGCAGTGAAAAAAAGTGACGTGTTGAAGGCATGTTCTTCTCCTCTTCATTTTTGTTGTACGAGAGAGAGAGTGTGGAGCTTTTTGGAAGATAGTTATAGTTGACAAGATGGTCGAGTGAAGATTTTATTTATATTTTTATTTGACATTTTGTGGGTGAACTTCAGAGTAGTTTCATCACTGCAATACTGATGAAAATACTCTGATTATGATTCTAGTGTACTGTACTGCTCAATAACGTCAACAAACACATTAACATTCCCAAGGAAACTACAATATATTCGTTGCTTGTAAATCACGGTGTTATTGATTTTATCTGAATATTTTCGATACTTGACTAATATTGCTGGTAAATGATATTATTGTATGCAGACTTTAAAAGTTCAGTAACTGATGAAAACGAAATAAGATTATTGTTTATGTTACGGTGATTGACAACATTTTGAATAGTAGAAAAATAATGGATTGATTGGATGGTGAAGGGACTGACGTATGTATATCATTCCTCACAGCAGCAGCGGCTGTTTCACTTAGCTAATAATTTGTATCTTGAAATAGGCTAGTAGCTATTGCCGTGCTCTGTCTTCTTATCAGTCCTATGATGCTTTTATCTGAATATGTCTAGATCTGTCATTGCAACGTGCGCTTATTTTTTAGTTTTTAAAACTTTGCCCAGTGTTTGCCACATCCTCATCACTCTCTCTCACCTTCCATGATCGTATTTTGTTGGAAATTCTTCTTGCGACATCTGATTTCCTGCATGTTTTCTGTTTTTCACCAAATATAACTAACTTGATTTGTATTATCTACTTCCTTGCGACGACGTTTGCTCAATTCGTAACTCTGGATTGAAAGTTCTTTCCATGAAAGACTCGTGAAAGTTATTTATATAAAGAACATTCCACCGATATATTATGTACATAAATATATATGTTTGACATTAAATCACGAAAAGGTAAAAACGTGATGATTATACGAACATAGTTACAGTTAC
This sequence comes from Macrobrachium rosenbergii, assembly GCF_040412425.1. Classification (NCBI taxonomy): domain Eukaryota; kingdom Metazoa; phylum Arthropoda; class Malacostraca; order Decapoda; family Palaemonidae; genus Macrobrachium; species Macrobrachium rosenbergii. The sequence goes on along the minus strand of NC_089761.1, from coordinate 23,905,877 downwards.
GAAGGAAAAGTGAAACAATTGAGATTCTAAGTCCTTTCGTCGTATTATCATGTCTTGGGAATAAGACGAAAGTACTTTATAGCATCTCAATTTGTTCTCTTTTCCTTCGTGGCTGTAACTTTGTTCAAATAATTATATATATATATATATATATATATATATATATATATATATATATATATATATATATATATATGTGTGTGTGTGTGTGTGTGTGTGTGTGTGTACAGTATA
>NC_089761.1:23898143-23903143 GCF_040412425.1 Macrobrachium rosenbergii | reverse complement strand
TCTCTCTCTCTCTCTCTCTCTCTCTCTCTCTCTCTCTCCTCTTCATCACTGACACGTAGCTATATCCTTTTTAAACACTACGACCTGCACCAGTAGAGTCCAGACGTGTGCTGTAAAACACTTCAATATTTCTTGTACAGTGTCTGGAATTCTTTACAAATTAAGATTCTACGGATAAGTCAGAAATTCAACAACGTGCTGATATGCCAAGGAGGTGTGAGGGCGAGTAGCAGCTTTATGCCTTTTGCCCCAAAGGATCAATTGACTTTCGAGGTACTCCACGCGGGTTGCGCCCTTACGGCAGGCCTGAGAATAAATGAGGTAGTGTGGTGTATTTATTTGAGGGTCGAGGAGATTACAAGATAAGGCCAGGTAATTACATGACATTTCGCACCTCCGCCTTCCACAAGGAAGCCGACGCATCTCATTGACGGAATCGGTCTTCTTCGATTTTCTTGGCCAGATGCCGCGGTCCGCAACGGACACCTCAAGGCTACGGCGCCATTCGCGCTCGAGCCGCGGCGAATTGTATGGTTTTGCGTTGCTTTCACCCGCCTCGTGTACTGTGCATGAAGTAGATCCTTCAGTTGCAGCGGACAATTCGATTGCTTGGGCGTCCCGAAGTCCTGAACGATGGCAGCCGGACGCGCTCCGAAAAGGTCTGAACGGAGCCGCCGTCCGATTGGTCCGGCGCGGTTTGGTCAGAGATCTGTGGTCAGTTTCACATTTTCTCCCTCGAGAGTGGCTGCCCAACCCAGCGGGAGGATCGCTGTTACTTGTGGATTTTATTAATCTCCCGGTCGATAGTTTCTGAGGATGCTGAGCGATGCTCTCTCAAACTTCCTTTGAGTAGTTTACGACCGGAGATTTTGGCGTTTGCCTATTACCTTCCTGACCAAATAAAAGTTGATTTATTCTTATTACGCTTCAATGGTGTTATTGTTGTTGTTGTTGTTGTTGCTGGTGCTGGCAATCTCTGTAAAAAGGCATGAAGAAGCCTCATCTCCCGGGATAATTTGTGGAGGCTGTTTTTGTTTTTGTTAGCATTGGTCTTGTTCCTGCCTCGGGGTATTTTATGCAAGAAGCAGCTCGCTTTGTTCGTAGCGGAGACATTTCTCTGCTTGATCATAAGACCGGGGAATTAATTGGGCATTTCCATCTGCGTTTAATTTGACCCCAGTCATAACAAACACTGTATGCACCTCGATAATCACTGGAACAGCCGACTAGCCTTATATACCCGCAGAATAATAGGGAAAGTTTGATTAAATTGCATAACTTCAGCCACATCGGCCACAGCACACAAAGCACATTTGCGCAAATAAATGTGTGAATTATTTTGTTAATGATAACCCCCAAAGAAAGCAAAAGCCTCTTTTTATAGTTATTGTGGAGCCTAGTTAGAAGTGGCTAGAAGAACATCTGCCTGACCCTTACGCACGGGGGAATTAAGGCTCAGGATTCAGGCGGCCGATGTTGCATGGCGCTGCCATGCCCCTCTGTACTAGACACTAACTGAAATTGATCTCGTTCTTTGTCGATGTTTATAAGTCTGCTCTTAAACACGTTTAGGATGAAGGGCCTGAGATGCTGACGTTGATATGGAGTATTATGTATTACTTGCTGATGCTGGGATCTCTCTGCCTCGGTATGACTCTGTGAATTATTTGTTGATGCGGTTTTTTTTTTCCTCTTTGATTCAGTGTCTCGGCGATTGTTTATTCGGACTTTTATCAGTTTATTAACTGTGCTGATTCACTTTCGCGTTAGCCATCTGTTGCGTTCGTTAATATTATTATAATTTTCATTATTGGAGGATAAATCCACAGTGATTTTGTTGTCTAGATACATTAAGCCTCTTACTGAGTGGTGCTTCCAGGGCCTGTTCAGCTTTTGGCTTTCATTACCAGGGCCGTGTAGGTTCTTGAAAGATCTCTTGTTTATATTCAGTGTATCTGGTCGACAAAGTGTTTACTCATCTTTTTCTTCATTTCAGTCCTCACGATGATGAGAGAAACCTTTCATTATTCTTATGGTGATGATAATGAAAAACTTTTCTAATGATCTAATAATGATGGTTTTGTTGTAGCTGCGGTTGTTATGATGGTGAAATTAAAGATGATCATGAGAATTGTTATTATCAGTTGTTTTTATTATTGTAGTTGCTTTCATCTAGATGTAATTGTATGTCATCTTGTTTTTATCATCCAATAATGGATCTTAATTTTATGTAATTGAAGTAATATATCATATAATTTTATAGAAGTCAAAGACCTATTATTTTTGTTGAAGTAAAGAGTTATTTGTGTGTGTGTGTTTTATGGGAAATATTGATATTTGTTTAAATCATCCCAAATTTAAGAACTTTATTCATTGTAGAGGCATGTAGTATCATTTCGTGTCTAACGGTAATATGTCTTGTACGTAATATATTTATGTAATCGTTTGAAATGTACAGTATTTTGTTCGCTAAATGTGTACGTATAGGTGTGAATTGGGAAGCATTTGGCGCGCAAGAGCGTCGATGCTTTAGAGTGCTTGTACATGCATATGAACAGATATTGATGTGTTAACATATGTATCCATGAATTACCTGCGTTCTCTGTCCACATGTGTCCATGAATTACCTGTGTTTTGTAACCATTTGTATCCTAGAATTATTTTCATTCTGTATCCACATTTATCCAAGAATTACCTGCGTTCTTTATCCACATGTATCCAGGAATTACCCGCGTTTGTATCCACATTTATCCACATGTATATAGGAATTACCTGCTTGCTGTATCCACATGTATCCAGGAATTACCCATTTTCTGTATCCACATGTATATAGGAATTACCCGCGTTCTGTATCCACGAGTATCCATGAATTACCCGATTTCTGTATCCTCATGTGTATAGGAATTACCCGTGTTCTGTATCCCCATGTATCCGTGAAGTGCCCGTTTTCTGTATCCACATGTATCCAGGGATTACCCGCTTTCTCTATCCACATGTATCCATGAAGTAGACTATTTGTGTTTTGTATCCACATGTATCTATGAATTACCCGCTTTCTGTATCCACATGTATCCAAGAATTGCCTGCGTTCTGTACCCACATATATCCATGAATTACTTGTGTTTATTATCCACCTGTATCCATGAATTACTGCGTTCCGTATTCTCGCGCACGCGTAAACAATCTGCTTAAAAAGTTACATTTTACGTCGTAATGTTTATTAGTTTTTAAAGGATTTTGTAAACGGAATCATCCCTTGACAGAGGGCGAAAGCATAGGTTGGAAAAGGGATCCTTGGTACTCCTGTTCTTGACATGTTTTGAACACCTACGAAAAATAGAGAAATGTGTGAATACCTGAAATTTGATATTAAGGAGTCTATTGGTATTGCATAAACTGGTGGTACTTATGATTAATTTCTGAATATTTGTATATTTGTACAGAAATATATATTTTTTTTATGAAAGGTTAAGCACCTTGAGAGTCCAGTCTTTGGAAATAGTCATAAATTTAACATTTTGTAAACTCACGTCGTGCTGTAGTTCTGCTGAGTACCTAAAGAAGAAGAAGAAGGGGAGAGAGAGAGAGAGAGAGAGAGAGAGAGAGAGAGAGAGAGAGACAGAGAGAGAGAGTAATTTCAGAATTCTTTCATTCGACTGTATTAAATGTAGTAACATGAGGCTAAGCATAAGCATATAGACGAACTGAAAAGGTGAATGTTGAACTTACTTTTCTTGGTATTTTGTCATAAACTGTCATAATGCCCAAAGTAACTTTATTTGCAGTTGTGTTCGTAATCTGTTAATGCACTGTTTATAGATCTTCGTTTGAAGTCTCATTTATGTATTTATCTGTTTAAATATTTATTTTGATAGGCCTAAATTCATGTAGACGAGCAGCATAGGTATAGTAGCACCTACAAATTTCGTTATTATTATTATTATTATTATTATTATTATTATTATTATTATTATTATTATTATTATTATATTAACCTATAAATATAAAAAAAAAGAAGCTGTTATGACTCCCAAGTACGGGTATTCAGTAGCAGATATCTTTACAACAGAGAAGAGGATACAACTACGCGAGCATTTGATCGCCCTGTGCGTGCGCGCAAGAGCTCAGACGCCTATGCACGCAGACCAGATAGAAAGCAATCAGAGCCGTGCACACGGTCATTACAAAGCAACTGCACCGTCACATAATGCTGAGTAAGCGATAAAGCAATCAGGGTCCCCCTCGTTAATGCCACTGCTTCAACCGTTCCGTCCCAAATTAATTTTTCCATTGACGCTTTCATTAACACCAGACGTTCGGTAATTATTGCGTGTCAGCTCAAGTTGCCTCTCGGTTTTATCACGGGATACATGCAGTTCGGCTCCTGCGAGTCCCTCCTCTCTCTCTCTCTCTCTCTCTCTCTCTCTCTCTCTCTCTCTCTCTCTCTCTCTCTCTCGTCGTGGCAGGAATTTATGCTAGTGAATTATATCATTCTTTTTCTTCAACGCTGCATATGCGTAATGATGAATCTGAACTCTCTTGTTGTAGCGCGAATTTATGCTAGTAAGTTATGAAATTCTTTTTTTCTGTTTATGTCGATGATCTTTTCTCCAACGCTGCAAATGTGTAATGATGAATTGTATGACTCTCTCTCTCTCTCTCTCTCTCTCTCTCTCTCTCTCTCTCTCTCTGGCGCGAATTTATGCTAGTAAATTATATAATTTTTTCTGTTTATATCGATGATCTTTTCTCCAACGCTGCAAATGTATAATGATGAATTGCATTTCTCTCTCTCTCTTAGTGTGGAAGTGATCTTTCTTTCGCACTGCAAATTTATGCCAGTAAATTATATATTTTTTCCTGCAACTGCAAAAGTTTAACAATTAATTATGTAACTCTCTCTCTCTCTCTCTCTCTCTCTCTCTCTCTCTCTCTCTCTCTCTCTCTCTGACTGTTATGCTTGTTGTGCTCGAAATTTATATGTGAATTTTATATAACGT
>NC_089761.1:23848143-23893143 GCF_040412425.1 Macrobrachium rosenbergii | reverse complement strand
GTCTCTTTTTTTTCTTTAACTGTATTCGAAATTAATCATTATTTTCCCTTTCACCTTATTCGAAATTAAAGATCATATTTTTCTTTAACTATTCGAAATTAAAAATGATTATATTTTTTCATGAACTATTCAAAATTAATAATCATTAATATTTTCTTTAACTCTGTTCGAAATTAAAAATTATTATATTTTTTCTTTAACTCTATTCGAAATTAAAAGTCATATTTTTTCTTTAACTCTATTCGACATTAAAAATAATTATTTTTTTCTTTAACTCAATTCGAAATTAAAATTCATTTTATTTTCTCTTTAACTCTACTTGAAATTAAAAATCGTTATATTTTTTCTTTATTCGAAATCAAAATTCATTATTTTTTCTTTTAACTCTATTCGAAATTAAAAATCATTATATTTTTTCTTTAACTCTATTCGAAATTAAAAATCATTATATTTTTCCTTAACTGTATTCGAAATTAAAATTAAATATATTTTTTCTTTAACCCTATTCGAAATTAAAAATCATTATATTTTTCTTTAACTCTATTCAAAATTAAAAATTATTATTATATTTTTTCTTTAACTCTATTCGAAATTAAAAATCATTATATTTTTTATTTAACTATTCGAAATTAAAAATCATTATATTTTCTTCCTTAACTCCATTCAGAATTAAAAATCATATTTTTTTCTTTAACCCTGTTCGAAATTAAAAATCAATATATTTTTTCTTTAACTCTTCAAAATTAAAAATCATTATATTTTTTTCTTTAACTATTCGAAATTAAATTTAATTATATTTTTTTCTTTAACTCTGTTCGAAATTAAAAATCATTATATTTTTTCTTTAACTCTATTCGAAATCAAAAATCATTATTTTTTCTTTAACTCTATTCGAAATTAAAAATCATTATATTTTTTTATTTAACTGTTCGAAATTAAAAGTCACAGTATTTTTTCTTTAACTGTACTCGAAATTAAAAGCATTATATTTTTTCTTTAACTGTAATCGAAATTGAATATCATTATATTTTTTCTTTCACTCTGTTCGAAATTAAAATTCATTACATTTTTCTTTAACTTTATTCGAAATTTATAATCATTATATTTTTTCTTTAACTCTATTCAAAATCAAAAATCATATTTTTTTCATTTAACTATTCGGAATTAAAATTCATAGTTTTTCTTTAGCTTTATTCGAAATTAAAAATCATTATATTTTTTCTTTAACTGTTAGAAATTAAATTTCATTATATTTTTCCTTTAAAACTTTTCGAAATTAAAAATCAATATATTTTTTCTTTAACTCTATTCGAAATTAAAAATCATTATATTCTTTCTTTAGCTCTATTCGAAATTAAAAATCATTATATTTTTTCTTTCACTATTCGAAATTGAATTTCATTAAATTTTTTCTTTAAAACTTTTCGAAATTAAAAATCATTATATTTTTTCTTTAACTCTATTCGAAATTAAAATTCATTATATTTTTTCTTTCACTCTTTTCGTAATTAAAAATCATTATATTTTTTCTTTAACTCTATTCGAAATTAAAATTCTTTATATTTTTTCTTTGCCTCTATTTGAAATTAAAAATCATTATATTTTTTCTTTAACTCTATTCGAAATTAAAAATCATAATATTTTTTTATTTAACTATTCGAAATTGAAAAGCATTATATTTTTTCTCTAACTTTATTCGAAATTAAAAATCAGTATATTTTTTCTTTAACTATTCGAAATTAAAAAGCATTGTTTTTTCTTTGACTCTATTTGAAATTAAAAATCATTATATTTTTTCTTTAACTCTAATAGAAATTAAAAATCACAATATTTTTTTATTTAACTCTATTCGAAATTGAAAATCATTATATTTTTTCTTTAACTGTATTCGAAACTAAAATTCATCATATTTTCTTTCACTTTATCCCAAATTAAAATTCATTATATTTTTTCTTTGACTCTATTTGAAATTAAAAATCATTATATTTTTTCTTTAACTCTGTTGGAAATTAAAAATCATTATTTTTTTCTTTAACTCTATTCGAAATTATAATCATTATATTTTTTCTTTCACCCTAAAATTCTTTGAGAACATTTGAGATGAATGTGTTTGCTAAATATAATTGTATTCCAAATAAAAGTAATTTTAATTATACAAATGTCTTGGTTTCTTCGTGTAAATTTAATTTTGTTATTTCACACAAAGATCATTGTCATCATACAAATACTCCTATGTTCCCTGTCTACCTAAACGTCGTGTATGTACACTACCTACGGCAGTTATGCAAACTTACGCACAGAACGCCATCATTCGTTTTTTTCTTCGTGTATCATATTCTGCGTAGAGTATCTACTACATACGCTAAACGGGTTACATTATACATCTACCTCTAATTTGCGTACATGTACGCTCGTTGTTTACGCCCCGCTCTTAAACGCAGGAAGCAATTCAACAAAGGGTCCTAATTGGCCATCACTGCGGTCAGGCCATATGAATATAAATTTGTCCTCGTCTCTTGCTTATTTTTCTCCTCCTCCTCCTCCTCCTCCTCCTCCTCCTCCTCCCCTGCGGTCCCCCCAACTCCCCAAAAAACAATTGCCCCGCTGAACACCAAGAGTATGACAAGAAACGCAAATAAAAAATGAACGCGGCAAACGGACATTCGCACTAGCAGTCATAAATAGTGTACAATTACTGATCTGACACAGTTCGTTCGTATAGGTGTAATTTTCCGTATTCCTGGCGGTAGGTGGCCTTATACCTCCGGCGTCGATAAAGTGTGGGTGGTGAGACCAAGGGGAGAGAGAGAGAGAGAGAGAGAGAGAGAGAGACGGGGTGAAGGGGGTGAAATAAGATCTATGCTTAGCGGAATAAAAGTGAACCGTAAAATAACAGGAAATATCCTTGTTAGAGAGAGAGAGAGAGAGAGAGAGAGAGAGAGAGAGAGAGAGAGAGAGAGAGAGATGAATTCATGTCATTTTAGGAAACAGAGAAAGAAACCTCTACTCAACAGAAGGGAGGATGAAAGAGATATTCCTTTTACTAGCTAACACATGCTCTTTTTAACATTAATGAAATCACTTGCTATATACCATCACTACCTTAGCCCAAAAAGGTCAGGCAGGACAGTATTTACCAAAAGCGTTTTCTCTCTCTCTCTCTCTCTCTCTCTCTCTCTCCGACTCAGCCGACGATGAATGTTCACTCACTGTCAGTCAAAAGCGAATGGAAATGGCGCTTTCCAGCCATTTACCTCCACATTATGTCTTTTGTTGTTCAACCAAGAATTTTTCGGTTGTCTCCGATAGAGATTGCGCCATGCCGAATTACTGTCTTTTTCGCAGGGCCACTTTGCGCAGCCGCCAGAGCGATGAATGTGTGTGTGTAATGTTTTTTTTTTTAATAGTTATTACTTAACGTCGCCCAATACGAACGGAGGTAAATGATAATCAAGTATGAAGAAGGCTCCGAAGGGGAGTTTATTTGTCAGATCGATCGCTTTTAAGACGAGAGAAGTCTTATTTGATCGCCGGAGCATTGATGGGTATCTTTCTCCCGGAGATTATTGCCACTTGTTTACAATTTCAATCAATTTTTTTCGCCCCGATATCATTTGCGAAGGCGTCAATCATCATCTCCCAGTCATCATCATCATCATCATCATCTCTTCCTCGCCCTTCACATCTGTTCCTTTGCTTGATTGATATTTTCTTTGACTTATTTTCTTTTGAGTTATCGCGATACGCGATGGTGAAGGTCGGCGTGGAATTATCTCATTTGGGTCCGTGTTGATGTCTGGGTGTTACGCTCTAATGCTATTTATTTTAACATTGATTGATTGAAGGGTCTTAATGGACGCGGTAATGCTCTCGCTGTCCGGGCGTTTGTTCTTAAAGGAGGTGTAATTTCCAGTCGGTTTGCATTAACGTTAGGAGTCGTATCATGGCGATGCAAGTTGTGAGTAATGAAGAGTTCGGTGATTTGATAGCTGCCTTATTTTTTTTCTTTCTTCTTCTTCTTCCAAGGATGGCTGTCAATCTTTTTTTACTCGCCTTCTTTGGTGATACAGTTGTTTTTGGAAGTTTTTTTTTTTTTTCATCATGTCTTCTCCATATCAATTTATTTTTTCATGTGCGTTTGCTTACCTTTTATCTTGTGTTGAGAATTGTTATATAATTTTTTTTTTATTCACCTTTGTCTGCGTAATAGTATAGTTTGGAAGGTTTGGTGTTTGGCTGGGAGCCTGTACTATGTTTATACCAATTTATTATTCCATGCACGTATGACTTTTTTCGTTCTATATTCGACTTTCCTTCATACCTCTGTAAATTAATATTTTTCTGTATAAAAAAAATTCTTATTGCTTTCCTTGATTTATTTTGACAGTTCCTTTGCGACTAGAGATCTTAAGATGGATGACTGCAATTCCTCATTTATTTAACCCTCTTGTTCCTTTTTTGGGGAAAAATTTAAATATTTCAAGGTGTCTGAGTAAAAAACTGGTCAGAATTGTACGAACTGTTGCAGTTGTTTTGTGGTGGTATTTTTATATATATATATATATATATATATATATATATATATATATATATATATATATATATATATATATATATATATATATATATTATATATATAATTATATATATATATATATATATATATATATATATATATATATAAATATACATGGACATAAATCGTTTGCATTCATTGTTCATTCATAGGTGCTACTGTCTGCATATATTTCCAAAAAATTATCCAACACCAAAATTGGTATGAAGGAAGCAGTTGGACTAGAAGAATTGTTGAAAATAACAGGTTTGTCATTTCCAATTTTTTTTTTTTATTTTTTTTTTTTTTCAAAAATGGTAGCATAATATATACACAGATGAAGGTAAATCGCCAGAGACAAATAGTACATACATGAAACTTCCACTTGGGAAGCACCAACTGACGTACTGAACCTACAAACTGTTACATTCTAAGATTTGGACTAACTAATAATACAGTCATTTTCGCAAGTTCTTCACATGGGGTCGAGAGGGCAATAATGTGAATTAAGCTTCAGCATTTTAAAATTAAAGACAATGTAGGTTAACAGTTCATGTGTCCTTTACTACTTGCCTGTTGCTCTCTGTGATGAAGAAAACACATGAACTAAGATATACGATGTAAAATTCGCGCAAATATAAATCTGGTTCAGCAGTTTCCTTCATAGCCATTATAGTGTCACATGTTTTCTGGAAATATGTTCAAACAGAAGCACCAACAAACGCACACAACCACGGATGAATGCACATGATTTGTATACATACATATAAAATGTCCCCATAAAAAATGACAGGAGGTCATGCAATCCTGACCGGTTTTTACTACTCAGGGAACTTCAGATGTTCCAGTTTTTCTTCGGTGGTATTTTGTTTTAAACCTCAGAGGTTGCTATGATCTCAACATAAGCACACACACACATATTTTAAATATATATGTATTATATAATATATATATATATATATATATATATATATATATATATACAAGTATATATATATATATATATATATATATATATATATATATATATATATATATTAACTTTATCACATACACATACACATGCATTAGTAGAATTATTAGGACTATTCAAACTGGATGGTATCTAACTTAGATACCATCCAGTTTGAATGAGGTCCTTTTAGTAATATATATATATATATATATGTGTGTGTGTGTGTGTGTGTGTGTGTATGTAATATATATGTATATATATAATATATGTATATATATATCAACTTCTTTCACCTGTTCTTTGGTACTACAGAATAAGTAATCATATATCCTCACCATTTTCACCAACATTTAACCCTATTTGACACTAAAACAAATTTTAAAATCATCTACCTTTACTTTGAAATAATTCAGCACAAAGACCCTTACTGTATAATATATATATATATATATAAATATATCATACAATAAGGGTCTTTGTGTTTGATTATTTCAGCGTAAAGGCAGATAACTTTAAAATTTATTTTAAATATTGTTAAATAGGGCTAAATGTTGGTGAAAATGGTGACGATACATAAATACCTGATTCTGTAGTACCACAGAATTGGTGAAAGAGGAAGCTGGTGGTTGTAATGATGAGAAGAGTAGGGGGATGGAGGTGTATCTGTTCATTATTTAACTGGGGAAAAAGTTAAGGTAGCTATAAGGTTTACGTTGATTGGGAAGGGATGAATATGTTGCTGTAAGAATAATTAAGGCATGAGAATGGGAAGTAGCAAACCTATGTAGGTTGAAAGTATATGAAATATGGGCTAGGGTAAACGACACCAAGGCGGAAGGAGTAGTTGGGGAGTTGTAAAATTCCTTGATGGACAGTGTGGAGTTTTTTTTTTTTTTATATAGGAATTTAGAGGTATTGGGCCAAACATTCTTGATGGTAACTGTAATTAGCAGGGTTTCCGTTTCGACCTTCATTATCAAAGGGGATCAAGTTTCTTTGGGCTTATCGATATCTTGAAGGAAGTGCTTAACTATTTAACTGTAAAATAAAAAGTTATTGTCAACAATATTTAACCTCTGACCCAGAAAATATTTACGGGATGAACATAAGTGTAAGATGGCTGCAAATAATCGTTGTCATTACTGTTATTTTTATTATCTACTTTGTATATTTTGTTTTCCCATTAAGTTACCAGGTTTATGATATGCTTGCTGTCGTAAGATATAAATGCCTTGAAGATGGATCGAGATACTGAAGCGGTGGGTTTCGTATGCAAAACCGTGAGCTTTAATTTTAAGAAATTCCGTTTGAAGAATTGCCTAAGGAAAACAAAATATGTGAGTGGCTGTGTGTATCTTGTCTCTCGCTGCCCATTATTTCTTCGTCTGTCACCGTCGTCGCTTTCCAATTTCGATTGCCTCTCGCTTCCGCGGTGTCCGTTTAATAGGCGTGTTTCCCTTTGGGGACACAAATGATTGACATTTAGCAAGCAAGCCATGTGGTTGGGGAGGCGCGTAGAATGTAAGACTCTCGCGGGGACACATTATTCACGCTAACTATGAACATGTGGTGATACAGCATCTATGCTATTTTCACTATTTCTATAGTTTTTTGGGAATTTTTTTTCTGCGCAAGGGTACAAATAAACCATGGTTGAACGCTCAAGGGGTTACCTTTTTATTAAGATCGTGGACCAATCGATGACATTTTGCTTTTAATGTGTTTTAAGCAGTTTGGTTTGCAGAGGATGTTATGCGTGTGATAAGTACGAAGTGTCGCCAGTGAAGTGGTCGGCGCTGACGTAAGTGGAGTCTGTTGGGAATCCGCAAGCGAGTTCGTGGCCCGCCTAGGTTGTAAGGTGTCTCGTCGTTTAGAGCATTCCTCTTCGACCGTGCTCTTGGGATTTGTGAGTTTTAGCGTGTTGTTATTTGTTTATGAGGTTTTCTGTAATTCGTGGAGTGGAAGGTTTTGGATATTGTTTTACGGTAAATTAGTGAAATTAATTTATAATTTACTTGTTTATCTTTGTTTTAAGCTAAGAATTATTTCTTTTGCCGGTTTAGTTTTTGCTGTGCTGCTATGAAGTTATTTTGGTTCAACGCCGTCGTCTTTTAATATTTTTCTTGCCTGTATTGAAGCCTACTCGTTCTGGATGACCATGACTGCAAAATGTTTCAGAATTTTCCACAGATATATGTGCATTGCATGAAGGCGGTTGTTAAAACAAAATGGGTGCCCGATTTTTTTTTCTTAAGTTTTCATCCTTATCTCGTATCGTTTTCAAAATTTATAGTGAAACTATGGAACTGATTCGATCAGTGAGTGTTGAAGAGGACTTGACTGACTGTTTTTTAACTTAATGTCATTTAGTGGTGAGATGAGAGCGTGACTATGTACTTAAATTTGAGTAACACTAGTGATCATAGAGACGTTTTCTTCATAAATAAATGATAATGAATGTTGCCGAGCTGATTTAATGAGTCTGCACTTACTTTTGACTTCATATTTCAGAATTTGAAGAATAATTTGCATATGTTGAAGGTTCATTCCTTGTAGATAGGCGAGTCTACTGCTACTTGTATGCGTGAAAAGGTAGCACAAGGCTGGAGGGTTTCCATTTTTAGTTTTCTGTAAAAGAAAACTATTGAGATGGCTTTGTCTGTCCGTCCACACTTTTCCCGTCCGCCCTCAGATCTTAAAAGCTACTGAGGCTAGAGGGCTGCAAATTGGTACGTTGATCATCCACCCTCCCGTCATCAAACATACCATATTGTAGCCCTCTAACCTCAGTAGTTTTTATTTTATTTAAGGTTAAAGTTAGCCATAATCGTGGGTCTGGCACCGCTATAGGTGTCAATAACATAGGCCACCACCGGGCCGTGGCTGAAAGTTTCATACGGCATTATACGCTGTACAGAAAACTCGATTGCATTTTTTACCTGTTAACTAGTGTGACCAGGCTCAGGTCATTTTGTTAGTTTCTTGTTCATGCTGAAAAGTAGATAACAGTGGGTGGTAAATTAAGCACCGTCTAGCCAAAGGAAAAGAGGTTGTCGCTCTTACGCATACGCAGTCAAGCAGAGTGCCGTAACTGTTTATTTGGGATTGCTGAAAATCACCTTTTGACTGGTAAGGCTTCTGAGCCTAGACTCTAGATGATGCTAATAAGTTCATGATGGTTCTTCATGGATTCTGTGACTGTCTAGTATGTTGACTTAGGGTGAAATCACTTTTTTGGTTCTTATGACGGTTTAATGATTAGTTGGGCAAGTTAAAAAATGAATGATGACGTCAGCGACCGCAGAGTTATTCCCCCGTCATACAGCAGGCATTTCAACTGAAAAATAAGATTGTAAATCGAATGGCATCAATCTTAGCTCCAGTGTTTGACGGTGTCAACACCAAACAGAAGCTTTAGGGAGGTTAGGCGAAAACTAGAATGATTATCAATGTGGCATCTGCATAGTCCTGATGCCCTAATGTCTTTTCCAGGTTACTTCTTTCCATAGAATATATATTCATATGTAAATTACCAAATTTTATTGGCGCATGCGTACCTACGTACATGCATTCAAAATATTTTTTTAATAGACTATTCACTGGTTTATGGTGTCCGCTTAGTTCCGACCATAGTTTCCACATAGTCTCCTGGCGAAAGAAGAGGCTGTTGGTATTCAGGGGTAAGGAAAGGCACAGAAAGGGGGCGAGATATTTTTGGAAAAATATGGACCAAAACCACTTACGATTTTTAGTGGACTAATGGGCTTGCGTTTTGAGGTCTATGGATAAGAGTTTTTTTTTACAAAGCAAAGACCTTTATTGGAGTTTTTTCTTTTTTTAAATATGTTGCCTGGTCTTGGCTTTTAGGCCTGAGTTCCTATGTGAAATTTAAATTTACTCTCTCCTTTTCTTCATCGGCATTGGTAGAATTTAGGTCTATTAACTCTTTGATATTTTCGTACTTTTTAATGCTTAGTCATGTACTTTCGTTGTTGATAGATTATCGTTCACTTGCTTCTGTATTGCTGTAGAGACAATGCCTGTTTTACGAGAAAAGACTCCTGGTAATATTTTATTAAGGGAATTCTCGAAGCGTACTCCGGTATGAGTGATAATCAGACATGTTTTAATGTGCAAGACAAAGAAAACTGGATGGAAATAGTTAAGTTTCGATTTGTATCCACCAGATTTTACATTTTTAAAAGTTGAGGTAATGATTTTAAGCTAAAAAAAGTAAATTTCATCCATAATTCATAATTATAGTAGAGAAGCGTATGATTATTGTTTCACTGTAAGCAACTGAAAGCAATTTTAAGTAGAGATTAATGTAAAATGAAGCCATATCTGGCCTGAATGGGTTCTTTCACTTGCGTGTATATACATACATGCATACAGAAGTGAGGTGTTAATGTTCATTGCGAAAAGAAAATAAGGTAAAAGCCTTTGAGAAGTGTATTAAAAGAGAGGCGAAAGCCGCAGTTTAAGAAGTGCCTGAAGTTATATCACTTCTGCAATGCATTTTGCAATATTTAAGGATCAGAAGGATAGGAAGGTATTTTGTGCTTGTATTTATAGAGATTTACGTTAAAAAACGATGAATGTCTTAATTAATTGGCGAAATTCCTCACGCTGGCGGGCGCGTAAAACTCTCTCTCTCTCTCTCTCTCTCTCTCTCTCTCTCTCTAATTAAGATATAACCGGCCCTGCTAAGGAGAAGTTTATTATCAGGCAGGAACACTGGAGAGAGAGAGAGAGAGAGAGAGAGAGAGAGAGAGAGAGAGAGACCTTCCTTCTTTTGCCATCTGGAAAGGGACAGTGACACTCATGTTTGCCTATCAATTGTCCAAACACATGGAATATGTTCCCGGTACACAAATATGGCGAGAATCGATTATCAGTGTCTCCGTCGAAGGTGTGGATTGCACCTGAGGGATTCACAAAAGCATTTGCCCCGACCAAAGAATAACAAGAAAATCATTGTGTATGACAAATCACTTTCAGCTCTCTCACGGGTGCGTGGACCAGACGCTCTCTCTCTCTCTCTCTCTCTCTCTCTCTCTCTCTCTCTCTCTCTCTCTCTCTCTTCGATATATATATATACATATACATGTATGTATACATACACATATATATATATATAAACAATTATCTCTCTCTCTCACACACACAACTGGCTTATAAATAAGTACATTTATTGCTTTATGAGGGAACGCTAAATCTTCGGAAGTGCTATACATCAGTTTCTTTTTTTACTCGGTTATTACGGTATAAGTGGTGCAGTAGCAGCTGTTCTTTTACTCATTTTAGGGGGGCCCCTCTATTATTTTTATGTTTATATGCAGCACTTGGCTCACGTCTGATAGGTCCTTGGATATCCCTAGGTCAAGAAAAAAGGGCTTGGGGCTAGCAGCCTTGCCTATAGCAACTTGATGAGAAACTAGAAGGCTGCTGTACCCTTCGGAGGAGTTGCCTTCAGAGGGAAAAAGCGTACAGGAAATATATATGTGTATTTATATACGTATGTATGTATACACACACACACATATATATATATATATATATATATATATATATATATATATATATATATATATATAGATTGATAGATAGATAGATAGATATGTGTGTGTAGTCTTGTGTTGTTCCTAAGCATCGGATTGATTTCACATACTCATGACATACTTATATGCATTCCGATCTGTTGATCTTTGTTCGTGGTACATGAAAAATAAATAAACCTTGCATTGGTCGAAGATTCGATGGTATCGTTCGAGTGAAATGAAATGCAGAAAATTATATTTCAAGTCACTGAACGCTATTTATTTTGTAAGTGTGAAAGTATTCAAAGTTTGGTTAAGGGGAATAAATTGGTCTGAACACTTGGTAAGAAACTGCGAGGAAGATTTGAAAAAAATAAGACGCAAATAAACGAAAATACTTTTGCTTAACAAAAGATCATGCTGAAACGTGAAGGAGAACGTACGATAATAAAAAAAATATTCGATAATGAAAAAGAAGAAGAACATGAAGAGGAGAAAGAAAACAAAACACGAAGACGGAATCTCGATAGGCAAACCAGAGACATTTGCATAAGTAGTGGGCGGAAGACGTCTTTTGACAGACACTCCGCCCATTTTTCACACCCGGGGGCCGCCTGGGTAGCCAAGGTTGTGATTACGGGGCCTCCACCGGTGGGTGCAGGAGGGTATTAGTGGGAACCGGCGCATATTGGTGGGTATTAGAATCTACTGGTAGATGCAAACATATTACGAGACTCTAAAGTAAGGATTACTGATCCTGTGGATTATATAAATGAGAATAATCCAGTTTTTACCCGGCCATTTTTATCTCCGCTGCTTTATGCAGTTCTGCTTCAAGAAGCTCGGCGTTTATCCACTTGTGATCTGTAATTTTGAGACATATTCGAGCAATTGAGAGACAGTAAGAGACGGGAATCGGGTTAAGGTGAGGGGGGAGGGGGTTGCTCATAGGGAGAGGGGGATGGCTAAGAAGTGGTCTAGCTTTCAGCACTGATGAATCTGAGATTTGTTGATGCTCTGAGAATAGGTGCGGAATGAGATGCTTGAAGTCTTATTATTGTATATTTTTTCCCGCTCTTTAAACATACTAATTTGTTTTGGCTGCCATCGGTGGAATTTTTGTATTTTTTTAGTCGCCGAAGATACCAAGGTATTTTTTTTTTTTTTTTTGCTACTTTTCCCTTTACCCCCTTTTACTTCTTCCTAATGAACACCATATTCTTTGGAAGTTTGAATTTCAATGCAATGGCCCCTTTGGTGGGCTTGTTCCATATGAATAGGTTTCATCTTCTGAATAATAATAATAATAATAATAATAATAATAATAATAATAATAATAATAATAATAATACCTCTCCATTATTATTTTCTACTCTAAATTTTTTTCTCTTTTAACCCTCCTCGCAGAGCGACTTAAAACGACGTGCTTGAAAGAATCCGTTGTTAGTATTTGAGAAGGACGCCAGTGGGCAGTAAATTCGCCCTGATTTAGGATGCCCTCTCCTTAGCGATGGGTCCAATCTATTCGGACGCTGATTAAACCTCGCTTTTCAGATCTGAACTCCCGATATCGGGACGAGATCCAGTCATGATAGACTGGACGAGAGTTTATCCCATTGATTTTGTTTATTATTTTGGGATGGGGCCCGGAGCGGGGGGGGGGGGAGAGAGGTGATGGGAACAGGATTTTCATTCCTCGAGATTGAATAACTAATGACAGGTTGTATATATGTTATACTTGCTATATATCTACAGTAATATGTATATAAATATATACACAGTATATATATGCATAAGTATACATATATATATGCATATGTATACATATATGTATGTATCTATGTATATTTATATATAATTTATGTCTGCGTATTTATTAGTATTTGTTACTTATTTCATGTTCTTAAGACAAAGTTTAACGTATGTCTAAGAAGAACAAAGATCTGGTATGTGTATAACAAAAGATAGAACGCAAATGTTTAAGTAGACTGGGGATTGATTGCATGCGTATGAGAAGATTTAAGGCTGAATGATTACTAGTAAGATTGCCCATGCTTCCCAGAGGAGATTTACATATTCAAAGAGTTTTTCTTGATTATAAGTGGATTGTAGAACGGCTGAATATTTATAAGAGGACTGATTGCTTGCTAAGAGGAACTTTGGACATTATGTATTTTTCGAGGAGATTGCTTGAAGAAGATTACCGGTCTTGTTTATAAGAAAATTGGAGTTTTGAGAATGTTTATGAGAAACTGCGGATTTGCTACATGCTTATGTTGAGACTTTAAGGTCGACGGCAACCTGACAATGACCCTGTATCCTTAATCATGAAGGAGGTTAGAAGTATATAGCATATATATCATGAGGTGAAGCTCGAGGAGGTTAGAAATTTCTGCATGTAAATGCACTGGAGGTTAAAAGTGAGGGTTGGGGGTTGTTTCTCCCCTCCGTTCTCGATAACCCCTCATTCGCCCCGACAGATAATCATCATGCGTTTGTTTGAGAGCTTTCAATTTGCTTTCCTGTCTTAAGGACGTTAGTCCATACTAATATTCTGCCTTCTTCGTTTAGGTTGGTTGTGTTATTGATTTATTTCTTTTTAGGAAGGTTTTCTAAAAAATGCAAATATTGCAATTTTTACAAACCTTAAAGGCATTAACTTAACTTAACGTGCTTGAAAGGCTAACATAGTTAAACGAACTGAATAGGCTATTAACTTTTGGAACAAGCCTAAAAGGCCAGTAATTTAGTGAAATGAACTAAAAAGGCCATTAAAGGCCTACAACTTTATTGATTTAGTGGAGGGAGCCTAAAAGCCATTAACTTGAAGGAAAAGCCTAAAAGGGCAAATTTGTGGAACGAAGCTAAAATTGCATTAACTTACTGGATGCAGCTCAAAAGGTCATTAAATTATTGTTCCAAACCTAAAAGGCTATTAATTTAGTGGAATGAACCCCAAAAAACTCCATTAACCTAGTGAAATGAGCCAAAAAATCCATTAATTTAGTGGAATGAGCCCCCAAAATCCATTAACTTAGTGGAATGAGCCCCAAAAAATCCATTAACTTACTGAAATGAACCCAAAAAAAATCCATTAACTCAGTGGAATGAGCCCCAAAACATCCGTTAACTTAGTGGAAGAAACATAAAAGGCCATAACTTGGAACGCGCCTAAATGGCTGTAACTTGATGGAACAATCCTAAAAGGCTAACTCTATTTAACGAACCTAAAAGGCCATTAACTTTTTGGATCTAGTCTTAGAGGACATTGACTAATGGAACAAAGGACATCATCTTAGTGGAACAAGCTTAAAAGGACATCTCAGTGAAATGACCCTAGGAGGCCTTAACGTACACGTTTCAAAACAGAAATAGGAGGATAGCGAACAACTAACAAATAAATTGAGTTAAATCATTAATCACAGATGTAAACATTCGCAAACAAACAGCGGCATAAGTCTGGAAAACGAAGTCAGTAATGGGATAACGCTTAAAAGGAGATTTTTTTTTTTTTTTTTTTTGGTTCCTCTTGCCGCAGATTAGAAAATTTTGAGACATGTCAGGAATGTAATAAATAAATAAAGAAAAAACTAATTCGTCTCTAAATACTTTTTCGAACGGGACTTGTATGAGATTGGTCAGCCAAGGAAAAAGTCATTATTAAAAGCCCGTTATAATTTTCCTTTTGCTAAAGTGCTTTAGTGTAACAATTCACTTGAGTCTCGCTGGGTGTAAGAGAAATGACCCCCACACCCCAAAAAAAGGAAAAGACTTGTCATGTAACCTGTTAGCGAATACCTGTTCTCAAGAGGATTATATTCTCTTTGTTGTGATATAAGTCATGGAAGAACACAAGTCATAGGAGAGCACAAGTCATGGAATAGTGAAAGTCATCGAAGGCAGTGTTCTTTTAAAGCCCACAGGCTTCTAAGTCATCGCCAAGGTGATATCCTTAGTCATTAACATGCCCTGTTTTGCATGGGAGGGAGATAAGAGGTATAAGTGATGTCTAGTTTTCCTCTCCTTCCTCCTCCTCCTCCTCCTCCTCCTCCTCCTCCTCCTCCTCCTCCTCCATCTTTGCTTCGAGGGTATGGTCTCCGAGGTGTTTTGTAGAAAAATTGGCATTATAAGTAAGATTAAGTAACACTCAATATACTGGTTATTATACCAGTAAAGTCGAATGATGAACTTTTTCCTCCTCTCTCTCTCTCTCTCTCTCTCTCTCTCTCTCTCTCTCTCTCTCTCTGTCGTCAGAGTGAAGGCACTTGCCTCATGGTAAGTGTGTGTAAAAGTTTTAACATAATATTTCTAACATGCTGTCGGTAAGTTTAATCTCTTTATATATGTAAGGCGAGGTTGCCAGGTGTGCTGACACCTGGGTAAGGAAAAAAACGTAAAAATATATATATAACATGTAAATAAATAACAAGCGAGGCAAGGTATTGTTGGGTAGCATCCACCATCGATTGGCATTGATAACAGGTATATTGATCTCCTGAATTCAGATGATTATCATCAGCACCATCTCCGGCGTTCAAAGAGTAACGGCGGTAACTGGCAAGTAATAGCCGGTAGGTAAAAAAAATATATATATAAAAAGAAGAGACTACGAGTATTGAAGAGGTAGAGATTTTTAGGCGAGGAGGAGGCGGGGGTGGGGGGTGGGGACGGGAAGCAAGGTCGAGGAGTTGAGGCTTGGTTTGGGGAGGGGATGGTGGTAGGAGGAGGAGGCCGACTCCATATGATTAGTGGATCAAGTGCTTGTTATTTATAAGGAAGGGCTTGCCTGTGCAAAAATGGTGGTGCATTAGGAACAGTATTCATAGCATTAAGCTTATTTTATGTGACGGGGCTACGGTGCAGTTAGGGACCTAATTGGACGTTTTTGTGGGCCGTAAGAGCAAATATAACATAAATAAGGTGCTAAAAAAGGCGGCTCTGGTCCCCCGTCCCGGCCGGGGAGGAGGCGGGCCGAGTGAGAAGCTGCATCTCTTATGAACTAACATTATCTGGCTTGCCTTCACCTTATGACATAGAAGCACCTCTCATCCTTTTATCTTTCCGACTGATTTATTGGCCGAAATTTCAGGGTCAATGGTGTCTGTAATGGGGCTGCCCCTCTCCCCCCCTCCCCAATTTTTTCTAGGGCTGCTGTGTTTTATCTCTCAAGGCTTATTTATCGGGATCTGTTAAGGAAGGGAAAGTATGAATAAGAGAATGAGGCGGAATTGGGGGATAAGATGGAACAGTGGGAAGGTTAGATAGATCAGATATGTAAGTACATACAGAAGGGGAGATAGACAGGTAGATAGCTAGGTAGGTAGATAGATAGATAGATAGATAGATAGATAGATAGATAGATAGATAGATAGCTAAATAGATCATTTTATGAGTATATAAACTGCCATCTCTCAGGAACGCACTCACTTGGATAAAAAATGAGATAGATTATTAGAAGTCGAGAGAGAGAGAGAGAGAGAGAGAGAGAGAGAGAGAGAGAGAGAGAGAGAGAGAGAGAGAGAGAGACAGACAGACAGAGAAAGAGAGCGAGAGCGAGAGAGACAGAGAGAGAGAGAGAGAGAAGGATATATGTACAGTATATGTACATGCGAATGTGTGTGTATGCCATCCTATGCAGATGAGCTTCTGCCGATCGATTAAAGGGTTATTGTCTAGGCAGATCAGATAACGCATCCCACGAGTGTTAGAAGTGTGACTGAAAACGATCCTTAATTACACCTCCAGAAGCTTCAATTGCTGGCTTGTTTGTGTGCAATCGATAAGACAGGTAGACGAGCTGGAAGCAGAGGGGCGGGAGGAGGCCATGGGCGGGGGAGAATTGCAGGTAGGGGAGGGTGGTGGAGCTCAGGGGAAAGGGAAGGGGGGGAGGGAATGAGAGAAGGGAGTCGCCCTGATCTTCTGTGTATGATACAGATTCAAAAAGATCCAACTACTGCTGTAGATGTTTGATCTGACTGGAGGTGTTTAGACGTCTTCAAACAACCACCTTGTCAGTTCTGTAGGTATTCTGTTCGGATGACTTATGTTCGTGACTTTTTTTTATGTTTAACTTTTTAAAACATTTTTTACCTTTTTCTTTTTACCTTGTCTTCCAAAGAATCGGTGATGGTCTCTTAGTCTGTTGATTCTCTCTTGACTCTAGTTCGTGGAATCAAGCAAGCGTGTATTGAAGAATTAGCCAATTTTGACATTTATTAGATGGAGATTTGTTGCTAGATTGCCATGGAGGAATACATGGAAATTAACTTTAGATCAAAGATGGAGGCCTGCTCTGCTTTCAAGATTATATCAAAAGTGCTTCATGGTTGTCCAGACTCTGTAATATTGAAGTAGCCCACAGTCAAGTAACTCTTTGTTCATATTTGTCTTAAAAGAAAAGTCTGTATTCATTGAACGTAGCATGTGTTGCTCTTGTTAAAATGTTCTTAGAGTAATTCAGTTGTGTAATTTTTATTTGAGAATTTTTTTCGTCATTCTGGAGATATTTATTATTATTATTATTATTATTATTATTATTATTATTATTATTATTATTATTATTATTATTATTATTATTATTATTATGAGACACGTTAAGTCATAATAGTATGACTTATATTTTTTATATTTTTATATTTAGCATACCCTCCGTTCTTCTCAAAGTCTCATTTTATATCAAATACTGAAAAACAAATGCTGCAAACTCACGCACAGGTAGGCCATATGTAGTAGATCGTTCTAAAAAGTTTATACATGTAAAGTCTCTTCTCCGTTGTTTTCCATTTTGTTCTGCATTTTTCCGAATCAGTTACTTTAAAATAAATCAGTTCAGATAGGCAGTAAATGTTGAAACGAGAAGGCCAGAAATCAGTGAATGTTGTTTTGTCGCCTTTTGATCTATTTTAATTCGAAGGAGGTGGACCGTACATTTTGTATATCTTCCTTCGACACGCACATATGTGTATGTGTGTGAGAGAGAGAGAGAGAGAGAGAGAGAGAGAGAGAGAGAGAACGGAAAATTACAAGCTGAAGTCAACAACAGTTCTTGTCAGTGATTGAGCCTTTCATTTCCTTTACGAAGATGAATTTGGAGTCAGATTGCGGCAGTTTTATTTTAATGTGTTTTTATTGTCATCTTTCAGAGAAAAAACCTTTTGTGTATTCATTTTAATGAGAATGTTTTTTTTCTGAGATTTTTAATTTTTTTTTATTTTCCCTTTAGATGCACCTAGAGTAATGTACGTGCTCTCATTTTGACCAAGAATTTTTTTGAATTTCTCTTTATGTTTCTTTGTATATTTGAGTTACGGCATCCTTGCAATTAATAGTTGAGCTCTTATTATATATAATTTTCGACAAGGCCTAAAATCATCATTAATGATTTTATATATATATATGTGTGTGTTTTGTGTATGTGTGTATATATATACACACACATTATATATATATATATATATATATATATATATATATATATATATATATATATATAATCATATAATCCTTATTATCCTTCGTTCTCACTTGGTATCGAGTACGATTTTCTCGCGACCATAAATCTGTTGATATGGAAACTCTCCAAGGTCATTTGCATTTCATCTGCAAGTGTTCTTGCGTGTTCAAGTTGTTGTTGTTGATTAGACTGGTGGCCTTATGCCATCATTGGCTGTAGCTCCTAGAGCACGTAACATTTTTGTAAATATCATGAACGACACGAAAATCTTAAGGGCTCTTGACACTCCTAGGTGAGCGTGTTTTAGTTTTCTGAAAAGAAAACTATTGTGCCGGCTTTGTCTGTACGTCCGCACTTTTTTCTGTCCGCCCTCAGATCTTAAAAACTACTGAGGCTAGAGGGCTGCAAACTTGTATGTTGATCATCCACCCTCCGATTACACACCAGATTACAACCCTCTAGCCTCAGTAGATTTTATTGTATTTAAGGTTAAACTTAAGCATAATCGTGCGTCCAGCAACGATATAGGCCAGGCCACCACCGGGCTGTGGTTAGAGTTTCATGGGCCGCGGCTCATATAGCATTTTACCGAGACCACCGAAAGATAGATATATTTTCGGTGGCCTTGATTATACGCTGTACAGAAAATTCAAATGAGTCGTAGAAACTTCGGCGCATTTTTTATTTGTTATTTATTGTCATATTTTCGTTTTGTTTTGTCGAAGAGAGATGATTCATGAATTAAAAACCTTTTGAGATGCTTGATCTACTCATCTTTGTAAACTTAATGGGACAACGTGTACTATTTTAGGCTCTTATATTTATATATATATATATATATATATATATATATATATATATATATATATATATATATAATGTGTGTGTGTTTGCATGTATGTGTGTATGTATATATTTATACATATATGTGTGTGTATATGTATATATATATAACTTTTGAAATATAAACTGATATTTACCCGGATAATTTTTCCTTGTATCTTAATTAATTGGTTACGCTTTGTTTTAATCATTTCCACTGTTTTATCGTGCTTGTGCAGCATATGAACGAAGCATGGTTTTTAGGATAGTTTATTGTTCGTAATAGTTATGTGATATTTCATTTGATACCTTAAAACCCGTTCTTTATTTTATGAGACGCAAAGAAAAGAGATGGTGTTTTCTTTATCGGAACAGATGCTTATCTTCCTTCAGTTCAGAATGGTTATTTAAAAGGTGTCATGAGAAAACAAGGCTAGTAGGTGTGTTTGTGCGTATGTACTTGTGTAAGATTGGTTTTCAAAAAGAAGTTGTGTCGTTAATAATGACAGACAGAACATCCTAATACACGTTTACCTTCTCTTACAGAAGGATCTGTACGTATTTTACAAGTAATTTTATTAGTATTTTAGTTATTATTCCTTTGGTGTCTATTATTAATTTTGATGTTATCATAGATTATTGTCCATTAGCAGGTCTTGAAGTGCTGTGTTTAAATGATTATTTATAAAAATCACCATTATTATGTTCTTTAGACGTCCAACAGTACCCTTCATAAAACTTAATAACTTACTGATTCCTGTAAGACTCCCCACTCATAGCCACACTCCCTCGTCCACAGACAAAGTCTCAGGAGATCACGAGAACGCCCATAAATCGTCATCGGTGAGGAGCGTTGAGAGGAACTCCTTGGGTGGGAGGGCGGATGGGCGGGTGGCTTTAGGGAGGAACTCTTTTTCGTCGGAGGTTGGGGGGGAGAAGGGTGTTTCGTCAGAGGGTAAGAGGTACGGAGAACCGAAGTAGAGGAGAAGGAAAGGTGTTTGATCAAGAAGAGAAGAGACGTGATCACGCATATACATCAAGGTGTGTGGGAAGGGTTGGGTTGGGTTGGGTGGAGGTGGAGGAGAGAGGGTGGAGAAGGGGAGGGGGAAGAAATCGTGCAAACCTTGTTATGAAAGATGTGCCAAGGTGCGATGATGTGAGTGCTGCTGCTGCTAAAAGAGAGAGAGAGAGAGAGAGAGAGAGAGAGAGAGAGAGAGAGAGAGAGAGAGAAACCTAATGGATTATTACAAATCCTTTTATTGGTCATAAAAGTAGCCTCTGATATACAGGTTTTATTGTTTACTAATTAACAAAGAGATTGGATGTCTGGTATCGAAGAGAGAGAGAGAGAGAGAGAGAGAGAGAGAGAGAGAGAGAGAGAGAGAGAGAGAGAGAGAGAGAGCATGATTATTAGCTGCGGAAACGTCCAAGTAGAAAAAAACTATGAAATAAAAGCAACATCGGAGAATTGATTAAAAAATGAGCAATATTTTTATTTGATGTAAAAAGGAATCTATTCTGGAAGTCCTCCAGAAAGACATTAATCATATAATACAACAGACGTAAAATAGCAAAGAAGCCTCATCTTAGGAAATTTACTTCGAATATTCATATTATCTTTCAAAGAAACAAAGGAGATTACATTTTGTAAAATCGAGTACCTTAACTACGAGATTACTTTATGAAGTAATTCCTTTATAAAGTAATTACTCTGTAAAGTAACCAAAGTTACCAAATTGGATCTGTTATATGACGAAGCCCAAAGTTAAAGTAACTTATCAGAATTCGTAGTTAAAGAAGATACCCATGAAAATTACTGAAATTATTTATTCATATAATTATTTTAAAATCGTGAAGCCAAGCTTGGCAATTTCCGGCTTATTACGTAACTATCTTAGTGTACCAGGAGGCGTCTTGCATAAAGACAATTGCTTTATTATTATTATTATTATTATTATTATTATTATTATTATTATTATTATTGATTTAAATATTTTGGTGTTCTATGCTTCTTGCATGAAGACAATGGTTCTATAATAATAATAATAATAATAATAATAATAATAATAATAATAATAATCATAATATTGCTGTTGTTGTTGTAATAATAATTATTGTTCTTGTGGCTATTGAGTGATAGTTATCATTTTCTGTATTTTTTATGATACCGGATTGAGACGCCATTACGGCAGCGCCCGAAATACACCTTTTCCATGCATACGGACAATTAATCAGCACCTTATCTGATCCGAATGTAAACACAAACAGGCTGTAAACAAAATACGCTTCGCGAAGGTTGATCGTTTTGTTCGAAACCGTCAGTCGTTGACTTAGTTTGAGAGAATTATATTATTTTATCCTCTTTATAAGATTAAAAACTTGTTTTTATTTTTACATTTAAATTTTATTTTGAATAAACATGAAGCTGGCATTTTCTGTCTTGGAAAAGTAAGATTGTTTAGGATAAGGAGTTACGTCATTCCTCTCTTGCTGCTTAATCGAACAAGTGGGGTTGCCATGTTTGACTATCGCACATCAGTGGTCGATAATTTTTCACCTTGTCTAAGAGAGAGAGAGAGAGAGAGAGAGAGAGAGAGAGAGACGGAATAGCATTTAAAGATTCAAAAAGAGTAAATAATAGGTATTTTTTTTAACCTTCGGTTTTCCATCTTCATCCGATTTAGTCTCTGTACCACTAATTAACCTAGTGTATATAATTCCTGTAAATAGTTGAGAGAGAGAGAGAGAGAGAGAGAGAGAGAGAGAGAGAGAGAGAGAGAGGAATAGCTCTATTTTAAGATTTAAACAGATTAAACAATGGATATTTTAACTTCTGTTTTTCTTCATCTCCATATGATTTAGTCTCGATATCGCTAATTAACTGATAGTATATCCTTCCGTCAAAATGTTGGTTCAGTTAGAGAGAGAGAGAGAGAGAGAGAGAGAGAGAGAGAGAGAGAGAGAGAGAGAGAGAGAGACTGGGTGGGTGGGGATGATTAGGCATTCAAGAAGAGAAGGTCCTTCCTGTTGAAGATTGAATCAGGATTCAAGAATGACTTGTGGAATGCTTTCTTTTAGGTCTATGACACTGACCTGATAACCCAGAAGAATTTCGTCAGAATGACTTGAATTTAATTTTTTTTTTTTTATTGTATGACGTTCAGAGTACTTATTATTTACGTCATGTTGAACTTCGTCTGATCAGCGATGTAAGTAATTGCTGGGTGTGGTTATGATGCGGATTGGTGACCGGCAGGAAATTCTGGATACCCCTCACCAAAGTTTTTCATGATCAGTTTTATAGAGGCGGAGACATGTTGCTAACAACCTATGAATAAGTATCATGCTTAGAATAATATTTCACGTCTTCTTGCATCTTCATTTCTGTAGATACAGGAATTATCCAATATTTTAGCGATGTATTATTAGGTTATCAATAGCAGAGATGTTAGAGTCACTTATTTAGTTTTTTGGTTCGTAATATTATCTGTAACATTTATTCTACTTTCTGTTCCCAGATGAGCTGTTCTGTGGTCAGAGGTAAATCTGACGTAATATCTCTCTCTCTCTCTCTCTCTCTCTCTCTCTCTCTCTCTCTCTCTCTCTCTCTCTCTCTCTACATAAATTTAAAGTATTTTTTGTATGGACCTATCTTATTTCCCATTGAAATCTATAACTTGTGCAGGAGACCATTTTTTATCACTTCAAATTTTTCTCCAACGGCGCTTTTTTTTATTAGATTTGCAAGTAATTTTTGCTTCTTTTTATTAATTCAGTACTAATTAAATTGCTTAACTTATTTTTTATAACGTCGTATCAACGCCCAAATATATGAATTCCTTATTCTGACAGACCGATCGTCGCCAAAAAGAAAAAAAACGCTCGGTACTCCGTGAACAACGCACGGACGCGCACGAAGAAAAAATACTCGTCTTGTAAAACTCGTCTGGTACTCAAATTAGAATAAGAGATTCTGTTTGCCGGTGCGTCACTGTTTGCCAGGAAATAGCTTACAAGTGCGTTGGAGTACCGTGGGGGGAGACTCTGCTTCCACTGGAATGCAATTGTCACTGTTTTGACGGATGTTGCACATGCAGATAAAATCTCCTTTGTGGTATATTTCGTTTCCTTTGTGTCCGATGGTCAACCCTTTTCATATGTCAACTGTCTATTAAATGCAAGTTTAGTGTATTGGCGTATAGGTACATTAATCTTTATATTAATGTGGATGTGGACGTGTAACGTTCTTGCTTATATTGTTTATAGAAAAAGTATCTCTCTGCTTCTTCATTTAACTCGATTGTCACTAGACCGTTTTTGATATCTTTGATATTTTTTACTCTAAAGAGTATTTTTCTGTTTAAAGAGTAAAGGTAGTCTGACGCTCATTCTTGCACAGACCCGAAAAAATGAGTGAAAGAAAGGAAGAAGGTTGAGGCTTAAACGAAAATGAAGTGATAGACCTCGAGATCAAAGGAAGGTTTATGATAATCGAAAGCTTGGTAGTTCAGTGGAGGAAACTAACAATAAATTGTAAACGTGTAATCCAAGGATTGAAGATTTCCGGAGAATAAATGTGGGAAGAGATATGACCCGTGTTGTGAGGCCACCCTGGGGTGAGGAATAATTATTCCCTTAAGCGCAACGGAACATTGACCAAAATTATATGTGTAAGATAGAGAACTAAAATATTCTTTGCACCAAAAAGGAAAGATTTGGGAGATGAAGTTAGAGTTGAATCAGTGATCGAATGAATTGACAGAAGAGGAACCATCCCAAATTTGAGGGCGATACTCCAGTTATGGACTGATAAGTCCATCAGAGCGCTTTAACAACTGAGACGAAGAAAAGTTTATAGTCTCTGAACTTTACTACCAATATTTTTTATATTTAAAAGTTTTGAATAGTATGTTCTCTCGGAGTCAAGTTAGAGGTACCATGGTACCCAGGATATCTAAAAAAGAAGTGATAGGTACTATTAAATTTTCATTTATTATTATTTGAGAATTTCATGGGAAAGGAGACAAGGAAACAGAGGAGGCCTGGAAGGAGAATGATGAGGAAATATGGAAGTTTGAATAATCACCAAAGGCATGGACAGGAAAAGAGAAAATTGTTGATGAAGAGAAAGAAAAGAGTAGTGGAGAGAAGAGAATAGAACGCTGGTGAAAACGAGAGATGAAGAAGGAGATGTTGCACCCCAATCTACAATAACTATAAAGTACATGTAAAGTTGGAAATGAACTTGAATAGGGAAGGCAGGGAGCCTTAAGTATGAAGTTCGGCGAACTAAACCTTATGCCAGAATCTGCCAAATGCTTTGGAGATTATCTTCGAGTTTGTATGCCAGTTGTATCTGGCATTTCCTTGTGGTCACCCTGTCATGTACTGATCAGATTCCGTGTTACTTAACTCTGCAGTATATATATTCAATTACCTTAAGAGGGGTTGCTAGAAGTTTACCCATATTGGTTCTTTGCCACTATTTAGGAATAGGATTGCTGTAGC
Source organism: Macrobrachium rosenbergii (assembly GCF_040412425.1). NCBI lineage: Eukaryota > Metazoa > Arthropoda > Malacostraca > Decapoda > Palaemonidae > Macrobrachium > Macrobrachium rosenbergii. Next base: position 23,868,310 of record NC_089761.1, on the reverse strand, counting down.
TGTGCCCAACTCTGACAGTTGAATAACTACCAGGCACCAAGGTTAACAGGGCACCGTGGGTATAAATGGAATGTGCCCATCCCTCTTTGATTTCGCCCAAGGGTCAAACCCGTGCACTCTCGTTACTAGTCTGCATATCTCTTTATGCCTGTTTGGAGACGGACAGGGAGAGAGAGAGAGAGAGTACCCTGTATTTGTCAGAGAGAGAGAAAATCCAGGTGACCCTTTCGAAATAAAATTTTTTGAAACGACATTGTTTGGTTCGTCGTGAAGTAAACACAGCCCATTTTGCGCATATATTTTTGCAGCTTATTGCGCGACAAGCAGTTCCCATGTAAACATCGTTATTTTTTAAGCATAATCACAAAGTCCAAGTGGTGCTTTCGTACGAGAGGGATACAGTAAATTCCAATTACGCGTCATGTATTTCATACACAAAAACAACAGAGCAGTACAGAGGGAATTTATTCTGCAGTAATGTATGCCAAAGCCCAACCTTGAAGTCTCTCATTTATTAGCTGAGGGCTTATGCTCCAAGGCCTTTTAATCTTGGGAGCAAATTAACCATTACAAAAATTAAATGCATTCATTAATGCAGTGTAATTATGTTTAATTATTCGTAATGAGCCAATAGTGTGAAATTACCGGAGAAAAAGAAACAATGATTTTTTTTTGTGCTTGCCGATATCGAGGTCATTTATATTATATATATATATATATATATATATATATATATATATATATATATATATATATATATATATATATATATATATATATATATATATATATATATATTTTTTTTTTTTTAGGTTCCTTCATAACAGTAGATATGTTTTTGCTTATTTCTTTTTTCATGATAGATACGATTACCTGTATATTTATTAGTGAAATAAATGTATTAATATGCATGAGTCTGAAATGTGTAGATTATGAATTTAGTTCTCTTTGCAGGAACAGTAATCATAAATTTAACCGGAGGGTAGACTTAAATTATTATAAATGCCAGAACTTTTATAAGAGGCGAAATTAGGAATAGATGTATTTTTTTGTTACAAATATTTCAAGCAGATTAATACACATTATTGCCTTGAATAGTCGATTTTGTTATTCTAATGTATGCACGCTTATTATCACTTTTATTCCATTTTGTTGCAAAGACGAGAAGAGAGGATGTTTATTAATGTACAGACTGATACAGCCTTCCATCTTCATATAACAGAAAATGTATATCTGAAAATTATCCAGTAACTTTCAGAGGTAATTTTGTTATTTTGTCCATTGGTTGGAAAGTCCTTCCTGTTAGGTAATACTTCTTATAGATAACATTTAGGCAGTATTTACCATTGGAAATAAACTGACGTGTAGTGTATTGAATAATATAATAATAATAATGATAATAATAATAATAATAATAATAATAATAATAATAATAATAATAATAATAATAATATTTTTTAAACCCTTTTACCCTGTAGGATCTTGCCTTTATTCTTATTTATCGTGTTTTATTTTATTTTCATAGTGTTATTTTCTGTTTATAATAAATTTCACCCTCGTGCCAAGGGCATCTTCTTTCTTTCCTCGTTTTTCTTTTCATTTTTCTAATTGTTCATGGTAGCCGTGAAAATATTATTATAATAATTATTATCATTATTGGTTGTGGTAGCCACGATATCCTTTAAAAGGACCTCCGTTTTCATGTTCCCATTTTAATATTATTATTATTATTGTCATTATTCAGCAAGCAAGAACACTGATGTTCTTTTTGTTATGGCTAAAAGATCTGTGGTTGTAAATTTTTGTGTATATTTGTAATTATAACACACAGGGACTTTTGCACGTCGTTTTTATATGCCTGTTAAGTTGTTTATTTAATATATAGCTGAAGAATCATTAAAAAAAACATGCAAAATCTCCTGTGGTTATAATTACAGATATACACATACATAGAGAACTGTGGGTATTTTTCCAATTATTATTATTATTATTATTATTATTATTATTATTATTATTATTATTATTATTATTATTATTATTATTATTGCCTGTCTTAGACATAAATAATCGAAAAGGACAAACAACGAGGTGAAAAAGACCATCGGACGAAGTGCCGTGTCATTTGTCATGTCAGCCGCACGCAGATCCGATAATTGATTCGAAATTCTGATCAGTATTTCTTCTCCTCCATCCCATCCGAGGGAAAGAAAGAGAAAAAAAAAGGGCGTGAAAATGAAAAATATGCTGCCGGACCTCCCGCCGAAGGAGATGGCGCGAGTCTGTTGGAAAGGGTGTCATCCCACGAAGAAATATTTGTATTATAATTCAGCCACCTTGTATCTTAAATTACAGACCCTATGTGTTGAAGCCAGTCAAAGACGGAATGTCTGTTCCCAAAGGTTTATGTTGGCAGTAAGATATCCATAGCTCAACAGACCCTTGACCAGAGAGAGAGAGAGAGAGAGAGAGAGAGAGAGAGAGAGAGAGAGAGAGAGAGAGAGAGAGAGAGAGGGTAGACGAATTGTGATAGAGGATCTCTGAACAGCTCTGAAGAAGTAGGAAAGAGAAAGAAAACTTCTGAAGGACTGACAAAGAATTTTACAGTAATTCTGGAGAGAGAGAGAGAGAGAGAGAGAGAGAGAGAGGATGGATGGATGTCGACAGATACGGAGAAGGACAAGCTACAGGCTTTTTGGTAAGCTCGCAATAGATGGAAACAAACGCATTTTGATATAGAAGTAAAGGGAGAGAGAGAGAGAGAGAGAGAGAGAGAGAGAGAAGTTACCGGCCTTTTGGGAAGCTTGCAATAAATGAAAAAAAAAGCGAATTTTAATATAAAAATAATGGAGGGAGAGAGAGAGAGAGAGAGAGAGAGAGAGAGAGAGAGAGAGAGAGAGAGAGAGAGAGCAGTTACCGGCCTTTTGGGAAGCTTGTAATAAATGGAAACAAAGCGAATTTTAATATAAAAATAATGGAGAGAGAGAGAGAGAGAGAGAGAGAGAGAGAGAGAGAGAGAGAGAGAGAGAGAGAGAGAGAGAGAGAGAGAGAGAGAGAGAGAGATGGGGGTGTTAAAAATTTGACAAAGAATCTTTCAACAGTTTCGGAGGAGAAGAAGAAGAAGAAGAAATAGGAGGAGGCGCGGACGAGGAAGAGAAGAGAAGTGCCCCCGCGGGACGGCCCACCGCCGGGAGAGTGATTGTGTGGAGACAAGGCGGCACGGAGGACAGGAAAATGGGATTGTTACCTTCTTTAGGGCTGCCATAGGGGTCAAAGTCTCATACATTAGGCACCGGTAGGGCTATCCCAACCTACCCTATTATCCTTTACAATCCCCCTCCACCTCCCCTTCCTCCTCCCCGAACCCACACCATTCTTCCAAATCCTTTTGCTCAACTCCAACTCTGTGGGATTACATAAAGAAAAGTAGACACAATCGTGTGAATGTGATTGATTATCAAATTTGAGTATGAGGTGTTTCTCTCTCTCTCTCTCTCTCTCTCTCTCTCTCTCTCCATCCACAAGGCGTGAGGGAGAGAGACCCATGAAATGGCTTATAAATCCCCAAGTACTTAAACCTTTTTTTTTCTCTCTTCTTGCAGGAGTAATGCTAAGAAACCTAATATGAATTGTTTTGGGAAGGGGAGAAGGAGAGGGGTGGGTAAGGGGGGAGGGGAGGGAGTAGGTTCCTTCCCCCACCACCGTCGGCAGATAGCCTAAACGTGTGCCCTTGCTAATAGGAAAATAAATTGGATTTTGATTGTATGTATATGAAGGTTGTAAGTTAGATATTAAGGCCGGTTCTAAAAGTGATAAGCGGATGAATTATAGCAAATTCTTCCCTTTGTGAGAGGAGGAGGAGGAGGAGGAGATAGGAGGGAGATGCAGATGTATCATTTGAGAGAGAGAGAGAGAGAGAGAGAGAGAGAGAGAGAGAGAGAGAGAGATTCAGCTATGCTTTATAAAGCAGCTCATGTAGACAGGCTGTAAGTCAGCTGACCAAACAAGTTAGTCAGATACTCTGTTACGTACTCGCAACGTCGTCGGCGCAAACACGCACACAAAAACACACGCACGCACGCACGCACGAACCCAAGCATGGTGCCGTGCGCCTTGATACTTCAAAGAGGGTAATGCAAGGCGCGCACGTACTTTCCTTCCCTCCTACAATGTCTGGCCCGTATGTCCCCATATATATCAAGCTCCTATCCACACGTAAACACGAAAGCATTATCCACCGGACGAAAAACAAAGTTTATACCCGGCTCCCCGCTTCCCCACCCCCGGGGTCAGCTCCGTTGAGGATCCACCCGACCCCCCGTGGCGAGGCACCGCAAGTCTTCACACCTTCCTCTCGGCAGGTGACCGGCCGCTGAGTGCCGCTCCTCATCGTTCCTTTTCACTGCGCTTCGTACGGAACGCGTACAAGAGGTGATAAATCTCTCCCCTTAAAGAATGGTACAATGAGGGAGAATTAAAAAGACACGGCTGGAATTACTGTGTAACGACATTTCAATAAGACTGGTACGAAACAGGTACATTAGAACGGGCAGTTCTGCGGCCGTTTATCGCGCGGGACGATGAGTGGTAAAATTGCGCCGAGCGTCGGTGAGGCAGATAATAAATTGCAAAAGAATTACCCGAAATAAAGTGAAGAAAATAAACAATCTTGCTTGACTTACTATCGCCTCAACATCCAAAGGGTTTGGGTGTAAAGAGTTGGAGCTTATTTGCCATTTAGAAAAGGACTTGACGCTGATAAGAGATCTGGAGATAGTCGACGTGCCAAATTGACAGTAGTCTTAAGTCACTGCTGTCTGTCAAAACTCGTTTAGTTTTCGCCTCTCAGAAAACACCGGTTTTATTTTACTTAATTTTTTTTTTTTTTTTGGTGGGTGTTTGAAAGCCAAGAATGAGGCGATTATATTTGTGCATAGAGGGTTAGCATTTCATAGTTTTAACTAATAAAAATGTAGAAAGACTACATTTTTATAATAATAATAATAATAATAATAATAATAATAATAATAATTCCTTTATTTCAGCTCAGGGCCATATACAGGGGATATACAAAGTAGAGACAATACAATAGACACAATTTAGATGCACGAGAAAGATGGATAAAGTAAGAGAAAAGTGAGAATCAGCAGCTCATGCCACTAAATTAGGAGAAAATTACTACAAACGGTTATATCACATCACGCCACATATTGCAAGTTTGTTCGTGTGATTTTGTTGTTAATTATTACTATCTTATGTATATATGCCTGGTATTGGCATATCTTGTGTGATAGCAGATTTATGATAAGGATTTTTGGAATGTTTTGACTTGCTCTGTTTAATGATCAAGTTATTTATTGATCATTTTCATCGTTTGGCTCATAACTTTTTGCCATATATTTATCTTTAGATTTTTTGGGTATAATTTATGTGATCCTTTGATTAATTACTGATGATAATTGCAATCATTTGTTGTATTTATGGTTGTATTTTATTTATTTATTTTTTGTTTCTTGCTCTGGGTATTGCTTTTGCGTATGACCATTATTTCCATATACCAATTGATCTTTTCTGCAACTTCAGGCATTCTCATTGATTTTCTGTGGCCCCTGCCTACTTTGTACCTTCCTGGTTGGTTTTTCCACATATGGTAAGATGGTATGAGTACTTTTTTTCTGTGGCATTCAGGTTTTCCAGTGATTTAATACTAGGTTGAATTTCCAGTTGTCAGTGAGATCGTCAGGCATATTTGATTTTCTTACGTTTCCCCATGTTACAGAAGGCCTACTTCTCCGGTCTTTTCTCTGAGTACCCCAAAAATTATTTTGTTTGCTTCTCCGTTTGCTGTTTAACTTGTTGCTTGAAATTCTTATATCACAGAGTACGGAGTTGGTATAGGCTATTTTTGTTCTCCGTCAACTGACAAAAGTTTAGCTTGAAAGAATAGTTCACAGAGACTGCAGTTGTTGATATAAAGTTCTCAAGACATGGAGGAATATTCGCTCTTCCAGCACGGCTAAGACTAGAAGTGCAAAAATGTAAACGTTTCCAGTTGCATATATTTATCTATTTACTTGTATTTGTTGGGGGTGGGGTGGCGTTGGAGGGAAGGGGGTATGGGCAGGACAGGCATCCATCCCAGGCTAAGCTCAGTTATGAAAAGACAAACAAAAAGGTAAACAGTTACAAACCGACTGCTATTATAACAAGGTATATTACAAAATCAATGTCCTCAGAAGACTCATGGAATACTTAAGATTAGTAAAATTTAAATTTCCATACGGTGTATGTGAGAGAAAAAAATGAATGATTGGTCACAAGGAAGACCAATTTGGCCTTAGAACCGCATTATATGTTCTCTTGCAAGATCAGCTCAACTAGGAAAATAACTCTGGTTGTTAAGAATGTAGCAAATATGAAGTGCTTTTTCAACCCATTTCATTAACTTGGTGGCAGCCAGATGTTTTGGATAATAATGAATTATGTAATGCTAAATAGTGCCTAGTTTAACCTGGTTTAAATACGAAGAGAATAATTAGTCAAAACGCTAGGCTGATTGTTCAGTCTCATATTACTGGCTTTGTTCTCATGTATCCGATGAATACTCATCTGTCGGTATGAGATATAAGCTGTGTGTGTTATAGTTGGAAATACGCATTCACATAAAATATTCTGGTTAACATACCTTTGCCTGAATTGAGGTAGTCATTAGAATAGATGGTAATTCAAATACCATAATAGTTTCACCATGCACAGATTCACATCCGCCATTTCGTGTACACTCTCTCTCTCTCTCTCTCTCTCTCTCTCTCTCTCTCTCTCTCTCTCTCTCTCGATTTACCTCTACCCTTCAGTAGAACCCTTTCAACGTTGTACTCTTCCTTCCAGGTCGTTCCAAGTCCTGCCTTCCTCGAGGGTTGGGTGGCTCTCTCGGGAAATCTGTAATGTAAATCTCGTCGGGCCGTATTTCAGGACGCCCAATCACGGCCTCGTTATTGTCTTAGGCCTCCCTCGAGCGCGTCCGTCGTCCCCATTGGTGGATTAAGCATTTAGCAAACATATTGATGGGCTGGTTTTCGAAGTCATTTCTCCCCCGCGCTTTGAGAAATCTGTTGACGAGGCTATTGTTGTAAATCACACTCGGCTGACTGAGGGGAGGGGAATGGGAGGGTCCTTGGGGGGAAGGGGAAGGGGAAGAGGAGGAGGAGGAGGACTTTCTCTTTAGCTTTGGCAAAGAGATGGGAAGAAGAAGGAGGAGGAGGATGAATTGGAAGGAGAGGGGGAGAAAAAGGGTTCTTTAAGTAGGATGAGGGTCTAGAGGATATGGAGAAAGATTTGGGAGTGGGGAAGGGTAGACCCCCTCCCTTCCCCTCCCCCCTGCAGTTAGCCAGACAGGCCATCTCCCCGAAAAATTAATTTTCGTTTCGTCGTTTACGAATTATCGCCGACTTTTACGACCCCCGAGTCGTCTCGCAAACTTTTCAAATGAACTCCTCTGAAAAGAAAATGGTATGGATTTCTCTTTTCCGAATGAGCGTGTTTTTTTTTTTTTTTTTTTTTTTTTCAATGTGGTTTCGAATTTCCGAGGAATGAACTTTTCCCCCTAAAAACAAATTTTCTCTTTTCCAAGCCGTAGTTTTGAGTTTCAGGTCTTCCTTCCGTCTCCTCTTATTCACTTGCGCTTCCGTACCTTTTTTCGTATTAGACTTACAAATATTGTGATAGGCTCTAGTCATCTGGTATGTATAGGCCTAGCAGGTGGGGGCCTTTGAATCCACCTGTCTGCCCGACGGGAGAGTGAATTCCTTCTAAGGGGCTCATGCATAAGCGATCGGTCTCCTCATATTGCTACCACGGTTATGTGAAAGGAATCCTTCAAATCGTCCGTCAGGCGTCACAAATAGATTTGTAAATATTTTTTTTCTTTCATATTTTGGGTACTACCGAAATTTTGATACTGAAAAATAAAATGATTTCGGCAAATTGCAGTATGCGTTTTTGTTTAGGAATAGATTTAAAAACTGATTTTTTAACTTTTTTTGTACGTGGATGTTTACTGTTTAATTTTTATGAAGGTTTAATGGAGGTAAGTTTACTTCTAAGTAGAATTAGCGTTAATGATCTCTAGAATATATTTCCAGAAGAAAGTTAACATTAATGATCTCCAGAATTTATTTCCAGAAGAAAGTTAGCATTAATGAACTCCAGAGTATATTTCCAAAAGCAAGTAAACATTAATGATCTCCAGAGTATATTTGCAATAGCAAGTTAGAATTAATGATCTCCAGAGTATATTTACAATAGCAAGTTAACATTAATGATCTCCACAGTATATTTCCAAAAGCAAATGAGCATTAATGATCTCCACAGTATATTTCCAGAAGCAAGAAAGAATTAGTGATCTCCAGAGTATATTTGCAAAAGCAAGTTAGCATTAATGATCTCCAGAGTGTGTTTATAATAGCATGTTAGCATTAATGATCTCTACGGTATATCTGCAACAGCATGTTGGCATTAGTGATCTCCAGAGTGTGTTTACAATAGCAAATTAGCAGTAATAATCTCCAGAGTATATTTACAATAGCAAGTTAGCATTAACGATCTCGAAGAGCATATTTCCAGAAGCATATACCCACATTCTCCTCAATAACCCTCAGCGTATCCAATATGTACCCGTTCGGACGGACACTATCTGGTCAGATCTGCAAATCCATTTCTGATCGATTTTAAACGTTGGAGCGAGGTACAATTAAGGCAACTTTGGCCAGTGACTAATGGTTACCTCGACTATAATTCAATTATCCCCTTCATAATTCAGTGTCTTGTTTGGAATTTTCCACACCGCTTTTGTGTTTGTTTTGTATGTTTTTTGGGGGGGTGTGGCGGGGGGGGTGAGGGCGGGGCTTAAATGCGTGAGATCATTTTGGCGTGTTTTGCAACGGTGAAAATTTTTCGTCGTATTTTTCATTGTAAAATATCTTAAAGTAAATGAAGAAAATTGCGTTGATTTTACTGCTTTACAGATCATGATATTCTTCATTAAAATCTCTTATCAAGAACCGAGCGCAACGCTCTTCTGAATCGCCTGGATTATCAGAAAATTTGAAAGTGCTTTCAGCTATCCGTGTTGTTAAGATCAACCGATATTCCCATTATTTATGAGAATGGTCGATTATGGGATTTTGGTGGCGGTTAATGTATTTTTAATTTCGTGTGCAGAAAAAGGAAAATGAAGTTTGGCACATCAGTGTGTTATTTCGTTTTGCAAAAAGGGCAGTTGGAAAGAAGCGTATTTTTTTCCAATAACTGAAACTACGAGTTAGGATTTGACAGAGAGAGAGAGAGAGAGAGGTCCATAACTTGAAATAAACTAGTAATTGATTGAAAATTACTTTGCTTTGGCGTGGGCGTCCACCAATTGTCAAAATATTACTCGGATAAAAGTTACTGACATGTATTGAAGGTGCCTTAGAAGCATACATCCCGATGCTTTATAACCCCATGCTTTATTCATTTGATCATCGTAGGTAACTGTGGAAACATCCCTTTATGTTAACGCGAGAGTTAGAAGGACACTTCCCTTCAGGTAATTTTAGTGAAGAGAAGGGACTCTTCAGTTCAGGTTAACTTCGCGAATCCAGTGGACACAACAAGCAATTCAAGTCATGGCATTGAAACAAGAGATGTGTTCTTTGTAGGTTAATCTACTGAATCAAACCTCACTGAAGAAAGGAAACTTACGTCCTCAGATTAGGCTATTAAATCAAGGGGGACGTCATTTCGCGCCATCCTAGTAACTCCAGGTAACGGTTCTCTGTAGATTAACTTAGTAAATCAAGAGGCACTTTATTTCATCATACCTTGGTGAATTCATTGAACCAGGGAGCCATTTCACTTCGAGTAAGGCAAATGTGCCATGGGAAAGTTTCATGCCAGCTTAAATTACATTACGATTTTTATCGTTTTTTTTTAAATCATATCACCTTGAAAAGTCTTAGAGCATCTTACAAATCACTGTTCTGAGCTTGGTGCCCACTTTATTGTCGGGTGTGGTACCTTTTCTCAAAATTATGTTTCGATTTATTGAACTATCAAAGCAAGGAATTAATCCTTACCATAAACCACTAATTTTATATAAAGGCTTGTATTGGGTCAGTTTATTTTGTAAGTGCTTCAAGTCATACAAGTATGTGCTTGTTTCTTATTGATTGGTTATTTATTACCACATCAAATCGTGGTAATGACTGAGGGTTGTAACTTCCCTACTTAAGCCCCATAAATGCTTTCCTGTCGGAACTTCTCATCACTTAAGAAATTTATTTAGATCATAATTCTTTCGTTGTCGTGATACATCGATTCCACATCAACATCAGTGCAGTGATACTTGCGGCTTTCGTCATTAGGAAACTCACTTTTTGAAAAAAGAGGAGGCTTTTTCAAAAATATTCTACAGAGCTTAAGCATCATTTCCGCTTAGTGACTGTGACCCAAGATAATTCTGTTTCTATCAGTCAGTCACTTTTACTGTCCCACTTTTTAATTTTTGTTTCTATTTAGGTGTTGGACTGGACAGAGTCTGTAAACTGCCTGCCCATCGGCCTTTGCATTAAAAGCGTAGTGGTATAAATGACTATTGATGCAAACGAGTACTGTGTATTATCAGCTCTGTATGTTCTGTGTTCACAGATGTTCATGCTTATGATAAACTTGTTTATGCAATAGGAATATTTTATTTTTGTTTATCATGTTCTGTGGTATTCACATCCTCAGTAGTACTTATTAATGTCACAGAGATTAATTTTCCAAGATATTTATATATCTATATCTTTTAATACTGCATCTTATTTAGGTATCTTTCTTCTGCAGAATTTTCTTGTTTACTTGTTCAGTTAAGACAAACGTACCAAATGATTAATTTAGTTGAGTCTCTGTATACTTTTCTGTATATTTTTATTTTGACTCAAGAAATATACGTAGAATAACCTTAAATTCATAATATAGCAGCGAGTGGCCACAAATGGACTTCCTTACTCGAAGTAATTGTTGAAAGACTCCGCGAATTAATTCATCGTAACTTTTACCTTTTTTAACATAACGTAGCAGGAACTTAAGACCCCATTGGTGCAAGAGCCACCCGACAAACAACATACATCCTCAAAAGCAACTCCATATTTATGTTCTTGCCAATTGGTCCATAAATCTCGTGGTTAGGTGAGGTCTTCGCTAAACCAATAATCCCCCTTGTATCACTAAATGTTCGGCAAAGTAACTCCACAGAAACGTGATCTTCCCCGAGAGTAATCTCTCCCTAAGTAACTTTAGCCGAGAGGTCTTGTTTGTTTCCTTAAAAAAAAAAAAAAAACTATGTCAGCCAAATTTATATATCTCTTCAGGAGACATGTTCTTGCGAATTTATGCGTCGTTGTACGTCTGCTGATTCGTTTATTTATTCAGCAAGTTGTTAGATAAATGTTGAGAGTAGCTTTGTATAGTTGGCTTTCTCTCTCTCTCTCTAATAAATCTGAAGAGTCGATGGAAACATTTATTTAAAGTCTCGGTTCGTGCTCTCGTGTGTGTTGTGCGGGCGAAGGCTCGTGAAAACTGATAAACTCGCCCTGAGAAGCTGGAGAACGTGTTTACAAATAATATGGATGAACCGGAGGGTTGTTTTTATTTGTCATAAACTTGATGTTAAGCTTCGTTTTGTAAATTAACTTGGTTCTTACTTTCTGCTTTTTTTTTTTTTTAAATGTTTATTTATCGTTTCTGATCGTGTCTGTTTTCATGCAGTTTTTATTGTTAGTATTATTCAACTTTTTGCGGTGATTTGAAGATAGTTTCTAAGTTCATTGAATCACAATTATTATTATTATTATTATTATTATTATTATTATTATTATTAAATTAAGCATTACCACACATTCATTATGACCAAGACATAAGGAAAATTGATTTGTTCAGCAAACCTTCAAAGAAAAGATTTAACCATAATATGTATAAAATAGAGGAAAAAAGTATAAAGATAAAACTAATAAAGGTAAGCAAATCAACAAAAGATGAATGTTTACATATAAAAATGAGAGAGAGAGAGAGAGAGAGAGAGAGAGAGAGAGAGAGAGAGAGAGAGAGAGAGAGAGAGAGCACATGGCACTGTAAACGAGCATTACATCCTCTCTTTAAATTATGAATAGTAGCATGTACAACACTGCCAGGTACTGGTTCTAGCGATCCGCAAAATGAGGATGTTACACTTATTTTAAAGGCGGAGATACTAAAGATGATAGTGGAAGCATATTATTAGAAAAGACTCGATGAATCCATTGAACTGCGTTTCTAGACTTCTAAGGCGCAGACGAAGGATTTGTTCAGTAATGACCTAAACATTGTAGTAATGTGAAGTTTAAAGTACTAGGAAGGCGAAGTAGGATGTGTTTCAAGGGAACTGATAAGAAATAAAAGACAAGGTAATGCACCTGGTTCTGAAGGGGCGCTGCAGAGAACCTTTAGTACCATCTACAGTGTTGCACATAAGGCGTACCCTGAGTGGTACCCTTCTACGGGGAGGTGATAGTGGAAGTTCTCTGTCGAGAAATATATTATGAAGAGGGGCCGGGGCCAATAAGGACGTCTCTTGACGATGGACTTCTTTATTACCATTATTAGGAAAGAGGACGCTTCTAATTCTGTCATTTTGTAAAGAAGATGAAGATCCCGAATGGCAGCAGATACCCAGATAGAAATATATTCCAGTAACAGGAAGACAAAAAATCTCAAACATCTGACATAAATGCTACAATCTCTGTAGGCATAGTAATTTCATTACAACATCGAATTCCAGTAACAGTTGATGATGTATTTTGTAAGTGCTACAGAAAAGGTACATCGCATGTTCAGATTAATCAAGTGATGTGTTTCCCATGCACAAAGAATAATTGCCTGGAAGCACGGTACAAGATCTGCTAAACCAGTGGCGTCATTTTCGATTGGGCGGGTGGGTGGGGTTGGGAGGAACGGTTAGGGTCAGCCGTATCCCCCTTGGATAGCCTTATTTCACTTATATTGTTTAAACCTATACGAAGGCTAGCAGTCATTACATTCTGCCCTGAGTGCAGTAAGAGTTGTATCATCGGTACAGTATTCCATCTTATTTTTAAGGATAACATCATGTCAGTAGCGAAGACTGAAAACAACATAGGCTCACAAAACGCTATCATGTAGAGGACCAGACATGAAAAGCCTAAACTATGAGATACAAAGGTTACATATGAGAGGCTTATGGTTAATCAAGTTCATTACATCCTTAGTACCTTGGATGTGGTTACTAACCTCAAGCCCTTCTCCACCCTTCCTGGGACCCAGCAAAGTGCACTAACTACCAGGTACATAATTTAAGAATTTAGTTATGCCTTTTTCCACCATGGCCGCAACCCAAGCACAGTCCATCAAATATCAGGTACTCAGCTTATGCCTTAGGTTAACAGAAACTTAGTGGGTGAGTTTTAATGGAACAATTCGAATGCGTTTCCCTCAGTCGGGATTCGAACCCGGCCTTCTCGCTGGTGATGTCAGCAGTTCGACCTACTGGATCACTAACTCATGTATACACAAACAAGCGCACGTGCGCGCGCGTATACACACACACACACACACACACACACACACACACATATATATATATATATATATATATACAGAGAGAGAGAGAGAGAGAGAGAGAGAGAGAGCAGGTTTATGAATTTCTTTCGCAATGTTTAAATATAAGATTCATGTTCTATAGAAACCGCGTGCTCTCTTCTCAGTGTTAGACATGAGCATCGGGATCTCATTTTTGTGTATCATTCATAATTCAATTTAGCCAGCTTAGTTTTCCATAATCATAATCGTCTTCATTGCCGTTAGATTTTACCGATATTTAACAATTTCATCCAAGAAATTTTCTGGTTGTTATGATGAAGGCGTATCTTCTCCTTTTCTTCTGCCCCGAGTTGGCAGGAGAGGAGGCGAGGAGGGGGGGGGGGGAGGGAGGGAGGAGGTGAGGGCAGAAGGGGGCCCCTCTCCGTAAATCATTTCTAGAGTGCTAAAATCCCGAATCCCCATCCCAACACAAGGTCCATTACATGTACTTGCTCTTTGATTTAAGTGCATAAAACAAATCTACCTGCTTGTACTTGTGTGTGTATGTGTGTGTGTGCATCTGTGTCCATACAGCTGTTCGTTCCATGTGCATATGCGTACATGTATGTGTCAGCGTTTGGCAGCCGCAGCGAGTATGAACCGGGCGAATATAATGACCGTCAGCTATCTGATGTTTCCACCGGCGTGACTAATCGCGCGGACCTGTACTCGACCCGCCTTAAGCAGAGGTACGCAAGTCCTCCGTCCGATCGCCGCCGTCGTCTCGTCTCTCCGGTTCCAGGGCGTAGGGCTGAGTTTCGGGTCCCACGCTGCCGAGAGGGTTAGATCCGCCGGGTCGAGGCAGTAAAGAGAGTTGGGTAATTGTAACTGTCACTCTTGTGTAACAAAGAACATGAATGCCAAATGGACCCTGGTCTTTCAAAGGCTTATATAGGGACGGCCGTCTTGTTTTAAGGCAATGTGCTTCGGATGGCCGCCACACAATCCTCCTGTACTAAACCAGTTCGAAGGTTGTAAGTCCGTGTCGAGTGGTGATGTGTGTGTGTATGTGTATGTGTATGCGCGCACGTGTTGTGTGTATATTATGTTTGCATGTATATGTGAATATTTGTATATAATAAATACATATGCTTGCTTTTGCCCCTACAAACACACACGCACACTATAAATATATATATTTATATATGTAATATTTTATATATATTCTGTATATATATATATATATATATATATATATATACTCAAAAACTTCCTCACACAAGAGCATACATACATACATACATACATACGTGTACACACCGCGAACCCCAATGATGGATTTATATATTTTGGTTAATTACTCCTGAACTGATGGCAATTTCAGAAGTATATTATGAGTGATGGCCTGCCGGCGTTTAAGGGCCCTTTGTTCTCTAATATATTGGGTCTTCTTGCATTATCTCTTCTCCATCTGGTTGCTGTGTTAGCTCGTATATCATTGTGGGATTTCTGCATTAGAGGGGGTCGATCTGCGCTCCGAAAATTAGCCTGGACCCTTGTTGCTTGTTTGTCCCTCCGTTTGTCTTCGGCTGGTTAAGGGTTGCGGGGGGGGAAGGGGGGTTCGACTGCATCTGCATGTGATCCCCCCCCCCCTTTTTTCGTCATTGTTTTTCTTCCCATTTTTTTAAAGCTTGTCTTTTTTTTTTTTTTTTTGCTTTTCCTGTTTCTTTTTTTTTTATCTTGTCTCCCCCTTTTTTCAGTTCTAGACCCTGTACGTCCTCTCTTTTTCCTTTCATATTTATTTTTCTTCATTTTCGTTTTCCCTTCTTCCGTTCTTTTTCTTTCCATATTTTTTTTTTTTTTATTCTCGTCTTCCGTTTTGTTTCACTTCCAGAATTCCTTGTCGTTCTTTTCTCATTTTCATGTTAATCCCTTCCATATTCTTGACTTTTCTGTTTGCCTCCCAGTACTCCATTCTTTTATTCCTTTCTTTCGGTACCCTCTTTTAATTTTCTGTCGTTCCTTTCTTCTTCCATTCCATCTCTTTCCTTCTCTTTTCACTGTTCCTGTTTCCTCCCTTCCTGTCCATCCCAGTACTCGCATCTTCCATGTCACTTTTTGTCAATTTATTTTTACTCTGATTTACATTTCCCTTTACCCTTTCTCCCTTTTTGGTCTTTCTTACTTATTTCCAATTTAATTATATTCTTCCTCTTATTCATTATCGTTTCCTCTTCCATATCTTTCCTCGTCTTTCTGTATATATGTCTTATCTCGCAATTCTCCTCTCCTTTTTTCCTCGCTTTCTCGTGCTCTCTTTATTTTTCTATCTGCAGCCTCCTCCTTATTCTCTCTCAGCTCCCTTACACATTTATCCCCTCTGTCATTTTTATTTCGTTACACTCGTGCGACTTTCACCTTTCGAGCAGGTATGGATGAAGAACGAGGAGAGGCGGATGAATGACTCATGGCTGAAGTAGCCGAAGGGAAGGTAAAAGAGAGATTCGAGAGAAGGAATGTATTCGCTAAATGAGAGTCTAGTGTAGAATGCTATGCAAGAGAACTGGTAGAGAAAATAACAGGATAGAAAATTGCTAAATCGAGAGGTGTTGCACTGAAGATATGAAAAACCAGTAAATAAAAAAAGTGAATGTTGTACTGAAGATATGAAAAACCAGTAAATAAAAAAAAATGAATTACATTTCTTGATTGTGATATGCCTTTTATGATGCTTTCTCTTTTCTTTATATTGATGAGTTGTAAGGATTCATTCAAAGATTGTGTAATATGGAAAATTTGTCATTTAGAACAAATAAGTTTCCATAGACATGGCATAAAATTCTCTTTGGCCGTACTGGTAAAAGCGTAGGCTTGTATTATTGCTTTGCAAAAATACGCCCCCCCCCCAAGAAAAAAAAAAAAAACAGAAACGGGTCAAAACTGAGCTCTGCAAGAAACTGTATGCGTTCAAACTTGGATAGAGATATCTACCTTGCCTTAGCGTGTAGTCATCACCATGTGTTAGTAAACCCCACATGTGTAATATACTCTTAAGCATCAACATATTTGCATTTTTACATTTAAGTTTTAAGTAGTTTATTATCAATAGACTAAACTAGTTACAATTTTTTTAAATATTCACAAAATGACCCATGCGATCTTATGATTGAGAAACAAAGAACTGAAAAAATTACCCCCATTTTGTCATACAAAACCAAGTTACTTCTACGGACACTGTTGGACCTCCGAAGTCTCAGAGATAGCAGGGCTTCTTTTGGGTGGGTTTTGCGTAGCTGAGAACTTCATTTCGGTATCTTAGATTTCAGTGCTTCTATTCTTTGTTCCGCAGTGGGTTAATTGATGAGAGATGTTAGTCGAGATGGAAACAAAAGTACAGGGAGAGAAGGTGACAGGACGGGAGAAGACCCATTTTCCCTTTCTGTATTTTATTTGTTCACACCATTTTTTTTTTATTTCGTATTTAGTAGCATAGGTAATATCTGTTCAGAGGTATGCCTGTTTTTTTTTTGTATACATACATACATACATAAATAACAGCCTACTAACACCCACACACCACACTATGTATCATACATTCATACATACATAAAAGCGTACTGACACCCGCACATCACACTATGTATCATACATACAGTACATACATACATACATAAAAGCGTACTAACACCCACACACCGCACTATGTAGCCTATCATACATACATACATACATAAAAGTGTACTAACACCCGCACATCACACTATGTATCATACATACATTACATAACACCCGCTCATCACACTATGTATCAGATTTGATTGTCTATTTTCATAATCTCCATTCATACAGAATCTTCTTTTAATGTTTTTACAATTCATTTAGCAGTTGTGTGTTCCATGTACTCTTCTTTTCACTTATACAATCAAATCTGTATTTCATGGAGAGAGAGAGAGTTGGAGGGGGTGGGGGGCGCCATTCAAAGGATGTAGGTTGAGCTGATTTACTTCACAAAGGTGAGAAAGAGTTCAAGTGTCATGGCCGGACGGCGACGGGGAACCTATGGGAGCTTGGGACTTCTTCTTGATGTCGTTTTCGCTGTCGTTCTTGGTTTTTTTGTTTTTTTTTTATTTCTGATTGCCGTTGCTGGTTTTTCCTGTTGCCATTTTCTTCTCACGATGGAAATGAAACTCGTTGGTTTTATATTGATAGTTTTAAGGGTTAGAGACTTTGATGTGTATGTATGTGTGTATGTGTGTATGAGAGAGAGAGAGAGAGAGAGAGAGAGAGAGAGGCGAGCGATACAAGTTAAGCTTATTTTGTCGTTAATCTTCAATGTTGTTTTTCCTACTTCTTTTCATCTTTTTATGTATTGTTATAAATTGAGACAATATTTAATATAGGATGCTCTTGCCATTAATGTTTGTAATAACCTATTTTGTAATTTTTCATATTTTGTTTTGCTTTAAAAAAAAAATACAAAGGTAACATCACTCACTCGATAATTTAATGAAGATTTTGAAGGCTGAATTATATTTAGTAATGGTCGAATTTCCAAGAGCAATTGTTACATTCTCATCTTACGAGAACTTACGGGAAAAGTTCAGTGTTTATTCTTTGACATTTACACAGAATTATCGTTTTTACTGAGAATACAATAAAAATCAAAAACAAAAGTTGACAAAAATTTCCGCCTAGAAAACTTCTGCTGGTTCTTTTTGTATCATTTGGATGATCTTCCTGTTGTTTCCATTTTCCCGTCTTATTCTGAGAACCTTGAAAGAAGCCTCGGTCGCCGAATATCACCGCAAGAGAAATCCGAATCCATTTGGTCCCTGGGAATGGCGCCGTTGCGAGCGCTCGCAGTGTAATCGACTCCCCAGAATCAACTCCCTGTATCAACTCCGGCAGGTTTTTCAAGCGTTCCGGCCGACCGATAAAGGAAGCCGTAACGGCAGGTCCCCGGGGAGCTCAGGCGTTATTGTTAAACTTTCGTGTGTGTGTTATTTCGCAAAGCGCCGACGAGGACGTAATGCCTTCGGAGTAACAGTTAAGTTCCTCCCCGCGGCTGCCCATTAGGTGCGTTTAAAACGCAGTTATTGGCTTACCGTGTCACATTAATATGTTTAAAACACAATGCTTTTACACCTCTCTCTCTCTCTCTCTCTCTCTCTCTCTCTCTCTCTCTCTCTCTCTCTCTGAAACTGTTTCCTCCTCGCCACGATTGTCATTACCATCGTAATCCTTTGGCAAAAGGAAGCGAGTGTATCCCATGATTTCTGATAGAGTTTACATGTGGGTCGTGTAGCCTCAATTGTGTGTGTGTATGTCTGTGTCTGTCTGTCTGTATCTCTTTGTCTGTAGGTCTGTCGGGCTGTCTTGATATCCCTTGCAATATCCTATGATCGTTTCTATTACGTCTGAACGAACGGTAATGTTTTCCTTAATGGGTGTTAGGTCTCATTTACTTATTTCCTGTGTGATGTTTTTTTTTTTTTGGAGGAATTGCTAGGGAGCATTTCTCTCCAAATAAAAACTCTCTCTCTCTCTCTCTCTCTCTCTCTCTCTCTCTCTCTCTCTCTCTCTCTCTCTCTCTCTCTCTCGCTTTGTGCAGCATTAAAGGTTATTTTTATATGAAACGATTATAATACACAAATTAAATGCTGAAATATGTATAATAACCGTTTTTAGTGGAGTATAGTGCTTGAATGACTCTCTCTCTCTCTCTCTCTCTCTCTCTCTCTCTCTCTCTCTCTCTCTCTCTCTCTCTCTCTCTCTCTTTTAGATACCATGCAATATTTTTGTCTTTATTTTGTGGAATTAAATTATCTTTGATTATAGTATATATATATATATATACATATATATATATATATATATATATATATATATATATATATATATATATATATATATATACAAATAAATGTTTATATATATAATATATATATATATAAAATTTTATATATATATATATATAATATATATATATATATAAATTTATATATATATACACATATATATATATATATATATATATATATATATATATATATATATATATATTGATTACTTTGTCGTTTTCCTTTAGATCAAACTTTATTTTTTCCGACCTTCGGTCCTTGTATGGTTATACAATAACGCCATTTCAGTTTTCAGAAAAGCAATCTATTTTTTGCCAGATTCTTTTTCTCTTACAAATCACGGGAAGACATTGGATCTTTTCATGTGTTCCTCGAGATAGAGAGATATTTGTCTTTATCTCTCCCGAGGGCATTACCGAAAACCAATTTCTTAAACGACGATTGAACCCAGACGTTGTAATTGAACATACTTGGACTAACCCAGTCCAGTGCTTCTCTCTCTCTCTCTCTCTCTCTCTCTCTCTCTCTCTCTCTCTCTCTCTCTCTCTCTCTTCTATGTATGTATATATATACATTATATATATATAATGCTAACAATGTATTAACATTGAATAAATTCATTCTATCAAAATATATATGTATGTATGTATGTATGTATGTATGTATGTATGTGTATGTATGTGTGTGTATGTGTA
>NC_089761.1:23838143-23843143 GCF_040412425.1 Macrobrachium rosenbergii | reverse complement strand
TATATATATATATATATATATATATATACTGTATATATATATATATATATATATATATATATTATATATATATATATATGTATATATATATATATATTTATATATATATATATATATATATATATATATATATATATATATATATATATATATATATATATATATATATATATATATATATATATATATATAATTTTTCTTTTGCCATCTTTCCCGTGATCTGCGGAGATCTTATGATTGTGCGTTGGTAACACAGAGGCAAAAGAATTGGTCCATCACGACCAAGTCCAAGGTCTTGGGAACGTCTGCGACCAGGAATGCAGCTGCCCAGTAATCACCTGGGTAACAGATCAGGAATCACCTGTAGGGGCCGTTAAAAAAAAACTGTCATGTATGGGGAGGAGCGATTAGTCTCGGTTCGATTGACTTCAGTCTTCGTGTTTAAGGCTGACATAGCTACATCCTTTCGTATTCTTCATATCTTTAAGAAAGATGTTTGTGTATGTAAATAAGCAGCAGGGTAACCTAATTTACGTCAGCTGTTCTTTAACTGGCACGAATCATTTCTGCGTTCGTGTGATCGTGCGTTTTGTCTCCTTAGCTCAAGTAGAAAGAGAAAGAAGATGAAAATAGTTAAGTATATCTTAGTTTAACCAGACCACTGAGCTGGTTAACAGCTTTCCTAGGGCTGGCCCGAAGGATTAGACTTATTTTACGTGGCTAAGAACCAACTAGTTACCTAGCAACGGGACCTACAGCTTATTGCGGAATCCGAACCACATTATGACGAGAAATGAATTTCTATCACCAGAAATAAATTCCTCTAATTCTTCATTGGCCGGTCGGAGAGTCGAACCCTGGGCCAACAGGGTGCTAGCCGAAAGCTCTACCCACCCGTCCAATGAAGCTCTAAGAAAGGAAAAAAAAACTGAGCAATTGGGACGTGTTTGCAAGGTGAAATGTCATTGTGTTTAGGGATTCATTATACATGTAATATAGTGAAAGGCTCTCGGTTACTTGGTTGGTAGCTTAGAGTAAGCCGGTTGCCTTTACTCCAAGAAGGCTCGTCAGTGTGGTAGGGTCTGATAAGAAATAGAGGGTTGATGTGGACCTCTGACTCTGCACAACGAAAAATCTCCTTAATTGGTTCACATATAAAACTTCAATAGTCTTTCAGTCTCATAAATAAAGAGGAAAATTAGCAACAACAGGAATCTGTTAGAATGACTCCCTTCTTAATTTAGACGTAGATTTATCACTATGAAATTTAAGGGGTACATATAGCTAACTTATTCTTGCTGTTCAGATTTAGTCCAAATGTAGAAGTAGGGTAAAAATGTTTTCTCTTATTTTGATTCAGTAACCTTTATTCGTGGAATTCCGGAGCTGTCTAGTCCACAAATTTAGTCAAATAGGCATGTTTGCCTCATCGTAAAGTGGAATATCTCCTATTTGAGTGTGGTGACATTGTAGTGAACCTTTACGATTTGTTTTGCGAATTTCAAGATGTTTCCTTAATTCATCACTGCAGACTTTATTTTCTTATGTTTTGGCGTAAATGTTTCCACATTTTTTGTTTTAGTGGACGAGTTTTGCAAAAAATTCAGTTCTAGTTTCTCTTATAGAATTAAAGTTGCTATTTTCTGCAAGCTCTTACGTTTAAATTGGTGTATTGATCAGATTTTAAGATTTTATTTAGCTTTCTTTAACTTGATCGGAGTGCGCTTATCAGGCCTCAACTTTGCATTCAACGTTTTGTAAGGTTCACAGGGGCTCATTGATGAGTTTAAAGATTATTTTTTTATTTAACATTTATTCTCCCAGTTATTAGAACCTCGTTTAATAACTCGTGTAACTTTAAAACGTCATATTGAAAATGTCATATCATATTGATGGGTCTTTAAAATTGTCTGTAGTTTTAAAAACTTCCAGTTATATTTAAACACAAAGTTCATTGCTTCTTACAGATACGAAAAGTAGAAAGATCAGTTTTGCGCTCGAAATAGCTTCTAGTCAGTCACTGGTTGTTCCCTGACTTCTAACAATAAATCATTACACCAAAAATAAAACTGGAAAGGGATATTTAAGCCTGATACAAAATGCGAGCATTTGGTTTCCGTTGGCAAGTGTGTATGTGTGTATGTGAGAGAGAGAGAGAGAGAGAGAGAGAGAGAGAGAGAGAGAGAGAGAGAGAGAGAGCCTGAAAATGATTACAGGAGGAGATTCATTTTATTGCTTTGTAATGACAGCCCGGTGAAGATGAACTGCGTTTGGGGTTAAGAGGGGTGATGCCCAAACAAAAGAAGAAGAAGAGAGGAGAGAGAGAGAGAGAGAGAGAGAGAGAGAGAGAGAGAGAGAGAGAGAGAGAGAGAGGATGGTTGTCGACAGAGAGGTAGAGGGAGACATGACAAACAGTTAGATGAGAAAGGTACGCATTGAAATCCTTGAAAACGGGCGAGTTGCCCGAGTTTGTGAAGAATGTCGATGAGACTCGAGGAATGTTCATAAAAGGATTGGAAACAACATTTTCAGGTGATCCTAATCCTCCATTTCGTCTTCCTTTTGTCGGAGTCTCTCTGTTGAGTACTAGGGTGTTTACATGTTAAGCACGTTGTTGTTGTAGACAGCGTGCTATTTATTTATTTAATTTTTTCCATTATTTTTTCAAAACTTGAAATTGTGAAGGCCGGCACAAATGCTAATGTTGTGAAAGGCTGAATGACTCTTTTTGGTCTAAACATTTCCCTTTTAATTATTTCCCATTCTCTTTTTTAACTACTTACGTTCATTTCTCTGCCACTTTATTTCTTCGTGTTTTGCGCATTCTTCATGACCAGACTTTTTTCATACTTTACTTTCTGTTCCTTTATGTCTTTTATTGGTCCATACTTTTCAATCACTTCACTCTTAGTCTTTTAGTTCACACTTTACGTCACTTTATTAACCTTTTTTTATTGTATTTTCCCTCACTTCCTTACTTTGTTAATAAGGTGGGTTTATATCCTTCACATTTTGGTGTTTTCACATTCATTTCCTTAAATATTATTCACCATATTTTATAGCATTTCTGGCTGTTTAAACTATTTATTCCCTTTCCAGGGTATCATTATTTGTATACTGAGTTCACCTTTTCCATTATATAATAATTTTTCAGTGTGTATAGTCTTAATTTTTTTTTCCACCTCTTCCGTCTGACGCATACTTTTCTTCTCATTTTTTGCAGTAGCCTTATTATTATTTTTCTTTTTTTTACGTTTACTTCAGGCTTATTCTCTTAACGTTCATATCTTCAGGTTCGTCTCTGAATACTTTTAGCCTACTTTTTTTACAGCCTTTTGATATTTTCATTAACTTTCTTGTCTTCACATATATGATTTCCTATGTCCTGCTATCTTCATACTTTGTGTTTATTTATTTTCGAGTTGCTGTTTTGTCATGGTAGTTCACCATTTTATTTAATGTGGGACATCTGTAATCATTATTTTCTTTTTTTTTTGTCGCTTGCATTTCTAAATCCCACTTTTTATTCACTCATATATTACAAGTAATTCTTTGCCTTTTAGTTTTCTATAAAAGGAAACTATTGTACGGCTTTGTCGGTCCGTCCGCACTTTTTTCTGTACGCACTTTTTCTGTCCGCCCTCAGATCTTAAAAACTATTAAGGCTAGAGGGCTGCAAATTGGTATGTGATTATCCACCCTCCAGTCATCAAACATACCAAATTGCAGCCCTCTAGCCTCTGTAGTTTTTGTTTTATTTAAGGTTAAAGTTAGCCATAATCGTGCTTCTGGCAACGATATAGGATTGGTCACCACTGAGCCGTGGTTGAAGTTACATGGACCGCGGCTCATAAAACATTATACTGAGACCACCAAAAGATAAATCTATTTTCGGTGGCCTTGATTATACGCTGTAGTGGCCATGCAGAAAACTCGATTGCGCCGAAGAAACTTCGGCGCATTTTTTACTTGTTTATGTGGTAACCCATTGTGGCTCTCTTCCTACCTGCAACTCAGTCCCGTTTCCCCCAATAAGATTTGTCTCCAAAAATAAGGGAAATCGTTGCCATGCTCAGCTGTTAACTGCTGAATCAAGGAGAGTGGTAATGTGACTGCATGCGTATATCCAGTTGCTTCGTGTGTAATCAGGCTGTAACTGTGAGGTTGACGCTGCTGCTGTTTCTTTTTTTCTGCTGTGTCCTTTTTTGCTGTTTCTGTTCTGCTGTGTATTTTTTCTGCTGTTTCTTTTTCTGCTGTCTTTTTTCTGCTGTCGTTTTGTCTGCTGTTTCTTTTTTCTGCTGTCTTTTTCCTGCAGTTTCTTTTTTTCTGCAGTGTCTTTTGCTGTCTTTTTTCCGCTGTTTTTTCTGCTGTTTATTTTTTTCTGCTGTGTCTTTTCCTGCTGTCTGGTTTTTTTGCTGTTTCTTTTTTTTCCTCCGTGCCTTTTTGTAATGAGAAAATTCTTAAACGGATTGTGTGTTAATTGAAGTACCTCGTCGTGCTAGATTTTTCTCTCGCCCTTTTCTGTCCCGTGGTAATTTGTCCCTTCGAATATCGACGATTACTCCTCCTCTCGTGACCGACCGACGTCATCACCTCTATCATCATCATCATCACCACCATCATCTACACCATCGTCGTTGTCGTTGGTGTCGCCATCAGGGCCATCAGCGTCTACCGGTAGGGCTAATTAGCGCCGAGGTTCGAAAATCATTAGGGTCGTCGTCTGGAATGGGGCGACTGTATATGGCTGCCCCTCTTCGATTATAGGGTGCATCTTCCACGTAGTGGCGGCTCGAATAATTCTCCCTATTGGTTTTTCGTGCTTTTCCTTTGAGGCTGTTGCTTGTAAGGTGTACTCGTACCTGTCACTGTACACACACACACACAACATATATATATATATATATATATATATATATATGTGTGTGTGTGTGTGTGTGTGTGTGTGTGTGTGTGTAGGGATGTATTAATGTATGTACTATGTGTGTGTATATATATAT
>NC_089761.1:23803143-23833143 GCF_040412425.1 Macrobrachium rosenbergii | reverse complement strand
ATATATTTTTTTTTACGGTTTTGCGCGAACGCTTGTAAAATGCATGGAAGATAAAGTAATGAGGTGTGTGAAATTCTGTTAGGGGACTACAAGGTGGGAGAACAAAAATGTATACAGCAGTTGTAAAGCGTCACTTTTAAATGCTGAGTCTTTGGTACTTTTTTAGGAGTCAGGGTTCGTGTTTCTGGTTGAGTGCTCTCTCTCTCTCTCTCTCTCTCTCTCTCTCTCTCTCTCTCTCTCTCTCTCTCTCTCTCTCTCTATATATATATATATATATATATATATATATATATATATATATATATATATATATATATATATATATATATATATATATTATATTTATATATATATACATATATATATTATATATATATAAATACACATACACATATATATATTATATATGTAAATATATATATATATATATATATATATATATATATATATATATATTATATATAAATATGTATGCACTGTATATACATTTATATAATATGAATTATTAAAGCAAAAATAACTCGTTGATGTCAGATTCACTATTCCTGAGGAATACGTTATGCACAAGCGGAATTATACATAGTAAGTGCACCTAGCCGGGATTTAAAACTGAGCCGTTTTAGATTTGTTAGTATGTTCGAATCCTGTTCAGGGTAGACGAACTTATCAGTCATTATTCGCTTCTGGCGTAAGTTAATGCCGTGGTTTGGTAATGTGGAAATTATTTATTTTTTTTAGAGCCCACTGTGTGGAGAATGCCACGTGTAACACTCACACATTATATATGTGTATATATACACATATACATATATATACATATATATATATATATATATATATATATATGTGTGTGTGTGTGTTAACTTTATGACATACACAATTGTTCTGCATTAGAGAATTACTGAAAGGACTCTATTCAAACTGGATGATATTTGAGTATTATTCAGAAAATTACCGGGCTTTTCTTGGACAAACAGTCCACATTGTCAGGTACGGATACTTGATAATGTGGACTGTTTGTCCAAGAAAGCTTGTAACTTTTTCTGAATAAATACTCCATTAGATATCATCCAGGTTGAATGAGGTCCTTTCAGTAATATATGTGTGCATGTGCGTATAAATGTGTGTATATATACATATATATATGTGTGTGTAGGTATAAATGTGTCTATATACATACATATATATATAGTTTTATATATATACATAAATGTATATATGTACATATATATATATGTATGTATATATATATATTATTATATATAAAAACCTTAAGAGTTTTTAGCATTTGACTAACAAACGACAAGAGTTAATATAAAGGATCTTGTAGTATAAAGGATCTTCCTCTGGAATTAGTTTTATGCTGACTGACAGAGACTATACTGCTAATTATCAATGCAGGTACGACCGCCAGTACATCGACAAATAAAATAATCCAGCAAATCACTGAAAAGAGAAAAGAATTCCCCAAAACAGATAGTACATCTTATCCCAGAACCATCTTTGCTGGAGGTGAAAGATTCCAGTGTTTCCCCCTCGGGGTCAGATTTGCCTAACGTTATTCAGCATATATTTCCCGCGATGGGTGGCGGCGCCTTGGGTGTTTCCTCTTTGTACTCATTCAGATTCTGAACAAATGGATGCGTCGTAAACTCACGAGAAACAAGCACTTATGAGTCAGCTGATGACTGATGAATAAAGATGGGTTGGAATAAAGATGGGTTAGAGTCTCTTGATAAAGAATTTTCCTGTGGTTTTTTTTATATATTTAGTGTGGGGGATACTGCACGACTAACGCAAAGGAAAAGCTGCAGTGAGTGAGAGAGAGAGAGAGAGAGAGAGAGAGAGAGAGAGAGAGAGAGAGAGAGAGAGAGAGATGGATAAGTCTCTAAATAAAGGTTACTCTTATGATGCTTTTCATGCCATATTTTTTTTTATTTTGTTCAATTTGGGGATGCTATACAATTAACACAGAAAAAGCTGTACAGTTGAGAGACAATTGGGAGAGAGAGAGAGAGAGAGAGAGAGAGAGAGAGAGAGAGAGAGAGAGAGAGAGAGAGAGAGAGAGAGAGAGGAAAAAAGATGGGTTAGACTCTCTTAATAAAGGAAATTCTCATGATGTTTTTCATTCCAAAGTTTTATTATCTCACTCAGTCTGAGAGAGAGAGAGAGAGAGAGAGAGAGAGAGAGAGAGAGAGAGAGAGAGAGAGACATGAATAAAGATTGGTTACTCTCTTAATAAAGGAGGGATTCGCATAATGTTCTACAAGCCATAGTTTTGTTCTCTCATTCAGTGTGGGGGATACTGTACAATTAACACAAAGGAAAAGCTGTACAATTGAGGGAGAGAGAGAGAGAGATTCTCGCGATGTTTTCATGCCATTATTTAGTTATTTCGTGCAGTCTTGGGGATAATATATAATTAATTCAAAGGAAAAGCTGTACAGCTGAGAGAGAGAGAGAGAGAGAGAGAGAGAGAGAGAGAGAGAGAGAGAGAGAGAGAGATTCTCATGATGTTTTTAAAGGAAAAACTGTACATCTGAGATAGAGAGAGAGAGAGAGATATTCTCATGATGTTTATCATGCCATAATTTTGTTATGTGATACAGTCTGGGAGATACTGTATAATTAACGCAAAGTAAAAGCTGTACAATTGAGAGAGAGAGAGAGAGAGAGAGAGAGAGAGAAACGCAAGTGTCATCTCCTAGCGGATAGACGGGGGAGGTCAGCGGTTGTTGGTAGCGGGAGGTCCGACACTCGCAGGTCATCGGAATTGCAGATGAAGCGAAGGTGTGAAGTCCTGCAGCGCTCTGCCCACCGAAGCTGATTCCCCCGGACCGAGGCGGAGAGAGGAGAGAGAGAGAGAGAGAGAGAGAGAGAGAGAGAGAGAGGCCTGTGACGGATGGATACTACCCATCTCCCTATACCGGGCCTCTATCAAAATCAAATCCTACTACAACCGCCGCCCACTGCCCATCTCCATTCTCTCTCTCTCTCTCTCTCTCTCTCTCTCTCTCTCTCTCTCTCTCTCTTCAGTGCAGCTTTTCCTTTGTGTTAAATTAACAGTATCCCCCAAACTGAATTATCTAACTCAATAATGGCATGAAAAACATCTTGAGAATCTCTCTCTCTCTCTCTCTCTCTCTCTCTCTCTCTCTCTCTCTCTCTCAAGAAGAATGATCTCCGCCATGCCACCTTTATCATTTTCTATGCCACTTTTATCAAAGGCAAAAGCGGCGTTGTTGCATATATCAGCAGCAGAAAAACGTCTCTCGTGGGTCCCGACCGTTTTCCCAAATATGTTTTCACACTTGTAGCCGCTTAGCAGGCCTCACCGGTCGAATGGTTTACGAGGGACCCTGTTTTATTTCTTTCTTTATTTATTTTATTATTATTATTATTATTATTATTATTATTATTATTATTATTATTATTATTATTTTGGTTTTTGTGTGTCTCTTCTGCTGGGAAGTTTCGTTGATTTCTGTAAAAGATTAATAGTAAAATATCTTATACGCATCTGCAGTTTTGTATCAATAGTAGTACGCATTTGAAATGGTTTTTAGGCTTAAATCTATGACTCATCGAATTTTAGCTTTCAAGTTTTACTAATAATTTTCAATTTTTACTAATGAAATTTGTTTGCTTAGCAGAGTAATTAAGTTCACTGTCATTCGTTAATGAATTGCAAAGATGCCGTCGACAATATTAGGAAAGTGGTTCTTAATAAGTACTTTGTGGAAATGAACATGCCACGTAGAACAATGAGCAGCAGAGAAGAACTCGGTCTGTGTGATGAATACCATTGCAGCTGTTGGCCAGCATTTTAGTAGGTCACACGGAGATTTTGGGTTTGGGTCCGAGACAATATACGGCCATATGTTCTCGACCCTGGAGAATTTGTTAGTTATTAGTTAACTTGTGCCAAAAAAAACAAAAAGGTTATAGAGGACTGGAAATAATATGATACCTTCGTGGATTTATTTTTATTCATGGAATACTCAAAGGAAAGAACAAGTAAAAATTGCGCCGAAGTTTCTGTGCATCGTGTAATCAAGACCACCGAAAATAGATCTGTCTTTCGGTGGTCTCGGTATGTTGTTTTTTGAGCCTGGGCCCATGAAACTTTAACCACGGCTCGGTGGTGGCATGGCCTATGTAGTTGCCAGACGCACGAATATGGCTAATTTTAATCTTAAATCAAATAAAAAGTACTGAGGCCCGGCACAATAGTTTTCTTTTCAGAAAACTTACAAGGAGTAATAATGGGACTGAAGTATTTATCTTTTTATGTGTCTCATTGGAATATGATATTTATCAAGTGCATTGAGAAAGCACAAGAAGTGGAAGGTAAAGTAACGTGCCTTAGTCAATGAAATGTAAGATGAATAATCACTATCAGGTTAAAGGAATATATATATAAAACATATATATATATATATATATATATATATATATATATATATATATATATATATATATACATATATATATATATATATATATATATATATATATATATATATATATATATATATATATATTACTACCGTGGGATGAATTATGTTAACCTTCCGGTTCTTAGCAAGTGTTTTGGGATGATGTTGCTACCCTCATGCTCTTCACTATGGTTGCGACACACCTCAGTCGACCTTTACCAGGTGCCCAGTTCACTGCTTGTGTCAACCAAGGACAACAGATTTTTCGGGAAATAAGCCGTGATCGTTTCTCCCCAGCTGAGAATTCAATTTATTTCAGTGCTGACAAGGTACTCTGAAGACGCACAGTCATAATTTGTTGAATTAATCCTTAAACTGGTTCGTCATTAATCGTTAAAACTCGACAAGCACTCCCAGGTTGTTTACTAACGCTTTACAGGTACATGACTGTACAATACCCCAACACTGCAAAATTAGATAATAATCCGAATTCAGATTAAAGATAAATTTAAATAGTTCGTAACTACTGTCATCAAGCAATCCAGTCTAGTATTCTTTAGTCAGGTCCACATAATGTGAAGACTTGTGATGAAAAATATTACTGTTTCTCAACGGAAATAATAAACAATCATTATTATATATATGCTCCTACACCCATTCAGATTAAGACGTTGCTCCTTTCATTATGAAACATATCCTTGGTAACCCCCAGCCTTATAAAATAAAAAAAAAAAATTATCCACAAACATTATCCACATAAAACGTTTAGTTCATAATCCAAAGAAAGAAAACACCCAAATTTTACCTGACGAGGAACCGAACACTGTCATCATAATGTACCTCGGTTGACCCCTGACGACACCTTCAATAAATAAACAACCGAAATTAGCATCTACAAGTTGCCCGGAACACGTCGGCATCCTCTTCACCTCTCGAGATTTAAGATGCAGCATCCAGCCTGCCTTTCCCAGCTCACACCCTTGTAATACACGAGCGATTAAGACTTTTAACTCGCACGACTATATATCAGCATCGGCTCTGTGTGCTGTATAAATAGCATGAAATATTCTCATTTCCATACGGAAGAATGGTGGCTCTCCCCACCCCGTTCCGACGACAAACACCAACGCCCCCTCACAACGAGGTGTCCAGCGTGGACCGTCTAGGAGGTGGCTTTTCAAGCTTAGGTCCTCCCGGACAGGTGACTGGTTAAAATATGCCCTGTTCGTCGATGGTGTTTTGATAAGGCTGTTGAGGAAATGTTTATTGTTGAGATGGATGTATAAGGTATATGTACATACATACATACGTGCACACGAACACTTGTTCATTAATATCGTCACACAAACACGCATACACACACTATATATATATATATATATATATATATATATATATATATATATATATATATATATACATACAGTATATATATATATATATATATATATATATGTATGTATATATATATATATATATATATATATATATATATATATATATATATATATATATATATACATATATATATGTTTGTGTGTGTGTGCATGTGTGTGGGTGTGTATCTGATTAATAGAAGGAAAATTGTGTACTTGTAGGCAATGAACGTTTGTCAATCAAGTGTTTATCTGTATCCGGTTAGAAAGCAAAGGGAAAAAATATATGTGGCTTTTATATATGCCACAAGATTGATTATAGAAATGATAGCATAACTTTGTGGATGGAAGGTACTGAGGATATACGCGTTGAGAAGGTTTTTTCCGAGAATGAATCTTAGTTTTTTCTTGGGGGCAAATCTTGTGTTAAAATGTACAGAGTGCAAAGTGATTAGTAAGGTAAAACTGGATCACTGGATCTCGGACAAGGGTTTACCATGTCTCCGCGACGGCTTAACATTTTTATAAAGTGAATGCTATTATAAGAGAGGGAAAAGACAAAATATGCAGGTAAAGGTATGAGGGGTTAGAAAATTAATCGTGAATGGAGTGTAGAATTGAAGTTTTGAAGTGAATGTATGAGGCTGAAGTAGAAAGTTTATGTCAGCAAAAGTCAAGTTATGATTGAGCAATGTACAGTATGTTAGTATAGATGGCTGAGGAATGGAAATTCTTCATAATTATATTTATATAAAGTAAGCATATCTTAGTTTAACCAGACCACTGAGCTGGTTAACAGCTCTCCTAGAGAGGGCTGGGTCTGAAGGATTAGATTTATTTTGTGGCTAAGAACCACCTGGTTACCTGGCAACGGGACCTACAGCTATTGTGGAATCCGAACCACATTATGACGAGAATGAAATTTCTATCACCAGAAATAAATTCCTCTAATTCTTCATTGGCCGCTCGGAGAGTCGAACCCTCGGCCAACAGGGTGCTAGCCGAAAGCTCTACCCACCCCTCCACTGAAGAACTATTGTATGTATATATGTAAATTCAATGGGTGATGAGTTGTTGTTTTGAAATGGTATGGTTATATGATTAGGTGAAAGATTGTAGTTCTGCAAAAAAAAAATAATAAATAAATAAATAAATAAATAAATAAATAAACAATAAAGATGCATTATGAGAAGAATGTAAAGGAAAATACTGAAAGTGCTGGCTAGATTATGGAAGGGATAAATTAAGTATACCTTAGTTTTACCAGACCACTGAGCTGATTTGTTAACAGCTCTCCTAGGGCTGGAAGGGATGTTGGCATGGAAAGGCTTTAATATCTAGGGAGATCGAGAGTGCATTCAGAATAAATGAACTGTTGCGACGTGTTTAATGTTACTGAAGCCTTGCCGATGAATCTTTTGTAGGAAATATAAAGTGACGGATGCTGTTTAAGTTTCCTCTACAAGAGACACATCTTTGATTCGGTTTCTAAGTTTTACCTGAAAAAGAATGTAGATTTTTTATAGTTTTCTTACGTAGCAGGGTGTTCACATTTAAATGAGGTAGTAACAGAATAAAATGTTCGTATTTTATATTTTCCAAGCAGCCTTTATTTGCATTGGTAGAGCTGGGGACTCTTAGTTTTGAAACAGGGCCTCTCAGTATAGAAGCGTTAACGTTACCGGTTTGTCAGCTGCTTGGTTGGGTATTCTTCAACTGACACATTTTGACATTCAAGATATAACACAATAATCCTTGCATGCTAGAAAAATATACAGAAATTTTAATAAGCAGTTACATATGTAAATGTAATGGTACTACTGTAGATCAGGCTTTTTCATGTGCTATTGTCTAAGTACTGTTTTGGAAATACCCGAAAGAATTGTCGACCAATCAGAAGTGAGTAACTTCTATATTGGTTGCAAACAACACTGAAGCATAATAATATTTCTGTGCCGGAAAGTCGAAATATCGAATATGAAAATATATTTAATTCTTAGTTTTATCATCTCATCACTGGTAGTTAACCCTGACACAATTACCTAAGAATTATGTTGAAGCCAACAATTTTTTATGTGAACTTTAGAATATAAACATGACTTCGGCCGATGTTTTATGTTTTTCTAGAGCTATCTTTATTGAGGGAATAGAGTATAGAGGAATCGAGTTTTATCGGAGATCAGATAACTGCAATGAAGAGATAATATCTGAATAAATCCAAAACAAAACGTTACGAGTAAAGATTGCTCGTTGAAAGGGGGTTTGCATCAACTCGGGGGGAGGGGGAGGGGGCCTTCCCCCTCACTTATAGTCCCCCTACCTAGCAACCCCTTTTGCTTTCGAAAACAACGACACCTCAGAGGCACCGACAAATCAATCCCTCACACGCCAATCTCGCCGCTAACATCGGAGCACATAAAGTCCATTATTGTGGATCAATATTTTTATGCATATGGCGAGGGGCAGTGGGAAGGGAAGGGGAAGGTTAGGAGAATGAGGGAGGGTGGTGGGGGAGGGAAATGGAGGAACGGTTCGTCAGTCACAATATCTGTCTTTCTCTGTATGTTGTCTCTCGCGTTGTGTGATGCATGAGGCTCTATTATGTTAAGCCATGATAGATTGCAACTGCAGGAGACGCTTTGCAAGGTTGAAGCCGCCGAGGAATGCCTTGGTGTATGTTGAGTGTTTGCGTTGCAATATGCACTTCTGTATACACATGTGCATGTATTTTCCTGCGTTCGTTCTTCCATCACGCGATATGTTGGTAAGAATGACTCGAGATAAATTTATTGCAAATTATTTTTCGTAAAGATTTTCTGCAAATGAAGAATTGCCATTTGCCAGAAAATGTCTGACCATCTGAGCATCATTTACTTAAATTATGGGGCAACATGTAAGCTGAAACGTATTTATCTCCTTTGCTTTGTATGTGAAGCTTTCTTAGAAATTGTAAAATGCTTCCGCAGGGGTACCTTGGGAAACAGTTGTCATTTTCAGGAAATGTTACCTGCTTAAATCCGTAATGTTCATTTAAACCTTGCTGTCAGTAAAGGTACTCATTAGTAATGGGCGTTAATTTATCTTTTTCTAGATTTGCAGTCGTTATTTCAATGACCCCCTCATCCTTAATCACTCTTTTTCTTTAGGTTTAGATTTATTATACTGAAAGATTAACAAGTCAACCGTCAAAACTCCTGGTAAGTAGGCGTTACTTATTCTATTTTGTTCATTGAATATGTCCCCGAAAAGAGAGATGATTAAAATTAAACTTCACGATTAAGAATGGTAATCAAATCTCTCTCTCTCTCTCTCTCTCTCTCTCTCTCTCGTCGTTCTCTGTCGTAACAGAGAAGAAGGGAGTTCGATCCCAAATCAGGTAAGGGAAGAGACTGTAAAGGCGTGCTCTTTATAATAAAACATCTCTTTGTTAAGTGAAGCATTGAACGATATACCTATTTATTAGTCGACTGCTGTGGGTTGTAACTCTGGATGAGAGAGAAAGAAAAGAGAAGAAATAAAATGATAGCCAAAAAAGGGGAGCTAGACCCGGTGGGGGGCGGGCGAAGGAGGCCTTGACGAATTAATTGACACATAAATAAAAGTAAATGTTCAAAGTATACTTTTGTTAAATGTTCATTGTCGGTCGATTGCACATTTCCTCTGACGTTGAAATTACCCAATCTTTGATACGTTCCGTGCTGATGTTTTGATGTCGGTATCCAAGTGTGCAAAGGTCTTATAGGGTAACTTGTATGCTGCTGTCAGTTCTCTTGCTTGTCAGATATTTCCTGAATTTTGTATCCTTCGTATTTCCTTAAGGTTTGTTTTGGAAGTCTTTAAAAGGCTCTAGCCTGAAGGAGCCCCACTCCCGGTACCGACGGATCATGTCAAGATTAGCGAACCCAACATCTCCATGTCAAGAACAGCGAACCCAATGATCCCCATGTTAAGAATGGCCAACCTTTTCCGGTCCGGACTCCAGTGCCACATGGGGGCTAGTACTAAGCACGGCTAAACAGTGATTCGTCTACACTGTTTCGCCGTGTTTAGTACTAGCCCCGGGGGGTGGAGGTCAAATGTATTTCGCCTTCTTTAGTACTAGCCCCTGGGGGATCAAATGTCTGGTACCGAAGTGTTCATGTCTAGAACAGCGAACCCTGATTATTCCCATGTAAAGAATAACGAACCCAATAATCTTCTTGTAAAGAATAGCGAACCCTGCTGCGAGTGGATTCGCTAATCTCGACATGATCCGTACTGATATTTAAGCAGAACAGAATATCCTTAGAAGAAAGTATTATCATAAAATTAATAATACTAATAATAATAATAAAAATACAACACATTATTATTATTATTATTATTATTATTATATTATTATTATTATTATTATTATTATTGCAAATCTTCTTCACAATCCTGAATATGTTTAGTAAATACAAAAATCCACATTTATGTAAAGTACTGAGCAGGCCTTGAAAGCTCCTGAATACATTTTATTATTTTTGTAAATACAGTACTTTTTGCTAAATGTGATTTTGTATTTTATTATTATTATTATTATGTTCATTGATTCTTTGGAAAAAGTTTGAACTTGCTGCTGCCTTCTTTTCAAGACTCCTCTGCAGTGTGTTTGTCTTTGTTTTCTTACTTATTTCTTTTCTTTATTTGTCTCCATTCGGCAGAGTTCATTCCTATCACTTTCCTAATCAGAGTAAGTAGTGTTTTCCTACCGTGCCTCCATCAGACCCAGAGGAAATTGATCAGGTGATTGTGTGTTTGTGAATTAGAATTTACTCTCCTTTTTCCTTCCTTCGGAGATTCAGCAAGAAGACGTATAGCAGTCTTGTGCTGCAATTGCATATTGGATTACACCTGAAGCCGGATATAACTCTGCAATTTTTAGAAAATTTTTGTTTATATACTGCCACTAGTCTTGTCTTGTATTTGTTCGTTTTTGTTATTATCTTTTGTTTTTTCTTTTTGTTTTTTTGAATGTGTTGCCAATTATCCCATAATAGTATAGGAATAGCGGATTGCAGAAGCAGCAGCCATATCCTTTCATAAGTTACCCCCCAAAAATAATTTGTTTCACATTAGGTAATGTCGTTCCTTTGTTTTACTGCGATTTAAGGAATACCTGATTTTAGCGCTGTTGGAATTAATTTGGTTTTCGCAACAATTTTCTCAATAATGTATTCTGACTTTGAGGTATTATTGCTGAGAAGCTAGCCGGTGGAGTGACAAGTAACATTGTTGTTAATAGTAGAGTTTCGTAGATTGTGGGTGCTAATACTTATGCAACCATGTACACTCCTTATCTATATCTTCATTTTATATATATATATATACATATATATACATGTATATATATATATATATATATATATATATATATACACATACATACATACATATATATTGTGTGTGTATAGAGCGCATTTAGTGTTAAGTCAAAAGAGCGTAGTTTTGACTGTTCTATTAAGATATTTCACTCATCTCTTTTGAATGATGAATTCAAAGTCATTTTTGTATTTCCGGATGTACTCATTGTGCTGTAATGAATATACAGTTAGAGCAATGTCTTGTGTTAAGAGTATTCTCCGTCCTATGGCGAGATAGAGCGCATTCTTTTAAAGAGAGAAGAGAGGAAATTGTAAGTATTTATTTAAATTTGACGTACGGTAGAATACCACCCTTCCTGTAATGGACCTCCTTAAGATAAAACGGAAAAAAAAGTTACTGTTTAAGTCCACAAAAAAGTCGACAAAAAAAAATATGTCCGTTTCGTTTCACAAATCTTCGAGGTAGTAATGGAATGGAATATGGAATACAGAATTTAGGCCAAAGGCCAAGCGCTGGGACCTATGAGGTCATTCAGCGCTGTAAGGTAAACAGAGTAGAAAGGCTTGAAAGGTGTCACAGGAGGAATACCTCGCAGATGCACTATGAAACAATTGTTAGGAGAGGGTGGATAGCAAGATGAAAGAGAGAATGTGAATGGAGGTACAGTAAAAGGAATGAAAGGGGCCGAAGGAACGCTGCAAAGAACCTTAAGTAATGCCTACAGTACACCGGGTGAGGTGCACTAACGGCACTGTTCCCGTAAGGGACGAAGCAGTAAATGTAGGCTTTTGAATCTCTTTGAATATTCCTTGAATAGCCTTCATCATATGATTTGTAGTCGTAAGTACATTCGTCTGTGTTGAAGGTTTAAAATAAAACATTCCGTCAAAAAACAGTTGGCTGTTATGTTATCTGATTAAATGATTCTTCTGTAAATTTTATATTATGAATTCATTTTTTTATGCATAGTCTTTAAGAAGAAAGGTCTTAGTTGCGCGCGATTCTAGTTTTGAAATTCATT
The DNA here is from genome assembly GCF_040412425.1 of Macrobrachium rosenbergii. Taxonomy (NCBI): domain Eukaryota; kingdom Metazoa; phylum Arthropoda; class Malacostraca; order Decapoda; family Palaemonidae; genus Macrobrachium; species Macrobrachium rosenbergii. The sequence goes on along the minus strand of NC_089761.1, from coordinate 23,820,961 downwards.
GCTCATTTATCAACTCTTATGTGTTATTATTATCGTGTTGCCTGCTTTTGATATTTTTAGTCTCGTTGAGAAGATTGTTGTATACTTAATAAAAAAAAATTGATAAAATTACTTTCACTCATTTCTGTATTTCATATATATATATATATATATATATATATATATATATATATATATATATATATATATATATATATATATATATATATATATATATATATATATATATTTCTTTTACTGTAAAAAATTTCTCTTTTTATTTCATTTATTTATACAGTCTTGAATGCAATAACAGTAGCCTGGAAAAATTCTTTCCAGCTTTCGTCAGGTCAGGAAATTAATTTTCAAGTGAAACTCTTTTCACTTGATGGCATTTAATCTCTCTCTCTCTCTCTCTCTCTCTCTCTCTCTCTCTCTCTCTCTCTCTCTCTCTCTCTCTCTCTCTCTCTCTCCTACAAACCACGCCTTTCCGGAAAACTCGGTCTCAATATGACCGTGTCGTCGATATGTCACAATATGTGGTTTTAGTTAGTAATTTAATGTCCTACGAAGTAAATGAATTTTTTGTTGAATATATTGAAAGGGGCAACGTGTCGGTAATTTCTTAATTGTTTCAATTATGTAATTTTAAAGATGTCATTGCCAGTAATGTCTAGAGCGGGGATATATGGCCCCATTATTGGAATTGCTTTTTTCATTTTATTTCTCTGGGTTGAATGACATCTTTCTGTCGACGACGGTCGTACCCTTGGTAGAAGTAGTAGTAGTAGTAGTAGTAGTAGTAGTAGTAGTAGTAGTAGTAGTGATGGTCAAGAATTTAAAAATATTTTATTAATATCTTTTACAAAGGAAATTGTGTAACAGTAATGTTCCGATTATTTGGCCGTTATTAGCTGAAATGATTTTATACATGAGATGTTATTATTATGTTATTATTATTATTATTATTATTATTATTATTATTATTATATTTTGTTAAATACAGAGAAAGGGTCATAAGCTCTGTACCCATAAGATTTTAATGCCCAGTAGAGGGTAGCTATAGGAATTTAGAATACGATAGTTACATACTTTCATCCTTCGAATACACACACACACACACACACACACACACACACACACATATATATATATATATATATATATATATATATATATATATATATATATATATATTATATATATATATATATATATATGTATATATATGTATATGTATATATATATATATATATATATATATATATATATATATATATATATATATATATATATATATATATATATATACAACATAAAATACCATACGTTCAGCATTCACTACTTTCTTTTTTTCATGTGTAATGCACAGTAATATCGCAGACCGCTACGCCTGATAGCCAGCTCATTTTATATGGTCACCATATATCCAATGTTCTAAATCCTTATGGTATGCCATAGCCCCTGACCCATGGGCTGTCAGAGTATGTCAGTTTGTGTAGAGTTTTCTTTTCTGTTTACTTTTCATAGAAAGAGAGAAAGAGATAGTTGTGAAAGAAAAAAGGAGGCCGTACAATGAAAGTTTTATATTGAGCAGACAAATATATTTCATTCTACTCAAATCTTTTTTCATTAATTTAATTTTTCCTTATACTTATAAGCAAATTTTTTATTGTGGGAAATTTCTTTTCAGTTGAATGACCCTTTGTTTTTTCATCATAGAAATGCGTGTGCTTATAATAATAATAATAATAATAATAATAATAATAATAATAATAATAATAATAACTTGATAACATTTTAGAATCGTTGACACACTCCTGATATAGCGTATATACTTTTATTTAATGGAATATGTAGTCTAAAGAAAATCAAACCAGTTTTCGATAATATCGTCGAGATTGCCAGTTTTATCCCACCCCTCCCCCAAAAATGAATGAGAATTAAACTGTTGGAATGATGTGGATATTTGTTTAAGTTATTTCTCGCTTTTTTTTGAGGGACCTCCTTAATGACATACGTGGCGGTTTGGAGCTTTCGAATGTACTTTTTTCGTGTTGTTTAAGCGGTCCAGATGGTTTTGCTTATCGTTGAATATCTCGAATGGATAGGAAAAAGGTAAGAATATTATGAGATATTGCTACTTAACTGTAAGCAAGGTAGGCCGTCATGATGATAATGTACATTAATTACTTTAATGATAATATAACGTTATATTGAGTAAGGAATGATAATAGAAGTAATTTAAATAAATGTTTACTTATTTTCATTCAGCCTCCATATTGCCATCAGCTGTTGAGAGCCTCCCTCAATAATCCGCATTGTATTTGCTGCTTGTATATAATCTTAATGAACGTTTGCGAGGTCGAGGTGATGGGTTTGGGGGCTTCCCCTTCAATGTCCCCTCTCTCTCTCTCTCTCTCTCTCTCTCTCTCTCTCTCTCTGTCTTCTCTCTCTCTCTGTTTCCCTTCGTCGCCGCAGTCGTCGCCTAAACAGGAGTCTGAAGCACGAACTGATCATAGTCACTGTTAATTGGTTTTACTTCAAGCCCCTCTGTCGATATTGTCACACCTGGGGTCTCGCCTGCTCCTTCCCGAGCCGCCGGATGTGATTGGAATTGAGCAGGAGGCTGAGGAGAGGTGAGAAGAAAGGGAGAGAGAGAGAGAGAGAAGAAGAAGAAGAAGAAAGAAAGAAAGAAGAAAAAAGAAAGAAAGAAAAAGAAAGAGAGAGAGAAGAGAGAAAAACTGAAAGGAGAGGGAAGAGAGGAGAGGTCAGAGAAGGATATGAAGCTAGAGAGAGAGAAGAGAGAGAGAGGAAGAGAGGAGATGAAGGAAGGTCAGAGGGATATAAAGAGAAAGAGAAGAAATAGCAAAGGTCAGGTGATGCCGAGTACAGAGAGAGAGATGATTATTATATTTTGTGCCACCTAGTAACTCTTGGATTCAGTTATTCCCCGTGCGTGATCGTGACTTATATAGATACCGATTTCTTAAAATGTGAGAAAAATCAATTATTGAAAAGCTTGGCTAGTCAGGTATAAGCTTGGCTTCCTATAAAAGAAAAAAAAACTTGAATATGATTATAGGAGTAGGACAGTGGAGTTACGGGAGGGGTGGGGGAGAACATATAGAACTTGGTCAGAGCAATAACAAATCTCTGTCTCAATATGAGAGAGGTGGTAATATTCCGGAAACACTGAGGGCATACTGTTATTAAGCTCTCAAGAACATACCTGAGTCCATAGCGCGTGATTTCCTCAGCACGCTCCTGACATCCTTGTTCAAGAATGTAATTAAACTCTTCAAATTGACGAAGGAAACGTCTTTTAGGGAAAATCAGTTACACATCCATTCAGTAAAGCATAGTTTATTCACATTTGGCATAACTTGGCGTAAGCTGCCCTGTCTTGTAAATGAAACACGAACCTACCGTAAAAGATGTATCTTTTCACTTAATTTCAGTTCATGTAACTAGAAGGTTTAAATCGATATTTCAAAGGGTTTTCTTTGAATATATATATATATATATATATATATATATATATATATATATATATATATATATATATATATATATATATATATATATATATATATATATATATATATATATATACACACACACATATATATACTGCCGTATATGGAAGTTATCTTCTTTCATTGCTTTCTATTTTCCATTTTGCTTCATGCTGTAATAAATAAGCACATAAAAGGTTTGAACCATCAGTATACGGTAGATATTTACATTAGTAGTAAGCAATCTCTCTCTCTCTCTCTCTCTCTCTCTCTCTCTCTCTCTCTCTGTCTCTCTCTCTCTCTCTCTCTCTCTCTCTCTCTCTCTCTAAGCGGGGTTAGATTTTGTCAAAGCTAGTTTTTGCTGCCTTACAGCATGTTCTTGTTTACATGTTTATGTATTTACTTATCCCTCATTTACATGAATTTAGCATTACTCACAAAATTCCACGGTCAAAATGTCTGATATTTGCTCACCGGACTGATTGTTTGTGCATTTGCTTTTTTATTTATTTATTTATTTATTCATTTATTTAGCAGCAGTTCCGTGTGTTGACACAAACGTTCCGATGTTTTTCATATATTTCTTGTTCTGGTATTAATATAAGTCTGATGGCAAAAGCATGCATGGTTATTGCGACAAGGTGTATACTTGGGTTAAGGAATACATACACACACATATATATATACATTTATATATATATTTATTTATTATATATATGCAGAATGCATTTATATATATATATAAACTATATATATATATATATATATATATATATATATATATATATATACAATACGTATTTATATATAAATATATATAAAGATATATATATGTGTGTATTATATATATATATATATATATATATATATATATATATATATATATATATATATATATATATATATATATCTTTTAACACACATCATTCAATATATGTATGGTTGCAAGAAACGAATCTTCATGTAGAATGTTCTGTGTTGAAATTTCCATTTCTAATTGTGAACATTTAACCTCATTCAGTGACAGTCACGAAATATTTTGCAGTAAAAACTGATTGAAAACTAAAAGGAAAACCCAAATGTAAAAAAAATTCAAATACAACGGGACTGGTAAATTGTATTGTTACTGTGAGAGTTGATTTGTAACCAAATTATAGTAGTAAAACAGTACAAACGGATCTATACGGGTAAACATTAAGTGATCAGAAATTGAAAATTAGATACTGAGTTAAAGGAATTTCCGTACACAGAAACGCATAAGAATTAAAAACCCGCTGCTATAAGAATGAACATATATCCAAAGTAGCGTATTAAAAAATACAAACAGATATATACCGACGAATATAGAGTGACTGACAATTCAAAATTAATGACTGAATGGAAGGAATTTACGCAACATTACAAACTAGAACTGAAAACCCCATTGGAAGGCTGGGTCACTCTCAGAATATAGGAAAGGGGAAATAAACGCTCGAGAAAAGCAAACTGGATTGATCATTGACAGGCAGAAGGGGGAGAAATACAAACGAACACTCTTTCCTTTCACGTAAAGGGTGTTTTAGTGAGGCTCATTTGCATGATTTCAAGCGACGCTGGCTCAGGGGGACAGATTGCATTGCCTTTACCGAAAAGCCCTCCTTTGCAGAACGGTTGCCTGGGTAGATCTCTTTGCTCGGTAGTTGGCAAACACAAAGTTCTGAGGTTGTTATATATATGTGTGTGTGTATATGTATATATATATATATATATATATATATATATATATATATATATATATATATATATATATATATATATATACATATATATATATATATATATATATATATATATATATATATATATATATATATATATATTAGTTTAGAAGGGTCAATCTGAGCTTGTATATTATATTTTAGGGTGAGAATGCTAGCCTCTTGCCCTTCTCTGCCCGTGGCTGCGAAACACTATTTCAAGCTAATTACCATGTACAGAATTCTCTGCTGAAGTCGACAGAAACACATTGAGTAGAAATGAGTTCTCTCTCTCTCTCTTTTATATATATATATATATATATATATATATTTATTTGTTTATATATACACACACACGTACATGTACCTGTAGATATGAATTATTATAATCACATATATATATATAGATATATACAGTATACATTGTATATATATTATTGCATGTATTTTTGTGTGTTTTTATGTGTTTGTGGTATTGTGTATATATATATATATACTGTATATAATATATACATATATGTATGTATGAATGTATTTATGTACAGATATACAGATAAATAAGCAGATACTGCAATTCCTATTCAGCGTGCATGTGCTGTGTGAATATATGCGCATGCGCATTTATTTAGTGCGTATGCTTGTGTAACTTCCTGGACTGTTGAACGAGCGCTGTTGATAATGTAAAATATCCATCATATCTTTCTTATGACTTTATTTGAGAAACTGCTCCATATCCCGATGATTTATAAACCATTACGATGCAAATGGCACTGTGCAGAATATTTTTTTTTATTCCATCCCCTGCAGTCAGACCCATGAAATATGCAATGGGAGCCATAAAAAAACTCTTTATATAGAAAATATTAAAAAAGAACTGACAAAACGCGCTTCTGTGAGGTCAGCCATCGATTCGAGCGACGCAGTTATTGTTATCGGTATTTTCGACGTTCGAATGCTGAAACTCACTCTATTATTGACATCTGAACGATGCTATTACAACCGTTTCCCAATACATACATAATCGTGCGGATTCGTATATCAACCTTGCTATTCAGTGTATACATCGAGGAGACCATTGTTGTCTTCCGAGTTGGTGTATGGCTGCGTATTATGGAATTACGCGGGAAAATTATGAAATGAAATTATGGGTTGCATTTCTTTATCTCGTTTGAATGCTCTTTTCATTACGAGTAATGTTATGGCTCGAGGAGGGGCATTATTCATTTGCCCTTTTTTTAAACCTGAAGATTATTTGCATACTTACTTTTATTAATATTTATTTTTTTGCTTCGTATTTTAATGTTGTATTGACATCTTTACTGCTGCAATTGTTGCATGGGGACCGTAATCTCAGTTGCATTAATAACGATCGCAAGGTTTTCATTATTAGTTTTTTTCCGCCATCCCATGAAAACCTAATCAATATAAGCGGTCTACGACAACTCCTTCCTTACGATTCCTCTCTCCTTCCTTTATCGTTATTATTTGTTCGCGTAATTTATTCGACAACGTCATCGATCACTCACGGGCCGGAGTGGAAGAGATACGTCATCCGTATCGCCACGTCCGCTCAAAAGTCTCTTTACCTGAGGTAAAGTTGTATTTTTCAATAAGAAACTGCCGTATCGAATGTCACCTCAGGTCGATATCCCGATATGTTCACTCCCTCACTGTATAAAAAAAATATATGAATAAAAGACAAAAACCAAAGCAAAAAAAAAGTGTATATAAAACCGAACTGTAATTTTTTTTATGATTTTTTTGAGTTTTTGGTAAGATGGGAACCTGAATAAAAAGTTTTGTCGAGGTGCTGTGATTAATAGATGAATTTTTTTTTCTTCGCTCTGCAGAAATGCCATCAAATAACCAGGTACAAGTTATCTGAAATCGAGTCCAGTGCAACAAAAGGAGCTGATGTAAAGATGATGATGTTTCTATTAAGATGGAGTATTGCTTCACATAAAATGAGAGACTGGTGTTTGCCTAGGTCTTATAACTTTTGTTGAACTGCATCAACAATTATGATATTAACTTGGAAGTTGGGAAGAACAGAGAGATTTGCAATGATGGTAAACATATTACTCATCATCAGTTCCTTAAGTGTCGGGAAAGAGAGAGAGAGAGAGAGAGAGAGAGAGAGAGAGAGAGAGAGAGAGAGAAAATAAAATAATAAAATAATTTTTTTTTTCAGATTCTGGATATTCTTTTCTGAATTTTGGGAATAATCTTATGTCGAATTCGTTATGCTACGAAGTATTTTGAAGTCTGATTATATGGGCAGTTTAAATAGTTGTTCATTAATATTTCTGAGGGAAAGGCTCGTACTAGTGTTAGTTGGCATAATCCACAGTATATCTTCTTAATTCTGTCCTCAGTAAATATTAGCTTATATCCTCTCCGCTGATGCTTTTCACGTTGTCCTTTGAACAGCTAGTTTTGTTTCACCTTTTTATATTTTCTTCCAGCCATTTTGGTTAAGTAATCTAGTTTATTTCCCTACAGTTGACTTTAAAGCAGATTTAGGGGTGTCTAAGTGTTCAGCTTCCCTTTTTCTTCTCTTTCAAAATCGATGTTTGCGTTGACGAGTTACCAAATTTTATACCTTACTTTACTTTCATTCTTTTTCAATTATTTTTTCCTTAACGTGTCCGGTCAAAGTTACCCTCTTCGTTTTAGTGTGTTATTTTCACAGATGCAGCCCCAAGGGAGGCAGTGACCGGCTTGCAACGTCCCCCTCTCTCAGTAGTCTCAACTGATGGGAGTATTTGTACTGGTTTTCGTGGATGGAAATGGCAGGTTCTGAGCAGATGTTAAGGAATGTAGTTGCCAGCCCCATTCTCTTATCTGCCGTAGAGGCAACTCGCCACACATGACTAACAAACCAGTTGCGTAATTCGTTGCCAGATCGACGGGAGCTTTCGCAAAGAATTTAGCGAGACCAGGCCTAATTAAAGGTTTGCCTGAACCGATATTGACACCACGTGTGTATGAAAGCTGGAACTGACACCATTCATGTAAAGCTGAACCGCGGCTACACCTCTGTTTATCAATGTCTGTCTGTTAGTTGGCCATCGCTGGATTTGTGTGTGTATCAGGTTATGAGTACACAGAACCTTAGTCCTTGGTTCGTTTTTTTTAATACAATGCCTGTGATCTGCAAACAGATATAGACAATGATTCAATTGGTTACCTAGCAACGGACTACAGTCATTGTGGAATCCGAACTACATTATAACGAGAAACGAATTCCTCACCGAAATCAAATTTCTCCAATCCTTCATTGTGGCCCGGAGAATCGAACATGGGCCAACCAGAGTGCTATCGAGAACGATACCAACCCGTCCAATGAGGATCTGGTAATGATAATACATGTAACTATTTTGCACAGAATGCCAGTATTATTATAGTCAGGCTCAATAGAGTTTGGATGTCACGTTTGGAATCCAATATAATTGACCAGAAGCTGAACAAATGGGCCCACTGAGAAATAAATTACACGTAGAAGTAAAAAAAAATCAATAGAAAAAAACTGTCAACATAACGAAAGAAACGTATGTGTTTTGTTTTTATAACCGAATGTTGGATCTTTGAAGATAGTGAGTTTTCCCTCACTTGTTTTTTTCATTATGTGTTGTTTAATGGAGGGTAATTTTAGATAAACGAATAGTTTGCGGTGAATGTATTCAATTACTAAATCATTGTTGTAGGGAACGTTTTCGTATGAAACTTTCATCGTTCTTAGCAACAAGTATCATTTGTTTTCTAGCTCTTCTCTGGCTTTCTTTTGTACCTCTGCTAAGGTTATGTTTTTGTTTCGGTTAGTTTTTTTTTTTTTTTGTTCGTTGCTTGTCACCGAGATACAAAAAGTTTTATGTGGAGATTTGCGAAAATTTTACAGAAGTTGGCCCTTGTGACTGGTAGCAAATGATTGATTTTTGGGAGGGATAAAAATTTAACTTTTCAGGAAAAGGGACCTTTATAGAGGGCAGAATGCTCAGCCTTGGCGGAGATTTGCTGTCTCCAAACACATTTGTTTTGTGTGGGGTAGGTGGACCCTCGTATTTTTTATCTAAATAGAATATTAATGTTGTCTTAAGTAAACATCACAGTTCTTAATGTATTTAAAGTTTTAAAAATTTGTTAAGCTCATACGGTACTTACATAGCAAGCTTTTCTGTATCATCAAATTCTTAAGACAGAAAAACATATTAGAAAAACTTACGTAAAAGCCTCGTTGCATCCGAAAGGTCTGGCCGTCTCTCAGCCAATCTGAGCTTAGGAAAACGTCACCATTTCTGGTCACGCGAAGTTGAAGGTAGACCACCAATTCCTTCGCTAAGGAAATCTATAATATTTGTCCGCTTCAATCTGTAATTAGCTGCGTGCTTGAGTGGAACCACCCTCCCCCGCCCCGCCCCCGCGGCTTCGATATCCTTTTCACTTCTTGAGGAGCTGCCAAGCTTTGTCGTCTTAATAGATGCCACCCAGACGAAGAGCTTGATGTATTGTGTGGTGTGCAAGAGGCGTGTTTTCCCTTTCTCCTGTCTCCTCAGGGCGACAGCTCCTCCTGAAATCTCGTTGTCACCAGGGGCGAGCTGAAAGGGCGCCATCAATCATGAAGGCGTTTTGATATTTCGATAAATAAGATGCATGGGAGACAGAGGTGAATTTTTGAGAACTTAAATTCAAGTTTTCATGAGATTAATGAAGGGAGAAAAAAATATTGACGCGGGCGCATTTGAGCTCAGTTTATTCCGTGCGTTGTGCCTCACGTGACGGTCGCCAGGGAACCCTTCTTATAATTAATTTTTTGGCCAAATAACCAGACAGTTATTTCGTATTCTTGCAAGACAAAGAGGGTGGTCTTAATGTTACAAATATTGGAAGAACAGAGGTTTGCAGAATTGTTCTTCGACGGACTTTCCTGAATTATTTCTTTTTTATTAGACGGTTATAAGAGGTACCTTGTCTGTCATTGTGCAACTGTCAATCGCCTTTATGTATGTGTCATTATGTGTATGTCATGCCAAGATACTTTCTGCATAATTCCTCACATGGAATTTTTTAAGGTCTGTTGTCACTTCGTGTCACCTTTCTCATTTTCTTTGGGCGTTTTATCTCTTTTTCTCTCTTTTTCTCTTGCATTTAACATGTCAAAGCAGTGAAATCGGCTCTCACCTGAGTTTACATTTTCATCAGGGAAACGGATGTCAATTTATTGATAGCTGGGTTCATATTTAGTTTGTTAATTTTCAGTTATATTTATTTCTACAGTTATTTCTTTAATTTGGTAATTAATATAAAAAGGTAGAAGCTTAAGTCAGAATAAACTATCATTTGAAGGATGAAATATGAAAGTGCAGAACAACGAAGGACGGAAGAGAATTCCAAAGTCTATCAAATAAGAACTAAGAAACATTCTAATCCGAGCAGTCCGAAGATTACTTATTTCCACCTAGTAAATTTGAAAGTAGGTAGTCTGGCAGGAGGCGGAACTTTCCCTCTCGAGCTTGACAGAACAGTGACTGAAAAAGTACCAGTAAAAAAAAAAAAAAAAAGCCCACCCTCCCTGGAAAGGAGGAAGGGGATCAGCAACCCCAGAGGTAAAAGGATGATAATTTATAATTTATTAAATAAAAGTCTTGTAATTCATCCTTGTCAGCAGCTTAAACACGCAAAACGATTTTAGAAGTAAGATTAAGGTGGAGTTATCAAGATCATTTGCAAAGAGTAGGAAAAGACCAATTGAGAGACCTGAACTGTAATAAATAATGATAGAGGGAAGGAAAGAGCAGGTGTTATGTCATCAAAAATATATAAAGATTAGATTAAAAAAAAAACTTGAGACATGTTTATAGAGGAAATTATTAAAGCCGTTAGGAGGAAGCGTAACTAACAGATCCTTATACTGTACTCTGTCATGTGTCTTAGATATATTGAAAGTGACATCAGAAATTCCCCAAAAGTTCCCCAAAGGGGACATGACGTCAGTAACATGAAAGTGAGATCAGTAGATCCTGCCTTCGTAAGCAATACTTGTGATCCTGCAGGAATATATGTTTTAGGTGCCTTGCCAAAATCCTTAAAAATGTAAGAATCTCAGGAACCTAGCAAGTAAAGAATATTGGGAGGCTCAGGAATAGAGATAGAGGTATGTAGCTAGGACCAATTGTATCGGAATTGCTTTGAGAAGAGGCACATGAAAAATAAGAAACTGAGAACCTGAGATTAAGGAGAACTTGTTTGACAGAGGGAAAGTGTTTGTATTTCATTTTTCATAGGAGGCTTTCCCAGGGTAGCCCTGAAGCGGATAGCGCGATCAGTACATCTCAAGTGGTGCACTGTAGGCATTACTTAGGTTGTTTGCTACGTCTCCTCAGCCCCTAACTGAACCCGCCTTTTATCCTTTATCTCTGTTCCAGTTTCTTTCTTCCATCATGCTGTCCAACCACTCCAGCTCCATATTTCCAGTCTTTTATACACTAAATAGCTGGAAGGGCCCCAGTTCTTGGCTTCATAGTCGAATTGTTTAGATCATAAATCAACTTACCCAGGATAGCAGATTCGTGCTTAATAGCGAGCTTCAGTTTACAAAGGACTAAATTACAACATTGTTATTATTAGCATACATAATAGAAGCATGTGTGGTAGTAGGTAGAAAGGCAAGAACAAGTTATGACACACACATACACACACACACACACACACACACACACACACATATATATATATATATATATATATATATATATATATATATATATATATATATATATATATATATATATATATATATTCCGTGATGGTAAACTGTACATATGGAGAAAACACACACACACACACACACACATACATATATATATATATATATATATATATATATATATATATATATATATATGTATATATATATATATATATATATATATATATTATATATATATATATATATATATATATATGTGTGTGTGTGTGTGTGTGTGTGTGTGTGTGTGTGTGTGTGTGCTTTCCTTTATGGAAGTTTCCATCACGGAAAAATATGACATTGTGTATGTTTGTGTGTTCTGTATGTAAAGTTTACCGTAACGAAAAAATAATTTAACTCCCAACATTGGATATTAGGCAACGAAATGCTCAAAAGACCACGCAATTTATTATGCATTTTTCCCGTGCGTGCGGGTAGCGTAGCTTTGGGAGATGTATCACACCGACAACTGTTAATTTTGCACAATCTTCTCTTGATAACAGGCTTTGTACCAGAAAGCACTCAGAATATCAAATGAAGTTCCCGCGTTAATAGATTTTAACTACAATTTTGCCGTGAGGTGTCGGAAAATAATAAAAGGAAGGAATTTGTCGCCTTAGATTTTTGCGTCTCCGTTTGCAACTTTTTTAAACACGAGTCGTACACACACACACACACGCACACGCACACGCACACATTATATATATATACATATTATATATATACATATATGTATATACATATAGATACATGTATGTGTATATATATGTATAATATATATATATATATATATATTATAGGTCTTCTAATTAACAATTTCATCACTTTTTCTTGCTGGCAAGGTAAAACTTGATGTGGTGGTTTGCAATGATTATTCGGGGGACTCCTTGGAACCTTAAAGCATTTGTGTTTATACACACACGCACACACACACGCACGCACACACATGTATATGTGTGTGTTGCCTTTTCACATTAGGTGAGTATAGCTCCAAAAAGTTACCCTTTCTGTTTTAAGCAAGTCTTGTCGGTTTGCTGTTTACCCCACTCCGTACCCTACTGATGTTGAGTAGGCCTAAGCGCCCAAAGCTGTCAGGCATGTCTTTGTTGCTACCCATCAAAGTACCGACCGAGATCTAGAGAATACGTGTTCTCTTGACCATGGTACTAACCGTCCCAACGTTGCCTGAGTTCGCTTATCGGGCGACTATCGAAATAATTTACCAAGACCTTTGCATGCCAGAAATAAATTCATGTGACCACTTCGAGTATCAGGGAACAGTTTTGAGTGTTGTTGGGTCAATATGGTAGCTGTTTTATGGAACAGAAATGCGTTTGTATGCTGGGATGGGATCGAAGGTCCTTCCCCCGCTGTTGCATACATAATATACACACTTAGCCCGCGCCCCATACACACGAGCAGAGTGGTTCGTTTCTATAAGAGGGGAAATGTTTCAGGGAAAACTGACGTATAACAATCATGGCATAAATTTCAACTATGGTAACTCGAGCGTTCAGCGCGTCATTGTCGCGGGCGGGAACTTTCTTAGTTTTCATAAACGTATTTTTCTTTTCATTTTTTTTAATGACTTTCTTTTCAAAATAAGACTGCTGGGTGCTACCTCATAACCCGGAGTTCGGAGTTTCATCGAAATTTACTTTAACCGTATACACCAAGTATTCCAAGGTCATGTCGAAGTCTGTCATAGATGCTTAATTTTATTCCGTTTTTAGTTTTTTTGTAAAAGGAAGCTATTGAGATGGCTTTGTCTGTCCAACGCATTATTTTATTGTTAAATTATTGTTCTGCCTACTAAAGTCCCCAAGCATATTCACATCTCGTTACAGGCAAGAGGTGAGAATATTTGTATTTACTCGTACGGAGAAATGTTCGGGAAGTGTGGTGGTCTCGATTTTTCGGAGAAGGAAATAATATATCCCTTAAATAGAAAAACAATAACCAACCATCTCACATGCATACATGCATGCATGCCAGATTCTCACACACACACACATGTGTGTATATATGCTATATATATATATATATATATATATATATATATATATATATATATATATTTATACAGAGAGAGAGAGAGAGAGAGATAAATACACACACACACATACGAGTATATATATATATGTGTGTGTGTGTGTGTGTGTGTATATATATATATATATATATATATATATATATATATATATAGATATATATATATATATATATATATAGATCATATATATATATATATAACATATATATATAATTCATGCTTCTCTGTCTTCAGGGATCCCATTTTGGATACCGTACGACACGATGATACGTATGTCGCATTACGATATTCCCGATCCCCATTCCCAGTTCTATAAAGTTTGTCATGAAAGTTACATGGCTCACGATGTCCAGCTTTTGAATGTGAACGGGAAGTGTCTTTTATTTATGCATGCTGATGCCTTAGAGTACTCTACGTGCGTTGTAGCTTTCTTTAGAAGCCGCTGCCTGCCGTATGTACTGTGTACTTGGAAAGCTATCTCTTCTTTTTTTTTTGCATATGTACTTAAGTATGAATATTTGTCAGATGCACCGTAATATTTTTATATTCATAAATGTAAAGCCACAGGTGTCGTTTGATATACAGTTAGTTATACTAAATAATCTTACAAAGGCACTGTACCTGATAAAGTGCTTCTCACTAGTGGGATTGGAACTGCTGCCTGGTTTGGGAGTGATTTGACTATTGATATATATATATATATATATATATATATATATATATATATATATATATATATATGTATGTGTTAATGTGTGTTAATAATGTGTGTGTGTATGTACATATAAATAGATATATATATGCATGTGTATATGTATATATGAATGTTTGTCATTTATACACGCGTGTCTTTTTTTGTACTCACAAATGTTAAGTCCTAATACCGTTTAATATTCAATTCACTTTACTTTTGGACTAACTTACACTTGAAGGGAATTGTAAATGATAAGTGCTTCTGCACCGGCCAGGGTTCGAACGTCGGTTTGGTTTAGAAATAACGATAGGGAGTGACTTTTAATGATGGAGTGACTGTAGATGATTGGTGGTTATATGAAGAAGGTTGGAAATTCCCTGAGGTGCTAGATTGTCAGGAATTTCATGTATTTCACTGATGATCATGACGTCATCTCTCAGTCTCGACAATTTCATTCTTTATCTTGGTTTTGTGAATGAAGTCTTCGGAAAGGTTTGGTCTTTTCTGCTTTTGCAACTTCTGGTGGATTACAGAACATTAATAATTGCATAAAATCTCTTGCATTTTGGCGACATTAGGTATACTTCTCTTTTTTATTTTTTTACTTAATTTTGTGGATGAAGTTTTCAGCAAATAAAACTTTTGCAGCTTCTGCATGAAAAGAATAATATTTCTACAGTTATATATTTTAATATACACGTTTGAGATTCACCACCTGTGCTAAAATCTCTTGTATTTTCACGACATTAAATACACTCCTTTTTTTAATTTAATTTTGTGAATGAAGTTTTCAGTAAATAAAGTTTTGGCAACTTCTGCATGAAAAGCAGAATATTGATACGTTAACAAAGATGTTTAAAAAAGGAGAGTATTTAATATCATGAAAATACAAGGGATTTTAGTAGAGGTCGTGGAATTGAAACGTGAATTTTAAAACACGTCTTTGTGGAAGTATCAATAATCTCCTTTTGAAGCAGAAGTTGCAAAAACTTTATTTACTGAAAACTTCATTTTCCAGTTTCACCCCTGTACTAAGATCACTTATATTTTCATGACATTAAGTATACTTCCTTTTTTACTTTCATTAAATAAAATTTTCGCAATTTCTGCAAAAAAAAGCAATGTTGATATTTCCATAAAGATATATTTTAATATGCACGTTTGAGATTCACCACCTCTGCTAAAATCTCTTGTATTTTCACGACATTAAGTACGCTCCTTTTTTAACTTGATTTTGTGAATGAATTTTTCAGTAAATAAAGTTTTTGCAACTTCTGCTTCAAAAGGAGATTATTGATACTTCCACAAAGACGTGTTTTAAAATGCGAGTTTCAGTTTCACTCCTCTGCTAAAATCCCTTGCATTTTCATGATATTAAATACTCTCCTTTTTTTATACATAACACAGAACAACATTACCCAGAGAAAGAGTGTTACCCGAACGTAAACACGTGCGTTGAAATAGCGGACATTAGTCAGGAGGCATAGCATGAAAATGAGCCTCATTTATTTCCCCGAAGTGTCCACATCGTTGTGATTATCTTGCATAAATCCACGGGGCTGAACGCGTACGCTGATGTAGTGTGGTATCGCCTGTCGGGAGCGTAAGTAACAGTAAATACAACATGCGCCCGGGACGATTTACGATCGCCTTCAACGATCCGCTCGCGTTTGCCTTGTGTGTTTAGCTCTGTGCCTCACTTCGTGGCCGAGAGCCGAAGATGGATTTTTTATTTTTATTTTTATTCTTTTGTAATTTCCCGTTTTCTTTTCTCCGTGGGAAAAGGATTTCCATTTTTTTTTTACTTTGTAATTCTCCTTCATGGCGCTTTTGCCAAAATTTCGTATATTTTTCTCTGATATGGATTTGTGGCCATCCTTTCTATGTTTCGTTTTTATTTATTTATTTTTTTTTATTATTTTAAGAGAGCCTTCAGTAAGGGGGTAAGCTTCTTGCGTTGTAAGGCTTTACAGTAGTCTAGAGATTATTTGCTGTGTATTTGCTTGAGATTTTGTCGTGTAAAACATTCTATTTTTTATATTGTGTCGTCATCAACTTACCTAAGTTGTGTCATTTTTTATTAGGTTTTGAGGCCTATAGAGTGGACTACTCCAAACACCCTTTTCAGTCCCAGACTCGAAGATAAGATAGATGAAATGGAATTAAGCAAAAAGGTCATATTCACGAAGATAACAATAGACCTGCCTCTTTGGCAGAGAAAGACTGTAAAGTAAGGAAACACAGAAGTGGAAAGAGAATCCCAAAGCTTGAATCGTGGTTTCCGGAGATTATTTATTTCCCCAGACTAAATGCAGTAGAGGTGTCTACCATGGATGTTAACGAGACCGCCTGATAGAAGAAGGAATCTCTCTCTCTCTCTCTCTCTCTCTCTCTCTCTCTCTCTCTCTCTCTCTCTCTCTGAGATCAACGGCACGTTCACCAAGAGATAAGTTCACCTCCACTTCCCTTTGGGGATTTTTTGGTAGGCATGAGGGGACCAATTATTGATTTCTCCATTGATTTTCGTTACGAGTGGAGGCATGCCTGTGGAATCTCAATTATTTTTTCGGTTTCTAGATTTTCTTCCGTTTATTATTAGGCCTGCAGACGACAATCTGTGGTACTTTTTCTTTAGGCGTCCAATAGAAAGGTATTTTATTACCTGGTAAAGTTTGGTGGTTGTTTTAAATGCCGTGATTCACTTCTCTCTTTCTTGCAGTGAAGTTCATAAATAGATTGTCTTTAGGAGAGACGCGATGGTCATATATATTTGTGTTAGACAGATTGCTAATTATAAATAATGTCTATCACAGCAACACTATTCATTAGGGAGATGCTACATTCCGCAAATGGTTTCGTGGGTTTCTGTATAGACACAGTCCAAGTCTCTCAGCCAAAAGTCTCTTAAATGTGGAAGAATTTCACCGCAGAGTTTTTTTTCTCTTGTGACATTGATCGGTCAATGAAATTGGTAGGTTCTTCTCGAACTTGGCGTGGATTTTTTTTTTTTTTTTCTTAAGTTGTTTAAAACTGTTTCTAAGGATTTTATTATTTGATCTGAGTAAATACGAAGATTGTGAATCTTCATTTATT
>NC_089761.1:23765643-23800643 GCF_040412425.1 Macrobrachium rosenbergii | reverse complement strand
ATGAAACTATACCTAAAAGGTATTGTCGGACTGCGAATACAGCTCTAATATGAAAATGTAAAGTTTTAATCTGCAGGTTCTTAATTCAATTTTTTTTCATTATGTTTCATTTTACTCAGTGCTATATCGAAAAACCTTAGCAGCATTAGGCTCGTGTATTTTCAAATTCTCTCTCTCTCTCTCTCTCTCTCTCTCTCTCTCTCTCTCTCTCTCTCTCTCTCTCTCTCTCTCTCTCTCTCTCTCTCTCTCTTCAAGTTATGAACGAATGCAAGACCGGTAGTATCTGCCAACTAAGTTTTTTGTCTTTAGAGTTGGGTCAAATACTTACAAAAGCACTTCGTAAATGGCATTAGCTCCTTACGTTGTATTTTCTCCTCTTCTCCTGAAAAACTCGAAAATATTGATATCCAAACTGCGATTTTCTATGAGCCTCAATATTAATTTATTTTGGTTACCTCTCAAAAAATTATGCTATAGCAGACCAGAGCTAAGTTACACTTTACGGAAGAATTAAGATTTACATATATTTGAATACTGAATCAGATCTATTTAAAAAAAATACTTATCACTGTAAATTAAATGAGTGTCTAACCTGTATTCCTTTTTAATGTAGCCATTATTGTTATTTATTTCCTGTCAACTCTGTACGTTAATGTTTGGAAACCTGTTTGTTAGGCGGTACAATAGATTGTCAAGGGTATTAGATTGATTTTTAAGAGGGACTTCTTAAAATTATATTGCAGCTTCAAGTTATTGAACTTTTCTGATCCCTGTTGCCTTTAAATAAATAATATCTCTTATGTATTTTGACTGTGTATTAGCTTTACTTTAGTATGCCTTATGCCAGTGATTGACACTGACAGTAAGAGAAATACTACTATATTTTCCGGATTCAGGAGTTGAATACAGTCAGCCTTTACAAAATGGGTGCAATAAGCCCTCTTATGACACCTCAAAATCATCATTAGGTATCCGTAGTCGACAGGAATTTAACGAATGAGTGGCATATTAGCAAATGTTCCTCATAAATTATTTTATGATACTCAGTTAATTGCATAATTTCTGTGGTTACTAGACTGAAGGGAAATAAAAATGATTGCCCAAGAGAATTAATTGGACCCTTAAGCATTATGCAGGGGAAAATACTGAGGAAACTTTATTTGTACTTTCTTGATAAATATTCGCATCAGGGTTAAATGCATTGTTTTCATTATGAGAAAATTTATTTGGTAAATCACTTCACTTACCCAATTGCCTTAACATTTACATGTTATGAAATGAATCAAAATATTAATCAAAATATTATAGTAATTATGTTCTTAACGTTGCAAAAATTAAGTGGAGATTATTCATTCATGTCTTGTAATTTTCCTATCATTTACTCAAATGTATAGAGACTACACACAGCACAGGAGGCATATTTCTGAGTAAAATAATGAATTCAGGATATTTATTACCGCTCCTTCCTGCCACAAGAATGGGCATCTGAGAGGAAGATATAAATATCAGATAAGAAAATAAAAAATTGTGCATTGAATCCCAGTTCCCTAACTATGCCCATCCTGAGATTGAACGCTCAGTTGCGAGTCGTAAATAGATTCAGAATGAAATAAAAAACTAATTACTTCTCCGCGTAGTTTTGACTTTGAAGGAGAGAGGTAATTTGTAATTAACAACCCGGTGCCGATTATTTACTATTTACATGACATCCATGACCGAACCAGGGTCCCTTCGGCAATCCCAAGTCTTTAGTTGTCACTTGTTGTTGCAAGCTGTTGGACTTAAACACTATTGCCAAGGCAATTTAGCCCTAACGATCCTCGATCATAAGGACCAGGCTGATAGGTGTCAGCTGACATAAGCTTCAAGCCCTGTGCTATGTGGAGAATGACTTTGAATATCTCTCTCTCTCTCTCTCTCTCTCTCTCTCTCTTCTCTCTCTCTCTCTCTCTCTCTCTCTCTCTCCCCAAGAGAGGAAGTCCATCGCTTATTTATCTGTTTCAGTTGTTACGCCTTCATAATTGAGAGCGTTTATAATCTCCGACTGGTGTGATTATACCGAATTATTCTCACCTGTTTTTGCTATTTTTTTCTCTCTTTTTACTCTGAATCTCAAAACCCTTCGAAATTTTGAAGGAATATATTTAGACGTTTGTAGCACAGGGGATCGTTATTTCCGTGTTTGATGTCTATATTAGGGCTATTTTTTATATATATTTTTTTAATTTGTTATTCATAAGTACCGTGAACGGATAATGTGGATTGAGAAAAACATTCTTCCTTAAAAGGAAATTTCTTGGTCAAGTGCCTATAAAACTTAAGAAAATTGAATTTATATTAGTTATTTTGACGCACCACTAATGTATATTTGAACGTCGGTTCTTTTTGTATATTTCTGTTACCAGGGGCTTTTGATTTTAGAATCATATTTGGGTCATACATATCAGTCATTCACTTCAGCGACTGCAAGATCCTTGAGAAATATCTCCACTGTTCTTGGATTTTCCACTTCAGGGCTTTGCAAACTCAAGAAGGAATTCTGGGCAGAGTGTCAGTAAAGTACAGAAAATAAAAAATCTGTCACTTTCATTGACGTCGAGAAGTGTACCTACAACGATATCATCTAATTTCCAGTTGTACCCAAACTTGTAAATCACGTCATTCATTATATCTACCCCCTATCCCCCATCCAAAAAAAAAAACCATTTACTCCACAGCATTCCGGACTTCTTTACGCTGCTGAAAGTGCAAGGAGTAGTACATTTATAGATTAACGCGAAAGCGTATGGACTGTTTATACTGGCAGAAGGAGAGGAGAGAGAGAGAGAGAGAGAGAGAGAGAGAGAGAGAGAGAGAGAGAGAGAGAGAGTAAGAGAGAGGCCTTCCCAACTTCACACTTTTTTTTTAATGGGATTTTTTCTTTTATTGGGAGTAATTTTTATTGCAATTTTTCCTCTAATGGAGGTGAGTTTGTGCTTCTGGTGGATAGCTTGGATATGGTTCATTTTTGTGTTAGGGTCCTTTCTGATGGGACTGTTCCATGACAGGTGTTCCTTGAGTCTTATTAACAAAAGTCATACCTTTCTCCCCGGTGTAATTCACAGTACCGTAATTGAAAAATTTGTTCCTCTGAATGTGCTTCTTTTAGATAAATTTTCTTCCTGTGAATGATCTCAGAAGTATCAAAGATGAATTGCAGAGTAATTGGTGTAATCATGAGATGCAATTGTTGCTATGCAGTAATTTACCCATGTTAATTTAGAGAATGAATGTAATTCACAACCAAATACATTTTATTACTTCTAATTCAATTATCTAATCATAAGTAGCCTGATATCTTAATAAATCCATCTGATTAAACAGGAAAGCCACTGTCGCGATAGCCTTAAGGGGAAGTGTGAATTTCATATTTTATTTTGGGACTCAATAAATAATTGTGCAAAGATGAGACTTTGCTTTTAGTCGGAAACACAGAAATGAAATATTGTTATTACTTAGGAAGCGTAGGAATTGACTTTCAAGAGAGTTGGTCCCATGGGAAGAAGGGATTGGTATATGATTTCCAGGACCTCCGTCCATAACTTACTGACAAGTCCTGTAAGCACGGATCGTGCATGCGTTGTATTAAAGCTACCGCATGTGCAGCTATGTGACGATAAGGGTTACAGCACGAATATTTTTGAGTTTTTCAAATTCTCATTACATTTCTTATATACACACATATATACATATATATATATATATATATATATATATATATATATATATATATATATATATATATATATATATATATATATATATATATATATGTATCACTGATTCATGAAAATATGGAAACGTGGTGAGACTGCTAAGTAAAGGACAAGAAGTCGAAAGGCCTTGCAGTACTCCAATGTTCTCTTCCTTCTGTGGATTTTGTCTTTATTTATGTGTATATATATATATATATATATATATATATATATATATATATATATATATATATATATATATATATATTACCATCATTTTTTCGTGTTGAGGATATTTTTTAAAATATTTATCTTTTCATGTTTTTTTATTTTGTTTTTTATCGATTTGCAAATATTTATGGCAAAACTTCTTGTAATGGTGTAGCTTTTATGAACGGCTTTTATGACATGACCGTGAACAATAGCAGTAGCTTCATGTAATTGTTTCGAAACTCTTAATTCCTGATAAGACTAATCCTTTTAGATCTGTATTACTCTACGTTATAAGCGTAACCAGTGTAGAAATTTCCAGCCGTATAGTTAATAACTGGTGAGAAATGTTTCAGCGAATTTTTAAAATAAAGTAGGCTTTCCTTTTATGATGATGTTTAAATAGAATTTATTGTACTTCACACACACACATACACACACACCTACACACACACACACTCACTGTTTGTGTGTTTCTACACGTTTTGTATAACGAGTATTTAATATACATTTTTTTTTTGCAAACTTTGCTTTCATTAAAGCTATTATTATTAAATTTGGTTTTTTGTTTCAAAATCATTAATTTCAACAAGCTTTGATTACAGTCAAGGTTGCAAAAATAAAAGAAAAATTTTACAGATGACGGTGCCTGAGTTTGTGTTGAAGTTTTGTATTTTGTTTCATTATAATGCATGACTTTTTTAAAGCCTTAAAGTAATATCTTCTGGTAAACCTCATTGTCTTACTTGTTTCATAGTTGTTCTAATATGTTTGCTTGCATTTGTGATGTTGTGCTTAAATCTGCATTTTGTTTCAATATTTGTTCAGATGCATTCTGATTTTGACCCAAGATAGCTGTTTAGGTTTGCAGTCACATACCTTGATTTTTTTAGTCTTTTTTTTTTATGTATGTTGTTTCAGTATCAAGTCAGACACATTTTTAATTTGACCAATGGCCAGTATGTAACGTTTATGATCACAAACGCATGTGGTTTGATTTCCTGAATCCTTATAAAATGTAGTTTGATTTCCTGACTCCTTATAACATAGTTTGATTTCCTGAATCCTTATAACATGTAGTTTCTTTTCCTGACTCCTTATAACGTGTAGTTTGATTTCCTGACTCCTTATAACGTGTAGTTTGATTTCCTGACTCCTTATAACGTGTAGTTTGATTTCCTGACTCCTTATAACGTGTAGTTTGATTCCTTGACTCCTTATAACGTGTAGTTTGATTTCCTGACTCCTTATAACGTGTAGTTTGATTTGACCCCTCATATAACGAGTAGTTTGATTTCTTGACTCCTTATAACGAGTAGTTTGATTCCCTGAATCCTTATAACGTGTAGTTTGATTTCCTGACCCCTTATAACGTGTAGTTTGATTTCCTGACTCCTTATAACATAGTTTGATTTCCTGAATCCTTATAACATGTAGTTTGATTTCCTGACTCCTTATAACGTGTAGTTTGATTTTCTGACTCTTTATAACGTGTAGTTTGATTTCCTGACTCCTTATAACGTGTAGTTTGATTTCCTGACTCCTTATAACATGTAGTTTGATTTCCTGACTCCTTATAACGTGTAGTTTGATTCCCTGACTCCTTATAACGTGTAGTTTGATTTCCTGGCTCCTTATAACGTGTAGTTTGATTTCTTGACTCCTTATAACGAGTAGTTTGATTCCCTGAATCCTTATAACGTGTAGTTTGATTTCCTGACTCCTTATAACGTGTAGTTTGATTTCCTGACTCACTTATAACGTGTAGTTTGATTTCCCCTGACTCTTATAACGTGTAGTTTGATTTCTGACTCCGCCTAACGTAGTTTGATATCTTGAATCACTTATAACGTGGTTTGATTTCCTGACTCATTATAACGTGAAGTTTGATTTCTGACTCCCTTATAACGTGTAGTTTGATTTGACTCTTTTTATAACGTGTAGTTTGATTTCTTGACTCCTTATAACGTGTAGTTTGATTTCCTGACTCCTTATAACGTAGTTTGATATCTTGAATCCTTGTAACGTGTAGTTTGATTTCCTGACTCTTTATAACGTGAAGTTTGATTTCCTGACTCCTTATAACGTGTAGTTTGATTTCCTGACTCCTTATAACGTGTAGTTTAATTTCCTGACTCCTTATAACGTGTAGTTTGATTTCCTGACTCCTTATAACGTAGTTTGATATCTTGAATCCTTATAACGTGTAGTTTGATTTCCTGACTCCTTATAGCGTGAAGTTTAATTTCCTGACTCCTTATAACGTGTAGTTTGATTTCCTGACTCCTTATAACTTGTAGTTTGATTTCTTGACTCCTTATAACGAGTAGTTTGATTCCCTGAATCCTTATAACGTGTAGTTTGATTTCCTGACTCCTTATAACGTGTAGTTTGATTTCCTGACTCCTTATAACGTGTAGTTTGATTTCCTGACTCCTTATAACATAGTTTGATTTCCTGAATCCTTATAACATGTAGTTTGATTTCCTGACTCCTTATAACGTGTAGTTTGATTTCCTGACTCTTTATAACGTGTAGTTTTATTTCCTGACTTTTTATAACGTGTAGTTTGATTTCCTGACTCCTTATAACGTGTAGTTTGATTTCCTAACTCCTTATAACGTGTAGTTTGATTCCCTGACTCCTTATAACGTGTAGTTTGATTCCCTGAATCCTTATAACGTGTAGTTTGATTTCCTGACTCCTTATAACGTAGTTTGATACCTTGAATCATATAACGTGTAATTTGATTTGACTCTTATAACGTAGTTTGATTTCTGACTCTTTTATAACGTGTGTTTGATTTCTAACCCCTTATAACGTAGTTTGATATCTTGAATCCTTATAACGTGTAGTTTGATTCTTGACTCCTTATAACGAGTAGTTTGATTCCCTGAATCCTTATAACGTGTAGTTTGATTTCCTGACTCCTTATAACGTGTAGTTTGATTTCCTGAATCCTTAAAACGTGTAATTTGATTTCCTGAATCCTTATAACTTGTAGTTTCCTTACCTGAATCCTTATAACGTAGTTTGATTTCCTGAATCCTTATAACATGTAGTTTGATTTCCTGAATCCTTAAAACTTTTATTATGCAAAGTTGGTAAAAAAGAGGCCTTTACTCGCAGTTCGGATTTTCTAGTTTTCATTTAAAGAAGTAAAATATTAACGATGTCATATTTTGAGTGTTTTTATTCGTTTCGGGAAAAAATTATTTTTACTCTGCATCACTCTATGGTCACACATTAGAAAAATGAAGCTGCCTCACTTGACAGCTACGAAGCCGCTAGCAACGACTGTTAGATTATCCAGGCGTCATTTTTAGACGTTAAAGTAAAATGAGTTTTTTTTGCTCATCCTGTTTCGCCATCGTCATTCGGGAGAAACAAACCAACAAATGGAGGCTATACGGCAGTGGTTATTGCATCGTCCAGGATGTAATATCTGAGCTTATTTCTCTCATTATTTCTTTCTTTCATTCTTCTTCTTCTTCTTCTTCTTCTTCTTTTCTACGATTGCAGTACAAACGTGCCTTTCGGTGTTTGTGGTTTGCAGGGGTAATTTCCTATCGTGTCCTGGTGGGATAATTATCGATCAGACTTTTATAAAATCAATTACGACAGAGAGAGAGGAGAGAGAGAGAGAGAGAGAGAGAGAGAGAGAGAGAGAGAAGGGGGAGAGGATAAAAAGAGAGGTACATTGTCTGGGTAATATGAGTCTGTCATTCATCCTTCTCTCTCTCTCTCTCTCTCTCTCTCTCTCTCTCTCTCTCTCTCTCTCTCTCTCTCTCTCGTCCATCTTTGTGTCCATCAATATTAATCATACAAAATTATTAAAAATATAGTGTAACATTCTCTGGGTAATATGAGTCTGTCATTCATCTCTCTCTCTCTCTCTCTCTCTCTCTCTCTCTCTCTCTCTCTCTCTCTCTCTCTCTCTCTCGTTGCTTCTTTGTCCATCAATATTAATTATACAAAAATTATTAAAAACAAATATAGTTATAAAGTCATAGACTCCTCCGCACTCTTTATTTGGTGTTCACTTTAGCCTTTCATTTCTTATTTATTCGAGTATTTATTCATTTATTTATTTATTTATCAAAGACTCTCAGTAGATGTAAGTCTCTGCCTCGTCGTGATGGAGTAAGCGTGCGCGCGCGCGCGAGCGAGAGCGAGAGAGAGAGAGAAATAGAGAGAGAGAGAGAGAGAGAGAGAGAGAGAGAGAGAAAGAGAGAGAGAGAGAGTCCAACAAACACCTACCTAGCCTGGAAGGGTCGTATCACAAATTGTTTCTCCTTTTTATGTGGCAAGTCAAATCACTAATTAGAGCGCGCAGGCCCGTAATTATCACACCTCCGTACGCAATCGGCGATCGCTACCGCCATTAGACTAATAGACACAACTCACTGCGGTTTTAGGCAACTCAGATATACGAGAGTTTTAAGGTTTTTTTTGCGCCGGAGTAGAGGAATTACAGAAGAATTACAGAGGAATTCTGCGAGAAGTAGTCGGCATTAACAGCTTCCGCTCGCTATACAATGGTCGATGGATGTGTTTTGAGAAGGTTAAATCTCTCTCTCTCTCTCTCTCTCTCTCTCTCTCTCTCTCTCTCTCTCTCTCTCTCTCTCTCTCTCTCTCTCTCTCTGCAGAAATACTCAAAGTATGCTTGTATAATCAGTGCTACTATGAAATTTAGTTACTAATATATGATACGGTTTGGTTTTCAGGTGATGGCAAGTTTTCATACTCTAAAGTTAATGATAACGCTGCATCATACCTCAGCTCATAAGATTAGCCTTTAAATATTTTAATTATTAGAGGATAGCTTTTAAATACTTTAATTATTAGAGGATTGTATATCTACTTCGAATCCCTAATATATAGGTTAGCGAACCAGATTTCTTAGTGATGTACACAGCTTGAGTGATGTTTCAGAACTGTTCCTTTCCTTGCATTTTGGACTTGAGTTTTGTTAAACTATTTTTGCTTGTTATATATTTTGCTAATGGTAATTAGATTATAAGTTAGCATGGAGTTATTTTCCCAGATCAAATCCTTTTCCTTAGCTAACACAGGTTAACTTTTGTCTAATTTTTCCTCTTCAGCTTATTATTGTTATTATTGTTTGCAATATAAATGCATTCTCAACATGATATTACAAAACTCACTGAATGTACATATGACCTCTCCCCAGATTAAAATACCCTAATAAAAAAATAAAAAAGTATAACGTTAGTTGTGAAGAATGAGATAGGAGTAATGTCAAATAGATATCAAAATATACCAAAAAAAAAAATCTATGAGACACCAGAAGGTTAAACAAAATTCTACCTTCAAGCACAGGAAATAAAACCCACAACTGTTAAAAGCCAAGGTAAAGAGTATGTGGTTCACCTCTAGGTTTTGAAAAATTGGTTGTATGGACTCCACTCTGAGTGAGGTAAATACATTTGTCACTAAACAAATAACCAAGACATAAAGAACCAATATCTTTTTATTATATATTTGTTTTTATCTCGTTGCGCCATATTGGTCACAGATATATGCGTTTTCTAGAGTGTTTTATCTGTCATTATGTAAACTGGAACCGTGTTTGGTTCGGGTCCAGGATTGTTTATTGTTAAGCAATATCCAGTAACGAAAATATGAAAATGATATTTAGCTTTGCAGTGTTTAATAGTGGTTAGGTTCATAGGTCTCATACTTACCGGAGATTTTGGTCCGTGTAGCAGAGTCGAATTAGGAAGAAATTCTCCCGGATATATTCTGTCAAATCCATTGTATTTATTGATACCTCTCTCTCTCTCTCTCTCTCTCTCTCTCTCTCTCTCTCTCTCTCTCTCTCTCTCTCTCTCTCTCTCACACACACACATACACACACACGCACACACACTTTTAAGGTTTTAATTCTTATATTAAAAACTGCTCAAACCATATGCAAGGTTACCAACAGAGCAGATCCTTGTCCATTTTGTATTGTTAACAGTAAGAATTGTTTTATTGCCAGTATTTTGTGCTCACTATTTTGTACAAACTTGCCAGTTTCTTTATTTTGATATTTTCACCTTATGTGTTTTTGATCTTCTCAAAATAATTTTCAGGAATGCCAACGAGTGCCAATATGACGTGCATGTAAGCTTTCGTTTTAGATGGAATGGTTACACCTGCATACGGTAAGTAATATTTTGGCCCTTTCTATTGATGCTGTAATGTTTTATATGGTTTAGAGTAGATACCAGCTACATGGTGAATAGTTCTTACTGCCGTACATCACAGTCATTTATTACATTTCTCCCGTTTTCGTTTTATTTTTGATTACATCGATCGGCTAAATATTGTATGTTTTATTTTACCATATACCGGACGAGAATGTATCATTTGCATTGTCTAATGCAGTTTACGCCATTAAGGAGAACGCTTGGAAGACCTGTAAATTCTGGAAGTTTGAAATTGAATGAGTTTTTATCAATGGCTACTTGAAGAATGTTATTCTCACATGCCAGTAATGAATAGTGTTTTTTTTTTCTTTCTATTTATGTGTTATGCTGTAATGAAATATTCTCGCAAGTAATGTGGGGACGTTGCGATCTGTAGGGTCAACAATTTAATCAGTTGTGCATGTTATTCACTTCCAGAATGCGAAATGCTCTCCCTTAGTGTATTGTACTTGAGCAGAGAACTACATTAACACACTTCTGGCATTGCCGAAGCTCATTTTGGGTTAATATACCTGTTCCGGTCTCCTAGAAATAAATTAATCAGATTATTTAATTATAATGAAAAGTTATTAGGAACTTATATCTCGATCAGTCATTAAATTCAGCTGTGGAGAATTTTCAGCAGCTGCTTGAAATTTGAGAAAGTGTAGTTTATTTCACATACGATAAACATGAGGAATTATAAGGGATTTTATAATAATTTAATGTATTCACAGCCTCATACTTGACATTCGTGTTAAAGAAGGGGTAGTTTGGTTTCTCTCTCTCTCTCTCTCTCTCTCTCTCTCTCTCTCTCTCTCTCTCTCTCTCTCTCGAGAACCACATGCTTGATGTTGGCGTACAAGCAAGCAGAATGTCGGAAATATTTATGCCACCTATAATTTCTTGTGTACAGCTCCATTGTCCGTTGATTGATCGTAATATTTACGGCGATGCAGAGAGCGTTTGTCGAGTGATTTTTGAGTGATTGATTGGCGTTTTTATGGCGTCACAAAGAGCTGTTGTGATGTCTTGAAAGGTGACACGCCTGGTAATCTCCGTTTTTTCCCCGTTCTAAGGTTACAGCGATAAATTGCAGCGACTGAGAGCGATTTTGATGGAGCACTCCATAAAGTAAGAATTCTCTTATATAGAATATCGATTCGCTACGTAATGTTTCCGTCACTTAGAGCGTTCAATTCGCCAATAACCAAAGGTATATATATATCTGTTCGCTCATAGAGCACCTTTATCCGTCGTGGCTGTATTGGAGGTGACGTGGCATTTCATGGGTCGTTTGAGCCGCATTGCCATGAAAATGGATCTCATTTCTGGCGTCGCTCTCGGCCGTTCTTGTCATTCAGGGGGTGACGCTACTTTGGCGTAGATTGCGGTGGTCGTAGTGTCGTGTACGCTTTTGTCTTGCAGTTGTGGTTAGAAATGAGACATTAGTTTTCAGAAGCCTTCCCTCTCTCTCTCTCTCTCTCTCTCTCTCTCTCTCTCTCTCTCTCTCTCTCTCTCGTTTAAACAACTGTATTTTAATAATTTATTGATATTTTTATCTGTTTACTTAATGATTTATTGAACTATTTTTTCTCATTTTTAATAACTGATCTCTTCTTTCTTTATTTCCTGTTATCTTCTGTAACTTCTTTCAAATGAACACCATATTCTTTGGAAGCTTGAATTTCAAGTCAGTGGCCCCTGCGGGCTTGTTTCATATAAATAATAATAATAATAATAATGATAATAAATTTGTAAAAAAGGTATATAGAGTTGGTTTGTATGCTTGCTTGTTTGATATGTTTAGTATTTGAATCAGTCGAATGATTAATAAAAATCCTATCTTTTCCAGTATTCCAAAAATTGTTTCTTGGAATTTCCTTTCCCCCCTTTTTACCTATCGCAGCAAATTGCCTCTGTTTATTATTATTATTATTATTATTATTATTATTATTATTATTATTATTATTATTATTATTATTACCTAGAGGCACGTGCTATGTTGCAGGGCAGGAGGGCAGTTGAAGATCTCCTGATTAAAACGCGGTTGCCAGTCGTGAACTGGGTTTTATATATATATATATATATATATATATATATATATATATATATATATATATATATATATATACTATATATATATATATATGTATATATATATATATATATATATATATATATATATATACATATATATACAGTCTATATATATATACACATATATATATATACACACACATATATATATGTATGTATGTATATACATATACAGTATATATATATGTATATATATATATATATATATATATATATATATATATATATATATATATATATATATATGAAGAAAGAATCGGACAAGAAAGACTAAATCCCATTCCTTCTCCATAAGGCGTATTTGCAAGCGTTCTAATCTTTGTCGTTCAGTTTCACTGTGTAGATGACGACGATGATCTGTAACGCGTTGCTCTTGCAGTCTTAAGGACTTTTCTTCGGGCGTTTCATTGGCACGCCTTTGCCTCTTTCTTTCACGATCAAAGTTTAATCTTTCCTCTCTCTCCTCATTACCTTCGTTTGCCTTTCTTTTAGGCATGGCCTGTAAGTTTTCAATAAGCTTCCGTAATTATGCCAGCTGTCTTTCCTCAATAAGCGCAGAGGAGCGAGCTTACACGATATATATCACAATGGAGCACTGAAAATAAAGTCGTTAAATAGTTTCATTAAGACGTCTTCACGATTCCAGGATCCTTCGAAGCAGTCTTCAGTTCCTGAAGCATTCCTGGAGAAACGCCCATTAGATTATAACGTCTTCTTAAATCCTTAAAGACTCCAGGATCCTGTGAAGCTGTCTTTGGCTCTTGTCGGATCCGTTTCCCCCGAAGAAATCTTCGAAGCCTTTTGTCTCCATGAAGGACCAAATCCCCTTCCTTCTCCATAAAATATCCAAATGCTTCAGAGCCTGGAGATCGTCTTGAAGCCTTCGGAAGCCCCAAAGCCTCCTGGATTCATCTCCAAGAACGTGTGCTTCCCCCAAAGAAATCTTCGAAGCCTTTCTTTGTTTAGGTTTGAAGTTTTTAAAGTAAAGGGTTAGAATTCAAGGGCAGTTATATGACTTCAACTTTGCATGTCACCAGGTGTGGGTCCATTTTAGAGTAGTTCCTCAGAGCCTGTTAACTTTTGGAGTTCCAGTTGTTGATGAGATATTGCTAGATTGTATAAAATGCAAGCACTCTGTGTATTGGTCCTGTTTGCACTAGGATTGTTTGTACAGGCCCCTGCGAAATTAAAGAGCGCCTTGCAATGGTGCCTAAGGGGGATTCCTTAAAGCATAGAATTCTCTTGAATGATGCTATTGAAATGTATTGATATTATTCGTGGGTATTAAGATTCTTATAAACAACGCAAATATGGTTTCGCATTCGTGTTAGTGTTTAGAGGAAACATCTAAGTGGTTGTATTGTGATGTTTTTAAGAAATTCAATAAGATAATAAGTAAATAATAATAATAAAAAAATTAAGGACTCTTAGCTTAATCCTGTGGAATTTTTGAACTTAGAATCTAACTTTGTTTTAAATTTCAAAGAAAAGATATTCGTAGGAAGCATCTATTTTTACTACACAAAAGGTTTGTTCTGAGGTATTTGAAAGCAAATGCAAAAGTTTAGCAGTCCTTGGCATTTTAACAGCTCTCTCTCTCTCTCTCTCTCTCTCTCTCTCTCTCTCTCTCTCTCTCTCTCTCTCTCTCTCTGAGCAGTTCTATTCAGTCTGTTAAAACCAGAGGGAAATGATTATGAAATTTTCTCAAGCAGTATTTTGAAATGACAAATTGGCTTTCGAAATTGTGCTCTCCTTGAGCTCGAAATAGGGCAAACAATATCCCGTCATAAAAATGAAATAGAAATAAATAACAAATAATTGAAGGAAAGAAGTTAATGACTGCTAGTCTACATGCTGTTCATTACAAGACATATATCTAGTGACATGACCAGTCTTAAATTTATGACTCTGTTGTACTGGAGCTTCTGAATTACTGAGTCTCTACTGAATGATTTTTGTACTTGTGCACAGGATGTAAAGTTTCTCTCTCTCTCTCTCTCTCTCTCTCTCTCTCTCTCTCTCTCTCTCTCTCTCTCTAAAATAAAAATAAAAATAATAAAAACAAAAGTACTAAAAATAAAAATAATAAAAATAAAAAGGAACAATTCATAACATTTCTGTCAGAGCTCACGAACAAACACCTAAGTATACTTTAGTTTAACCAGACCACTGAGCTGATTAACAGCTCTCCTAGGGCTGGCCCGAAGGATTAGACTTATTTTACGTGGCTAAGAACCAGTTGGTTACCTAGCAACGGGACCTACAGTTTATTGTGGAATCCGAACCACATTATACCGAGAAATTAATTTCTATCACCAGAAATAAACTCCCCTAATTCTTCATTGGTCGGTCGGAGACTCGAAAGCGGGCCCAGCTGAGTGCTAGCCGAGACCATCGAGAACTTCAGAACATCATATTAGACACCTTCCATTAAATCTTCGTAACTTTGAGCTATATTTGTAACGATACATGTCGAGAATATTCTTTTGATCTCTTTTTTTTTCATGGAATTTTTTAGGTAAATGGGACCCAGATAGAATAAAGGCATTTCTCCGCAATCACTAAGTTAAAGTAGTGTTAATTTCCAAGAGTTAAAACAAAATCGGTTTCCAGTTTTTGGAGTGGAAAGTTAACAAGCAACTCTCCTCTTAATAAATTTCCAGAAATTGTCTTTCCAAATACTGATCAAAAACATGATATTTAGTTGTTAAATCCGGTTATATTTGTAGTCAAATGAAAAAAAAAAAGAAATCCACTCCTCAGGATTTACAACAAAATGATATGTCAAGAGATTAGAACTAATTTCGCTCTCTAGACTCGCATGGGAAAATGCACTTAGGTAAATTACAAAGTTCCTCCTTAAGAAATTGTTTAAATAAAAAAATTCAGTTGAGTGATTTAAATTAATTTCGTAATCCAGAATTTGCATTGAAATTAAATATGTTAAGAATGATTAAGACAAACTTCGATTTCTGGAGTGTAGAATGAAATTGACTTCATTTCCCAAATTTATAGTATAACTACTCCCCATGGACTCTTCGGAAGTCAAAATAAATTCATTGTCCTACATGTGGAATAAGATCAAATCGAAAAAATCAGCGTATATTGGAAGTAATTGCGACCTCTAGAAAGCACGTTAAACGAAAAAGAAGAAGAAGAAGAATTTATTTCAGAGCAAAATTTTTATAGATATTTGCTGAGATTCAAACATGGACAGAAAACAAAGCACAACTTCCCGAGTGTTTACCGAAATTAAAATGAAGATCGACTTCAAAAAGAAAATAAAGAGTTAGAAGAAAGCGTAATCGCAAGAACACGGACGAGAAACCCAGCTCTCAGGATATGGAAAGAGAGCGTCGCTCATTGGCCTGAATGAAAGGCAATCCCACCGCGTCATCCGAACATAGTTATGGAAGATGACGGTGGCGGCATTTTCCCAAATACGTTACGTGTTCGTTGTGTTTCCGGAATGATGTTACGTTGTCGTCTTTGACGTCGCGTTCGGTGATTGGCGCGATAAGGTTTTCAGGAGCAAAGCGTCTAAATGGCGTCTTGGAGAAATTGTTGCGCGGTAGGATTGCGTATTCATTTATGTTTATTGTTTGCTTATCCGGTTCTCTCGCTTTCTGTGCAAGTTTCTGAATTTGATTGGGAAGTTGAATCCTGCGTTTTAACCATTATTATAACCTCTACATTATTATGTATTTATGTAAGTAAATAGTATATATAATGATACACATGCATATATATATATACACATACATATATATATGTATATATATACATATACATATATATTTTCTGTGGTCAAGCGTGACATATAATCACGTGTCAGTGATTAAAACTATATAATGTATATATATATATATATATATATATATATATATATATATATATATATATATATATATATATATATATATATATATCACAGCTTGACCATAATCACGTGTCAGTGATTAAAACTATATACTGTATATATATGTATGTATATATATATATATATATATATATATATATATATGGTTTCAACGTTTAAATAGTGTTTTTATGGGCCTTATTATTTTCATATTACACTGTAGTATTACAGGAAAATACATTCATATATATATATATATATATATATATATATATATATATATATATATATATATATACATATACAGGGGTATATATATATATATATACAGTATATAGTTTAATCACTGACACGTGATTATATGTCACGCTTGACCACAGAGAAAATATACATACATAAATACATGCATACATATAATTATTTTCACTCTGATTCGTGGTTCATTTATATACTGTATATGAAGGGAATAAGACACTGTTCCTGATATGGTCAGAAGCGTCTCCTCTTCTATTATTTATGAAATTCTCTACTGTGTGTCGAGGATGGACATAAGACAATTACGAATGGTCACACTTATTACATATTCACATCTTTTCTTTTACATAAGAACGATTACGTAAATACGTATTAACCTACATATTTTATAGTAAGTACTCACTTACAACTTACTTGCGATTTGTAAATATAATATGATTGTACACATGTTATCAATGGAACATATTCAGTTATATATGACAAGTTTCAATTGTTCATATAAATATTAGTCAGTACGTGGACCCTTCAAAAAACCGATGAACAGAGACGTAAATATTAGAGAGAGCAAAACGCTGATGTTGACACCCTTCTCACTGATATAACCCTACTCATTTTCCCGTAATCTAGACTCCTTCATACAATGTGATTACTTTTGTCGTACATTTCGAGTACGTGGACATACACCACACAAACGTTACATGCATATGTATGTGTGTGTGTATGAGAGACGTGTGTGTGTGCATCTCATATTTACTATCAAAGTTGGTCAGTGGGGTATGCAGGGTGGGTATATGGATTCGCGCACCGGTTCTAAATGTACCTGTACCACAATATAATCCCCCTGTACGGTAATGTTGATATATCTTGAAGAATATTTCAAATTTATTACATTTGATGGTTCTCCCAGTAATTTTGTATTTTTCGGCATTTTTGTTTAACATTAAATAACATTACTATATATATGAGCCTTCATAAAGGATTTATTTCTGTTAAATTAGAAATAACTCATTAGCAATTTACCTACTGGCATCAATATGAACTGCTCCTCAGAGAGACGTTCTCGATTTCAACATGTGATTGAACGCAGTTAGTTTATCGTACGATGACTGACTTTTTTTTTTTTTTACAAATATGGATTACAGTGAAAATTTTGTTTCTCAGAGTCAGAAAAATGAGATATCGGATCTGAGGGAAGAGCACCAAGTACTTAATTAAATTTTGGGG
Source organism: Macrobrachium rosenbergii (assembly GCF_040412425.1). Classification (NCBI taxonomy): domain Eukaryota; kingdom Metazoa; phylum Arthropoda; class Malacostraca; order Decapoda; family Palaemonidae; genus Macrobrachium; species Macrobrachium rosenbergii. Next base: position 23,783,064 of record NC_089761.1, on the reverse strand, counting down.
ATGTAGGGCGACTTGGTGACAGCGTTACAAACACGTGAGTGTAAACAAAGCCAGCAACTAGCGAGAGGCGATTTTCACCTGGGAAAGTCGCGGGCAAAATGAGCTAATGTCGCCAGAGAGAAGCCGAGTTTCTGGCGTAGTATTGAATATTATTTTCCGGGGTAGATTATGGATTGATTTGGGGGAGAAAGATTTTCTTTAAGTTATAGAGCTCAAGTAGAGAAAACAGGCTATGGATTGGATAAATTTAGGGGACGCTATATCGAGTTATTACAAAGATATGGGCAGTTTTGTGGTGGGCTTCTGTGAGAAGCCCTCGATACCTACTACGAGAGAGACAGATGGCTTCTCCCAGAAACCCCAAGACCGGAAAGGGTTAAATGACTGCATTTACAACACACTGTACGTTTTACCATATACTGTATGTAGTATATATATATTATATATATATATATATATATATATATATATATATATATATATATATATATATATATACGAGTATATATATATATATATATACACACACACACACAGCGGCCGCCCAACCACTGTCCATCCACCGGCCTCAGCCACAGTTCCGGGCTTCTCTTTTGTGTTTCCAGCTTCCATCTTCCAGGGCCAGTGAACTTCCAGCGGCTACCCAACCGCTGTCCATCCACCGTCCTCAACCACAGTTCCAGGCTTCTCTTTTGCGTTTCCAGCCTCCATCTTCTAGGGCCAGTGAACTTGCAGCGGCCCCCAAACCGCTGATCATCTACCGGCCTCAGCCACATTTCTGGGCTTCTCTTTTGCGTTTCCAGCTTCCGTCTTCTAGGTCCAGTGAGCTTCCAGTGGCCCCCCAACCGCTGTCCATCCGCCGGCCTCGGCCACAGTTCCAGGTTTCTATTTTTTGTTTCCAGCTTCCATCTTCCAGGGCCAGTGAAGTTCCAGCGGCACCCCAACCGCTGTCCATCCGTCGGCCTCTGCCACAGTTCCGGGCTTCTATTTTGTGTTTCCAGCTTCCATTTTCCAGGGCCAGTGAACTTCCGGCGGCCCCCCAACCGCTGTCCATCCGTCGGCCTCGGCCACAATGGAGAGAGAGAGAGAGAGAGAGAGAGAGAGAGAGAGACAGACAGACAGACAGAGAGAATTAGATTAGGTTTCCAATACAAGGCCCAGACAGATAGGGGAAAACTAACAGTGGTATTTCAGTTGAAAACTGAAGATGAACAACACCTTATTCTTGTAACTGTTGGGAAGGGAAAAAATGGGGGGGGGGGGAATTTTCCATTAACCTGGAATTTCCTGCAATTCCAGAAAATTGATGGGTTATCATCGTTCGTGAGCTGGAATGGTATCTCTGTTGATCCAGATATTTGGTTTCGTAATCGAAGGGATTCCTTCTGCAATTGGAGTTGTTGGCACCGAGAAGTTGGGTCATTTATGTGAAGCAAAGGATACCTTGATTGGATGATATATATATATATATATATATATATATATATATATATATATATATATATATATATATATATATATATATATATATATATATATATATATATATATAAAATTTGATGAACTTTAAATAAGCCTAGGATGGTATTTAATAAATTGCCACAGTATTTTTTTAATTATACAAGATTCTATTAAATTTCTTTTCACTAGATCTTTGCAAAACATAATTTTCTTTGATTCCGTCCAATTAATACCATGATTACTAATATTCATGTGTACAAATAATGCATTTGACATGTTACCAGTTCTTACACTATATTTGTGTTGTTTTAATCAAACAGCCATCGTCTTCCCACTTTGTCCAACATAAGTTTTATTACAATATTTACACGGAATCTTATTAATACATCTTGTTCCATTTCTCTGAGAAAGGGAGAAATTCATCCCTGACATATATTTTATTATTTATCTTATTTTTAAGATCACAACGTCTGTAAGGTCTGTGCCGAAAACGAGAAACTACTGTAAATTAAGTTTTCCTAATCAGGTATGGCGTGCGCTCCATTCTGTTGAGACATCATCTCCAGCAGAGAATCCGGAAATGGACGTATGATGATAGAGAATCCGGAAATGGACGTATGATGATAAATAACACTTCAGTGAAATGAGACGAGAGTTTGGGAGCAGCAAAGAATGTAATTTTCAATGTCGGATGGTTATTCAAATGCAACTAGTGTTGTGGTAGTGTGCGGCACACGATCTCATCCTTGATATGTTCGGTTGTCAAAGCATTGAGTGGGCAGCAAGTTTTTCCCTCTATAATTACTCAATAACAAGTTAAATGGTTTGTTGGTTTGCGTGCTCGCTCTCTCTCTCTCCTCTCTCTCTCTCTCTCTCTCTCTCTCTCTCTCTCTCAATATATATATACAGTATATATACTGTATGTGTGTGCATACAGTATACATCTGCATGTACGTATGCATGCATGTATGTGTGTGTTTATTTATGGAAGCCCTCCTGTGTATATATATATATATATATATATATATATATATATATATATATATATATATATATATATGTATATATATATATATATATATATATATATATATATATATATATATATATGTACATATATATATTCATATATATATGTATGTATGTATATATATACATATATATATATTTATATATATATATATGTATGTATATATATATATATATATATATATATATATATATATATATGAATTTTATCACATCACTGTGATTCATATACAAGCATTAAGCTACAAAATTCCTTTAATATCTAATATGCTCTACCTCGGAAATACTATGTTTTCATATATGTTATCCGAAGGGGAATTTCTTTTAGTTGATAATAAGTTCGTCGTCTCGTGGGCTCGAACCACGGAAGACAAGAACTTAGGACTACAGTGACGCGCATTAAACCACACGGCCATCAGCCCACGAGACAACGAACTTATTATCAACTAAAAAATTTCCCTTCGGGTAACATTTACGAAAATATACTATTTCCGAGTGTAGAGCGAATTGGATATTAAAAGACATTTGTAGCTTGATGCTTATATTTATATATATATATATATATATATATATATATATATATATATATATATATATATATAGAAAAAACAATATAACGGCCACTGCCATATTCATATTCTACCAGCTGAATCAAGGAGGTGAGAATGGTTCAGAAAAACTAGACATCAACACAGAAGGTTCAAAAGCAGCATACGGAAGCGTGAATGTACACTGTGCCACATATCTTTATTTTGGTCACTGCCATTCTTCGGTCCTTTCTTTCCAACATTTCTTTCAAGCCATCTACGTGGTGATTGCTATGGCTTTTTATCACAGCACCGTGATTCATATACAGGCATTAAGCTACAAACGTCTTTTAATATCCAATTCGCTCTACCTCGGAAATAATATATTTTCATATATGTTACCGAAGGGGAATTTTTTAGTTGATAATAAGTTCGTCGTCCCGTGGGCTCGAACCAGCGAAGGACAAGAACTCAGGACTACAGTGACGCCTTTGCCCTAACACTCCAGAATTTGACACTCATTTTGCAACCTATAGTTCTCCATTCCTTCCACCAGACTAAATGATCACCAAACATTCTGATGCATTCTTAGTCCCACCTACCCTTTTTACCATTTGTCTATATCACGTCTATTCTCAGCTGTTCAATTCATTTTATGTCAAATATACAACTCAAACAATTCATCTCCACATCTTCAATCTTTACTCTTTCGTTTGCGTTCAGCATACAGCATATATACACAACTTACTTCTATACAGGAGAATTGGTTCAGATATCCCTTCATCAATCCTTCCTTGGTTTCCATATACGCAACATGTCCCTTCTACGTCTTTTGTACACAGCCTGCTATTGTAGTGTCCTTGCTTCACCGGTTCTGGGAGCCACCTTTCCTCTAATCCTACCGTCGTCCGATACATTTATTCTAACACACACACATATATATAAACATATGTATATATATATATATATAAATATATATACAGTACATACATATATACATAGATATGTCCATATATATATATATATATATATATATATATATATATATATATATATATATATATATATATATATATATATATGAGAACTGTTAACCCTGGAAAGCTTGTAATTTTTTTTAATAAATATCTCCGCTAGATATCATCCAGTTTCAATGAGGTCCTGTCAGTAATTGTATTGATGCTCGGAACAATTGTGTAAATGATAAAGTTAATATAGATATACTGTACACATATATATAAATATATGTAATATACTATTGTACATTCAGAAGTATATGCATTTCCTTAATAAATTACGACGTATCACTAAACCGCAAAGTCATAAGAAACGAATGATATCCAGTTAACCTTTTTAGCCATAAAACATATATAAAAGAATTACCTGACAGCACATAAATATATATGCAACATAGGAACTTAATCTTGATAAATAAGATTTACAAAAATACGGAGACTGTATTTGTGAAAAATTTCCTAATACCTTCTTCGGACTTGCAAGTCAGCGTACTCATTAAAAAATGGAATAGTTTTATCTTTGAAGGTGAAATAATAAAAGTTAAATATAAAAAAAGGAGTCATATAATTTGGTCACACGAAAACTCTCCAAATATGAAAAAATAAAAATACAAAAGGTAGCATTTACCAAAACTAAAAATCAGCGGTCATAACACAAGAATGAAAAAAAGAACAAATAAATAAGTGAACGAAATGAACAAAAACTATACGAAAGAAAATGTTTGGCCAGCTATCTGATTACGTCACAAGTATCATATATCGAATCACGTGCTTGCAGAGATAAGAGACAATTACGACCAAACTCGGAATTGAATTTCTTGCGCGCGCTCGTGTAAATCTGAGAGAGAGAGAGAGAGAGAGAGAGAGAGAGAGAGAGAGAGAGAGAGAGAATATAATGCAATGCAGAAAAAGAATTTATTATTGCACAATGAATGAGAGAGAGAGAGATATCATAAACATATAATGCACGAATCTATGTGTGTGAGAGAGAGAGAGAGAGAGAGAGAGAGAGATATCATAAACATATATTGTGTGTGTGTGTGTGAGAGAGAGAGAGAGAGAGAGAGAAATTTTAATGAATGAAGAAGAAAGAGAAATTATCGGGCAATGCAGAAGATAAATACTGTAGAGAGAGAGAGAGAGAGAGAGTGAGACAGAGAGAATTCATTATAACACGGCAGAAAAGAGAGAGAGACAGAGAGAGAAATTATAAATTGCAATGCACAAGAGAGAGAGAGATTATCGGGCAATGCAGAGGATAAAGAGAGAGAGAGTTAGAGAATATAATGCAATGCAGAAAAAGACTTTATTATTGCACAATGAATGATAGAGAGAGAAAGAGAGAGATATCATAAACATATAATGCACGAATCTGTGTGTGTGTGAGAAAAAAAATTTTAATGAATGAAGAAGAAAGAGAGATTATCGGGCAGTGCAGAAGATAAATACTGTAGAGAGAGAGAGAGAGAGAGAGAGAGAGAGAGAGAGAGAGAGAGTGAGACAGAGAATTCATTATAACACGGCATAAAAGAGAGAGAGAGAGAGAGAGAGAGAGAGAGAGAGAGAATTCATTATAACACGGCATAAAAGAGAGAGAGAGAGAGAGAGAGAGAGAGAGACGTAGCCATGACGCTGCGTGCCTCATCTAATGTGTATTTTCCTTCCACCTCTAAATAAAACTACCGTCGACCAATTACTCCCCCATTACCTGAATAATATTTGGGGAGGATTTCATCATTATCTAAATTGGAATCAACGAATAAATATATCCGACTGTGTTATTACTCAAATATTACAATTACTGTAAAAAAAGATTTTCCATTCGATGACGGTACCCTTTTTCTTTTTTTTAAATAATACTGTAGGGATCTGGAGAAGTGTGCTCTTGTGTGCTCTCCTATACGTGGATAACTGTGTGTATGCATGTATGTAGACACATATAACAGACCTGTAAACACACAAACATGTACACACATACACATATATATATAATAAATATATACTATATATATATATATATATATATATATATATATATATATATATATATATATATATATATATATATGTATATATGTATGTGTATGTGTGCGTTTACGATTGTTGATAGGTGCCAAGTAAGAAAACGTTAACCTACAAAGTCAATAAGTTAATCAATCCTCATTATGATAATATAAACTTAAATATAAGCGGAGAAAGAGGTAAGGGAGCTTTCCATCTATAAGGAACCGACATGCGAGCTTTTAACTCCTGAACCAACTTGAGAGCTTTTAATTCCTGAACCGACATGCGAGCTTTTAATTCCTGAGCATGTGGTCTCCCATACACAGCCCCCTAACCAAAATAATATGTTTAGCTAACACCAGGTCAAGTCTGGCTGCCATAGACCCAAGGTCTTAAAGACCGAGAAGTAAGATTATGGTAAGATGAATTACCGTTCTTTAGAGAGGGGTTCTTTATGGTAAGAGCTTTTTATTATTTGGTTTGAGAAATATTTTGAATCTGACCTTAACAACGACGATACATGTATTTTTTCTCTCCGATCCATATATAATGTAATCCTTGCATACACCATTCCACCAGTCCTTCTTTCAAGAAGCGTGTCCATAACTCCCTTAAATAAGGAGAGGGTAGGGTTAAGTTCCACTTCTCCCTTTTCTATTCTTGTCTGGCATAAACAATGCACTAAAATTTCCGTGGCTTGGCCGGTTGGGTAAAAAGGCACTAATATCAAATGGATGATTAGCTAACTGATGTGAAATTATACAAAATTATTTTACCACTTTTCTCAAGTCGATGTGTTACAATTATCTTTTTAATATTAAAGATTGTTTCTTGTGTCCCTGCACAGAAAAGCCTAAAAAAAACACACACATATAAATACAGCCAGTGCAGAAAAGCATTATACACATAAGTAAACATCGTGTGTATATACAGTATATATATACATATGTCTGTATATACTGTATATATACTGTAAATGTAATGTATATATATATATATATATATATATATATATATAGAGAGAGAGAGAGAGAGAGAGAGAGAGAGAGAGAGAGAGAGAAGAGAGAGAGAAGATAGAGAGAAACAATTTTATCGCATCGGCAAAGTTAAACAGAACACGAATTTCAACAGGAAAAAAAAAAAAAAAACACATGGCAATGTATCTCTGACATCAAAAGAGATCAGGCTGGAGATAAGCGCCTGAGATCCTCCCCCAAGATAATCCTAAGATAATCCCAGGATGTCACTGCAGACCATGCAATCAGCAACAGCAGAGCAACAGCAGCGGCAACCCAGTCAGACCGAGACCCGGGTTCAATGAAGAATCTCTCGTAACCCCGAATAAGAGTCTTCTTCAAAATATAGTATTATTATTATTATTATTATTATTATTATTATTATTATTATTATTATTATTATTATTATTACTCCTCTTCTAGGCAAATGTTCGGTTGTGGCTGTTTATTATAACTTCTCATCTCGTTTCCACATTTTTTATCTTTGCTTATGGCCCTGTGCTGAAATAAAGGCTGCTATTATTATTATTATTATTATTATTATTATTATTATTATTATTATTATTATTATTATTATTGTTGTTATTATTATTATTATTATTATTATTATTATTATTATTAATTTCTAAACAACTGTTCGGTTACAGCGGTTTATTATAACTTCTCATCTCGTTTCCACATTTTTTATCTTTGTATATGGGCCCTGTGCTTAAATAAAGGCTGCTGCTATTATTATTATTATAATTATTATTATTATTATTATTATTATTATTATTATTATTATTATTATTATTATTATTATTCCTCTTCTAGGCAAATGTTCGGTTGTAGCGGCTTATTATAACTAATTATCTTGTTTCCACATTTTTATCTTTGTATGTGGCTCTGTGCTGAAATAAAGGCTGCTATTATTATTATCATCATTATTATTATTATTATTATTATTATTATTATTATTATTATTATTGTTTTTGTTGTTGTTGTTGTTGTTGTTCTTCTTCTTCTTCTAAGCAACTGTTTTGGTTATACCCATTTATTATTATAACTTCTTATTCCATGTATCTTAATTTTGTGTACTGTATTCTTTCCACATTGTTTATCTCCGTATATCGCCCTGAGCTGAAATAAAAGATATCATAATTATTATATTATTTGTATCTCATTGACTTTTCTGATTTGCGGAAAGAAACTTTCAATAGGCTAAATCTAACATCATTCAGTGCTTGTTAAAAAATATTGCTTTCAGCAGATCATTATTTTCAGTTTGTCAAGCAAAAATCTTTCGTAACTTGCAAGTATTGATGTCCTTATGTTGCAACAATAAACTGTGTGTCTTCACATTAGCAAACTGTACCGTCGTACCTCATCAAGAAAGAGAGTAAATTTGAAATGGCGTCTGTAAATCAATTTAAATACGAGAAAGAGGTACACTGAAAATAAAACAGTATATCAAACTCTGTATATAAAAAAAAACCACCATTCTTCTCACTTTTCTTTTGATTACAAATATTTCCAAAAATGTCCTATCACCTGACGACATGGCCAGTGAGTGCGACTGTTAGCCCGGGAAATTTTCACAGCTTTTTTTTTTTGTATAGTAATTTTAATCGGCACTTATAACTTGTTCATGCAAGCATGAAAGAAAATTATGAATGGGAAGGAAAGGAAAAAGATTTACTCCGCGGAAAACAGCGGAAAAGGAGATGTAAAACATATAAAGTACCAAATCTTTAAAGTTGAAATTTACGAGGAATGACACATTCGTTAAATTACAATCAGGGAAAATCATAACGTCGACAATTTCGTAGCTGTTACAGCACGTCACTGCACTGTCTCACTACTAGTTACACCACTACTATTTATACTACCAATGCCTATGAAATGGTTATGTCTAATGACCATCTCTGCTCCTGTCATCATCGTCACCATCACGGCCAACAACACACGGCTCTCACCGAATTCCTTATCAAACCTCGATCACATGTGCCGTCATTATCGGGTTCCCCAACAAATTCCTTGTCACCCAATTACCTATTCCCATAACATGACCACCAAAACCAATGGCGCCATAAAAAGTCATCGCCACCAAACCAATACAAAAGCGACAACAAGCCGCAATGAGACCGTTCAATTTATTAAGATGCCGCAAGACTCCATATTGGAAAGAGACACAGAAGGAGCCGCCACGACAGCGGTACTCCAGGTATTCAGAGATGATGACGACGATGATGATGGTAATGATGATAATAATGATAATGGTGGTAATGGAAGGGGCGACGCGCCTGCAGGAATGAGAAATAGTTCTAGGCCTCCTGAGGTTAAAGGCTGGCCACTAACAGCCACGTTGTAACCTGTAATTAAAATTCCATCCGTCATTGGAGTTATCCGGGTTAAGCTCTGGTGGAGACCACACGCACGCGCGCCTCTTTGGGGAATGTTTTTTTTTTTTTATTTAAATCAAGATGGCTACTATGTGTCGCAGTTTCAAAATGGTAAAAGCGACAATGCTCGTCGAGGATAATGACTTACGAAGATGTGAAGGTAACTGGAAGGATGAAACTCAAAGATAGAATTAGAATTTCCACATACAAAGACAGAGAGAGAGAGAGAGAGAGAGAGAGAGAGAGAGAGAGAGAGAGAGAGAGAGAGAGAGAACTTTACACCCAGTGCATAAGTATAAAAATCATTCAGTAGAGACTCGGTAATTCAGAAATTATTCATTTGGTATTCCAAAAACTAAGTTGAAGACCTTTTGGAAAATCTTTAATGAGTAGGAGCTAGCAAATTTTAATATAAAACAATAGAGGAGAGAAGAGAGAGAGAGAGAGAGAGAGAGAGAGAGAGAGACTATGAACTACAACATACATGATAAAATAAAACTGAATAATCGTATGGTGTACTAGAGATGTGGATGCCAGGAAGTTTCACCAATGAAATTGTTTGGAGAGAGAGAGAGAGAATTAGACGAAATTCAATGTAATGAAACACAGGAAACTATGAAAGATGAAACGTGCTACACTGAAGCTTCCATTTTCATAACAGACCTCGTTTATTGTCACATCCTGTTGTAATTGGTATTACGGACGTGATCGTAAGACGATGAGGGTTGACAAAATCTTTTCGTTCATTATCGTAAGTTGGGAGGAGTTTATACCGTGCTCTATTGTTTATACGTGAGAGAGAGAGAGAGAGTATAAAATGGCAATCAAAAATTACATTACCAACGTAAGTATTTTCTGATTCTATATAATACTCATCTGCGCGAAAGGAAATGATTCTCTTCGCTACAAAACGATCATTAATTTCTTTAACCACTGAGCAATTTCATGTCGGCGAACTAATGAAACATTCTTTCAAGAATTGAATGAAACGGAGAGCTGCTGAAATATTGCATTGTTTTTATTCTCATTTTACTTCACTCTACAAGGACCCACGGTAATATAAATGTAATTGCTTCTCGTTGCCTTAATAGTTCTTTGTACGTGTATGAGTAGATTTATGTACAAAATAAAGCAATTACATATACACAACGTTAAATAAATAAGTATAGTATTTTCTAACATGTCTTTTTACGCTTTTACAGGGGGCGGCGCCAGAAGGGTATAATCTTTCGGCTTTTAGCAGGTCTCTTAGAATGAGGCTGCTAGCCCCATGCCCTTTGTTATGACCTAAGCTGATGGTAGTAGCTATTCACCGATGAGTCGACTGGTTGTCAGCAGACCAGAGAATCGAACCACAGACCTTGCAAACACTTGCCATATCCATATATATAATCTTATATACATACATATATGCATGTATGTATACGTATATATATACGTAAAATACGCGTGTAAGCTTTATTTTTTTTTGCAACATTCGTAATGTAAATCGATTGTGTTCCAAGGGGCAAGCATCCCTCTCTCCATTAGGTTTTGAATACTTTCTTACCGATTAAATCTAAGAAACAGCCGAAATATACGGCTTTTAGAGTAAACTTTGGTTTTAATTGACATTATAATTTCATGGATCATATGCACATTATATATACATACATGCAAATATATAAACAATGTATATATAATATATATTTATATATATATATATATATATATATATATATATATATATATATATATATATATATACAGTATATATATTAGATATATATATACATACATACATACATATATATATATATATATATATATATATATATATATATATATATAATAATACACATGAAACGCACAAGGAAGAAAGTAAATAAAGTGACACCCGACAATTTCTTAGAATTTGATCCGATAAGTAGTTGTTATTCCAAGATGCAATTTCAGTTCTCACATTCATTTCCAACATTCACTCCGCAACGGCAAATAATGAGGGATATAAAGGGAATTGCAGAGACGAAATGACAGAGAAAAATAAATTTGTTTACTGGGTAACTCTGTGTTTTACCGACAATATCATGCCCCAACCATATCACTTTGTACATTTGCATCGAAAATTGCATGAGAAATGTTTGTTGAATTTCTCTCATATAACTGACATACGCAGAAATAAAAAGAAATACTAGACTTTCCAAAATTCTCCCCTCACGGATTGAAAATGGAATTAGTTGTCGCAAAATTATGATAATACTCAATATAGTATATCTACGTACACGAGTGTGATGGTACACAGAAATAAATATATAAATAAATAAATAATCATATATTTTATATATATATATATATATATATATATATATATATATATATATATATATATATATATATATATATATATATATATATATATATATATATATATTACAGGAAAAATGAAACCCTAGCAGGTTGGTTTATAACAGTCTTTATGTTCGTTTGTACTCTCCCTCCGGCGTTTTAAATTGTAAATTTCTTCCGCTGTGTATCAGTCCTTTGAAAATGGCTTAGATTAGTCAGAAACTGGTGAGATTTACTCTTATATATATATATATATATATATATATATATATATATATATATATATATTGTATATATATATATATAGTGTATATGCATATCTTTTCCAAGATGGCTTTGTCAAAAAAGTTTTTGCGCACATCTGAAATATTGGAATGTCTTGACATCTGCTCTTCATAAGGAGTCCTTACAGACATCGACTGCCGTCATGAAATTAACGATATTCATGATAACGAGGTCATTATGGACAGGGTAAACAACGCCTCTTCCGATTCCTATTGCTTGACGAAAATGAGTGTCACCCATTGACGAGATACATACAAACTCCTCTTCATTTTTATTTAATTTTTCTATCGGATTATTTTAATTCATTGCCGACTAGAGGGAATAAATTCAATTTTATTTTCGTAAAGTGTAAAAGATATAACTGAAACAAAAGTATACAACGTAAACCGTCATGTAAATGTCTGGGAATAACTACTTCTATATTATTGACCCATCAAAATGAAAAACTGAAAATTCTTCTAATCCACTGCGTCACGCAATCCATTTCGCCGTTTCTATGTCTAAAGATACATACATATAAATACAGATATATATGTATGTATGTATTTGTTTGCGCAAACCGTGTAGGAAAAAAGTTTAGGTAGAGAACAGCTTCTAACACTGATTTATATTATTTGCTGCTCATTATCATTTCTATTATCCTAGGCAGTTCACGCACACAAACACACAAACATGCATAAATTTTATATATATATATATATATATATATATATATATATATATATATATATATATATATATATATATATATATATATAAATGTGTGTATATATATATAAACGTATATATATGTGTGTGTGGTGTATGCGTGCGAACCGCACAGGATAAAACAGAATTTTAGGTACAGAATAACTTCTAACAGTGATTGATATTATTTGTAGCTCATACTCATTTCTATGAGATGTAAAAGGTAAATTAAAAGAGCCACTAACAGTTGGATAAATTTGATTCCAGACACACAAGTACTGTATGGTATTATGCCTGGGAGATGTTGTAGTGAGTCGGCAAGTGTAAAAACACCCTTTCACTTGTTAAACTAAAGGTCCAGCGGATCGGCACACCCAAATTCCAGATGGCATTATGAAAGTTGTTTTTGACCACAAAGAGTTCCCAATTCCTAATCTGGGTCACTGTTCCCTGGACACCTGCTGTCATTTTCCTCGTGGTCTTCAGTCCTCTACACTCTACATGGCTATCGGTAACCATAGTTCATTTCGATATGTTCAGCACAGATTATTAACTGTTGTATGTATATGTATATGTGTGTGTGTGTGCGCTCTCGTGGGTAAGTGGGCGAAATGGATTGCCGGCCGCAGTAGATTAAAAAAATGTTCAGCTTTTCATTGTGATGAGTCAGTGACAAAGCACAGCAGTGTTTATTTCCAGACCTTTGTGCGACTTTTTACGTTGTATAAGCAAGGTCAAGGTCACTCCCGTAATAATCACCAAACAGATACTTGAAGAAATCAATAAATTTATTAGACCCATAAGAACAAGAAACAGAATGTAAAACTAATGTAATAATGTAGTCACACAATGTACTTATATTATGTAAATATAATGTACATAATTAGCCACCCCATAAGTAACTAAGCATTGTAAATATAAATAATAAGCCCAATTCCCTCCCCAGTCACATTCCCATCATATTCATACACTTACCGTTCACTTGGTTATACGGTGACCGGTAATAAAGTTACAGGAAAAAGTTACAGAAAAAAGTCGTAATTTTGGCTAGGATGAAAAGTCACAGGAAAAAAAGTCACATTAATTTGTGGTGACCGGTAATAAAGTCACAGGGTAATCAAACAAAAACAATCAAGTCAGTCGTAATTTAAGTCATGACCAATTAAAGTAATAAAACAAAGAATATTTTAAAGCAGTTATTAAATGGCAATACATGACTTTTACATATTGACATCATTGTATATATATTATGGCATTACATGTATGTGAAAATATTTAACCGGATGAGCCCATTTGGGACTGACTGACTTGTTCTCGAATTTTCAACATTCTTTGTTTTTTGCCCCATGGGAAGGTCTTACGCTGACTCAATTTTATATATATATATATATATATATATATATATATATATATATATATATATATATATATATATAATATATATATATAATATATGTATGTATGTGTGTGTTTTTGAACTTCAAAACATTCTTCAAAACAATAATAACAATAATGATCTTAACACCATAATTAAGGAAAGGCTGGTATATCTTGGGCATTGACAAACACTTGACAAGTGACTTCCAGGTAATCTTATGTTTCAATACAAAGCTAAACCTATTCCAGTAGAAATACTTTACTCTTTTTCTACCTCTCGTGTAAACAGCTATCTGTATTTTTACAATATTGACTAATAAACATTGATACATAGCTAATGGTGTGAAATTCCTAGAAGCATGGAAGTACACACGAATCTGTATTCAGCCTAAAGGCAGGGTTATGGGGATCTAACTGTCATCACTTATTGTTTATAAATTCAGCAAAGGACAGCAGAAAAGGTTTAATCTACAGCAAGCAAAATCACCTGTATACATAAAATAAGTTGTTTACAAAATGGGTGATCTTATAAGCCTATAATTACTGTCCATACTCAGCCACCTGGATGCGCCAATCCTCTCTGATGTCTAGGTCAAGTGAGGAACAACAAGTAATTGTAGCTTACTTTTGCTATGTACATACATCCCTTAAATAATGAAAATGAAGACACATTCACATGGCAGTATACTTTACTGATGCTTTCAGTACATGTGGCTTTATTCCAGACGTACTTATAAGGTTTCTTCCACAAAAATAATTGTTTTTAATTTAATTGTTATCATTGGTTTTGGTGCATCGCAAGGAATCAGCTTCCATTTGCAGTAATTATCCAGTGTATCATCGCAATATTTTTTGCCTACTCCATGAATATTATTTATCTAGGATGTAATCCTATGATTTTACTCATCAGAACATTTACAGAAAAAATATACAAAAAATTTACGTAGTATAATTTGGTCTACTGATTTTTACCACAAAACTGAACTTTTTTGCCATAAAATTATGATTTTTTTCTGTGACACTATTCCTGTGGTTTTATTACCGTCCACCATAACTTAATGTGACCTTTTTCTGTGATACTCTTATCTGTGACTTTATTACCTGGATTCTTTATACTGAAATGAACTACACAGCCTGTACATGAATTTTTATTTTAAGTAAAACGAGTTACAGTTGTGATGGTTCACAGTAATTTTCATTTTTATTTTATCCAGTTTCATGATACTTTCTCGCTTGTTTCATTACACGTACGTATATGTATGTATATATATATAAATATATATATATATATATATATATATATATATATATATATATATATATATATATATAATAAACACACATCGTCCCACGTCGAGTAAGTGAAATTTTAAAAATATATCGTTGATTGTCTTTTTAAACAAACCCAGTTATAACTCAAGTGCAAACACACACACATTATATGTATTTTTTATTCAATATATATATGTGTGTGTATGTATGTATGTATGTATGTATGTATGTATGTATGTATGTATGTATATATATATATATATATATATATATATATATATATATATATGTATATATATATATATATATGTAAAAAATTCATGTGTATGTATGTATGTGTGTGTGTGTAGGGGTGTGTTTGCACTTGAAATCTAATTATATAGTTGTGTTTGTTTCAGAAAGACACTCAACGATACACTTTTTTAATTTCACTTATTCCACGTGGGACAATGACGAACCTAGCCAATGGTCAGCGCTGCCAACGCCGGCTATAAACTGAACACCCGTAAGGCGCCTGATGGTCGCTTCTGTTAATTGCCTTGTCATTCATAAAATATTAATTTATGTCGACTGAAATATTTACCATCACTGTAAGTAAGGAATGTTCTATCTACTTACGTAAAACTTATTACATTTGATTAACCAGAAAATATATTTTTTGACCTTTGAAGACAGAGGAAGAGAATAAGAAACGCTAAAAATTATTTTTGGTCCTATTTCATCACATCTAAAACGGTGGTAGTTGTTGCTTTATTTCTCAGAACTTTTAATATACGCTAGAATAAACTTTCAGCTTTCCAATGGTACCACTTTAGTGATAATAAAAGATGCACGGGCAAAATTAGAAAGCATTTAGTGGAAACTTCCAACGCGTCCAACTCTTCAACTGTTCACCGAGAAGTAGATGACCAAGACCTGAGCATAAATAATAATATTCTTTATTGCAGCTGAGAGCCATATACCTGGAATATACAAATACAATTCACGTAATCTAGACACATGGGATAACAATTGGGTCTGCCCGTCTGGACCGGAGAGGGTTAAGCTGTCTAAATTTCTCACCCTCTCTCATACATTTCTATGTGTATTCCTCAAAAGTACCTATGTAGTGCATACACAATGATAAAGACGCGATTATTTCTCTCTCTCTCTCTCTCTCTCTCTCTCTCTCTCTCTCTCTCTCTCTTCTAGACAGATAAAACTCGCCAGAAGCCTGAGATGACAAAATTAGGATGAGAAAGATAGATAGCTAGAGAGTATATATTGATACTTGATTCTCTCTTACGTAATTTGTCGGGTATTGCCCGTAATTACCCGTATATTACATTAGTATCGTCATTCCCCAGTGTAATTGAAGACGGTAATTGGCCTATCTGTATGACATGCCGTAATTCTGGGTCAATTTTGACATGTAGACCAACTCTTATCTCCATCTTGTCAATTGACTTCTTGGGGGGAAGAAAATTGAAGATTGACTTTTGTGTGTACAAGTCTATTATAGATTTTATATCCTATTTTTCGCGAGTATCTTGCTGACGGACAGCTGGCATCCTGCGAGGATATTTTGGCGCAGGACGCGCGTGGGTATCATTACGCCGTAACGAAGTGCTATTATTTGCGTTGATGCCTCTCATTTGGAAATTCGAAACTCAAAAGGGGCGCCCCCAGAGTACAGGGTTCGGGAGGAGGGGAGGTCCATTATCCCGGCGAATCATCCAATCAGTGTAATTAAAGATGGCCCTTTATATTTCAGCCAGACTTCGTCATTATCTCTTTTTCCCGGGCGCCCAACTCCTGTTCTCTCGGAGGAAAATCATTTTTATTCCCTAAAGATTGCAAAGTTTTTTTTTTTTTTTTGGTGATTTTTCGGTTAGTAAGTTTCCGAAGGTGTCAAAACTAGTTGTCCGTCACTTGCCAGCTGCTGGTTATCTGCCTGGTGATATGTTGTGATTACTTCTTGAAGTTTTATGGCATTAAATGAAGATAAGGTTTTGTAATAGTGATATGCTAGCGTCTCGAGAAGGACTTCAATGGATGAGTG
>NC_089761.1:23745643-23755643 GCF_040412425.1 Macrobrachium rosenbergii | reverse complement strand
AGAGTTGCCAGTTTGTTGCTCGATGATGCCACTGGGTGTGTTTTTATTTCCACCCCCCCTCGTGATTATTTTGATTGCATATTTCTCCACGGGGGGAGGGGTGGGGGGCGCGGGGGAAGGTAACGCTTTTGATCGCCTGAGCTATATCGTGTCAGTCTTGAGTTTGTTATTTACTTGTCCTCGGATTAAAGTATTAACGCCATGAGTTCCGTGTGTGCATGTGTATGTGTATATGTGTTTCTCGCGGGATCATTGTATTATCACCTAGTCTTTGGTATTTTATGCGTGATGAAGTCTTGTCATAATAACAGCGGACGTCGTGCAAACACCCACACGCACGCACGCTCGCGCGCACTCGCGCACGCACAGCAACTTCTCCCTATCGTTGCCACCCCTTGTTAATTGTAATTGTGAATCTTTTTCACGCCTGGCAAATTGCTCCGTGGTGATTTTTCCCCCCGCGGTGCTACAGGAGGCTCATTTTCGCCTCTCCCCCTCCGATATAATTTCTCTGATGGGTTTGGATCGTCGTGCGCGTTTCGTTTAATGTTATTTTTGCTCCTCTTTTGTGACGCCAGACTTAAACGGAACGTTTACTGATAGAAGCCACGGATGAATCTAGCCGTGATCTCCATTTGCGCGTCCATTATAGGTGTTAAGCTGCTTCATACTCTAAATATAATATTATCGTTTATTATGTTTATACATCATGCTGTGCGTTGCACTGAATAGCTGATTTTTAGTTTTCTGTAAAAGAAAACTATTGTGCCGGCTTTGTCTGTCCGTCCGCACTTTTTCTGTCCGGTCTCAGATCTTTAAAACTACTGAGTCTAGAGGGCTGCAAATTGTGTATGTTAATCATACCAAATTGCAGCCCCCTGGCCTCAGTAGTTTTTATTTTATCTAAGGTTAAAGTTAGCCATAAATGTGCGTCTGGCAACGATATAGGACAGGCCACCACCGGGCCGTGGTTAAAGTTTCATGGGCAGCGGCTCATACAGCATTATACCGAGACCACCGAAAGGCAGATCTATTTTCGGTGGCCTTGATTATACGCTGTACAGAAAACTCGATTGCGCCGAAGAAACTTTGGCACATTTTTTACTTGTTTATTTTAGACTTAAGTCTCAGACTGAAAGGACAACTGCACAGTTTCTCATGTCGTTGACTTTTCTTAAATGGCCCAGCTTGTTTTCTGCACCTGGCCTCTCTAGGTCTCCATTGTTAAGATTAAAATCGTGTGATGATGTGTATTATTTACACCAAGAATTTTATTTCAAAGCAGCAGTCCACCTTTGTCATTATCCTTTTGCTAATTATGAAACGTCTTGTGATGAAGCTTGAAGTCTCTTTTTGTCTTAGAGCTTATATAAAAGTATATTATGTTGTAATTTATAATATGCAGTACAATTCGTCTGTCTCTTGATTATTTATACCTGGAGTTACCACAGTTTACTAAGTCAACTTTATACGGCTTCTGTGACTTTTTTTATGCTTTTTTTTTGAGGGGCGTATATTTTTTTTTTATAAAAATGAAACCTCATGTGCAGCTTTGCATGCAATGCTAGCGACTTTTGTAAAAAAAAAAAAAAAAAAAACACTTGTCTCGCTTCATCATCCTGTGCTTTGTTTTTATAAGCTTCGGAAACATATTTTCTTTGTATGAATATTACCGTATAATTTGTTTAGTATCTTCCTCTTTTTTTTTTAGTCTTTTGGTATCTAGACAGTGTTTCCTTATCTGGTCGTATTGGGTTTTCTTGGGAAATGCAACTGTCATAGGACTGTAATATTCATGCGTCAGTTTTTCTTAAAAGCAGTTATCTTGCCATCAGTAACCGTCATTGTTTATATGGTTTTCCTTAAAAAATAAATTAACTGAAATACCTTTGAATTTATACACCAATTTTCATTTATGATTTTTTAAAATGCATTTATGATTTCTGTGTTGTTGGTAGAAATGAAACCATCTCAAAAAAAAAGTTATACCTTTATTTTGTTTGCATGCTATTTTTACCTTGAAACTCGACAGCCTTTTTTATTTATTATTTTTAATCTTCCATCCTCGCTGTTTGCTCAACTAAGGTACCTTGTTTTCTTTACATAAACATTCCGCCTACAGAGTACATGCAAACTCATGCAGGCATATCGGAGATCAGCCTTACCTATATTTATAAGGTGTCTTTTTTATCCCGCTTTTGTGAATTTGAATATCTGGCAAACACACTCACACTACAGATAGTGTTGCATTCTTACATATAAATGATTGTTTTGTTGATGATTCTGCTTGTTTTATAACAAGGTTTTTTTATCTGCTGCTCCTTTCCGTCGAATTTATGAATTTCAGACCTTAAGGCAGGAAGTCACAAGGACGAGAATAGCACGCGCCCCCGAACACCGTATTAATTCAGGGATGACTTTTCTATTGGCTTAAGGGCATCCAAACTTCTACAAATATTGACACTAAACACAACGGACGGACAACACGGTGGATAATGATCTGTCATAATTCATATTCTCTCGTGGACACTCAAGGGACACTCGTTGTCTCCCTCTCTCGCTCGGCCGTGGTCAAACACCTCTGCAACTTGTCTCAACACGGCGTTAATGACCCCCCGTCGTATGCAGCGTCAGGCTCGCCAAACTAGGAGGGATTTTGAGGAACCGCGAATTAAATAAAGGTTTGTTTCCTTTCGCGTGCGATTTTTATACAAATCTGGTTTTCCTCCTCCTCCTCTTCCTGCTCCTCCTCCTCCTCTTCCTGCTCCTCCTCCTCCTCCTCCTCCTCCTCCTCCTCCTCCTCCTCCTCCTCCTCTTCTTCTTCTTCTTCTTATTTTTTTTGTTCTTCTTCTTCTTCTTCTTTAATCCTGTTACTACTGGGATATGGTAATGGTATCAGGATGGAGAAATATCGAGTTTGTTCTTGGAAAACAGATGGTGGTCGAGTCGTTTTTACGGTGGGTTTCGTCACTGGCAAGCAGATATTACTCAGAGTTTTATTTTCTATACCTCAGTTTTAACTTACCGCTTTGATGTATGATTATAAGCATACCCAGAAGTTTTGCCTTTCGCGTAGAAATTATAGCTTTTGGTCTGTGCACATGAAAACAACAGTACTCACCAGTGTAAGTTCATAGGAAATCACTTAGTATTTTGTGCTTTATCTGATGATGTTCACCGTGCTTGGGACCTCTCAGCAAACATGGGCACATGGCGATTTTAGAGAAAGGGAGAACATTGAAAAACGGAGGATAAAAATTGTCAAAACCAGAATCACCTTTTACAGTGTATGAAGGAACGAAAATGTATAGGTTAAGCTGCAGAAGTATTTCTGCCTAAGAATATCCTCGACTAAGTGATGATATAAATGTAAATTTCTTATGGCCTGATGAGTCATTATCTTGGCTTGGCAACTTTTTGTTGTCCTGTAGGTTGCCAGAGCAAGATGATGAAACCCTCAGGCTCACTAGCCGTGAATACAGCCAGCTTTGTAAAAAATAAAGTACTTAAAGTATCTGTTATACAATTTTTTTTGGGGGGGTGGGATTTTTAATGTAGAAGAGAAAAATTCTTGTTGTCATCGTGAGGTTAATGAAACACTTTGTTTTTATTTAATTCATATATTTAATTTTATATGGATGCGTGGATAGGCGCTTGTTGGATTTCTTGACATTTAAAGAAGACGAGGTTCGACTTAAAGTTTTGAAAAAGCACGAAACACTCGGAAGAAAATTATCGGGGTTACGAAACAGCTATCCGTTGTGGGTAGTGAGGTACATCATAGGTATTTAGCAGATGATGAAAAGCGCCTAAATTCTCCCTTAATGCAACTGTCGTCATTCCATGAAGAGCTAAATCCAATCCGGGTTGCCAAAACAATGTACGTTTCTTTAAATGAAGCTTAGAGACATTTTCTAATTAACTTCCACTCTCCAGTCTTAGACATATTTTTTGCATAGCCGGTGATACAATAATATACTTTCATGTTGCTGTTTAAAAATTTGCGATTATTCAGGAGAATTACTGGAAAACTTGTTTATTTTGATGAATATTATGTTCTATCATGAACCTTTGTATGTATGGTATAGTCTGGTATGATTTATTTCTTCTCTTGTAAATTGTTTATCTTCCAACTTTGTCTGTGGTTAAAGTAGATGGAACCGAACAACTAAGAACCAGAGACTAAGAAATGTTTGCGCACCAACAAACACTCTCTCTCTCTCTCTCTCTCTCTCTCTCTCTCTCTCTCTCTCTCTCTCTCTCTCTCTCTCTCTCTCTCTCTCTCTCGTGAGCATTCATACGCCTGCAAGTAACAGCCTCTAGTCAGGATAGTTACATAGAATTTTTTTCGGAATATGAAAGGTAAGGAGAAGCTGCGTCCTTAGTTGTATGTGTATATATGGCGTCATTGTGACTTATTTGCACAACCACCTCAGCTTTATCATTTAAATATTAGACTGTCTGTGGCGTATTGAGGAGCAAGTTGTATCTTTTATATATATATATATATATATATATATATATATATATATATATATATATATATATATATATATATATATATATATTTTTTTTTTTTTTTTTTTTTTTTTTTATATTATCCGTTCCTGAAAGAAAACGCCTATTTTTACTGAATTTTGTAATTTTCAAGAAGTGCAATTCCGAATACATTGAAGGAAGTGGATCATCTCAGTTGAGGGTTACTTTCGTCAGACCATCAGTTCAGTCAAAAGTCGGTTTCATATATCCTTTGACATAGACATGAGCAAATTTTCACAAGTTTGAAAATAGTGCTGAATTTTGCATAAGATACTTACACAATAAATAAGGGAACACTGATAATTGTACCGTAAACGCGAAGTTTTCAACTTACCTGTGCCCTGTCCCCTGGAAGAGGAATCGGCAATTAACATTCACCTGAGAAGATGCCACGTCGCTCGAGGTCCTTCGGCCATTGTTTTGATCTGACTTGTTTATCCATTTGTATTTATTTTTGCGGGCTTATAATGGTATTTTCGTATGTATCATTTGATTTACATTGCCTTACTTCCATCAGAATATGATACAGGGCTTCTCTTGATCGTAATTTTCTATTTTCCTTCGCTTCAGGGCTATTTTAGTCTTACCTGTTCATGTCTTTTCATGAGAATGTGTTGGCTTTATCAGTAATAATAATAATAATAATAATAATAATAATAATAATAATAATAATAATAATAATTAGATGAGAGAGAAAGAGAGAAAATTGATAAGTATCAAGACCTGAAAATAGAAATAAGAAGGCACTATAAAAACCACTCAGTCGAATAGGATGACTGTGATAGACCTCCCCCCCCAAAAAAAAATTAATAAGTAGAAAACGCTTACATTTGTTGAAACAATATTTATCATAATTCCTAACTTCCATCAATAGAGAGGAAGGACAATGAAAAACGATACTGAGTAAAATTCCCTGGGTTTTGCCGATATCTTTATATTTACTGATAATGATCATAATAGTAATGATGATGATGATGAAGACCATACGACAGATGTAAATATCCTGACCCTGGCGCCGTAGAAAGCAATCCATTCAGTAAAGGGCGCTGCTGGTACGTAGGTGACGCTTTGGAACTTTCGTCGTCCTTCCCTTTCGTAGTCGCTCTGTATTTCAAATCTCGATTGTTCAAGTCTGGGAAGATTGACAGTTATGTGAGCGGTACAAATAGGACTCCAAATACAGCTCTCTCATAATTATATATCCAAATGTTTGTAGGAAATGTAAAATAATAGCTATATCAAACCGCTTTTTGGAGCCACTATTTGGAAGCGGCTCCAAGAAGTTACGTTGTGGTCCAATATAGCCTCTTTTTGGAACCACTCCCATTTAGAAGTGGCTCCAGAAAGCGGCTATATTGAACCGATTTTTGGAGCCACTTTTTTGGGAGTGGCTCCAAAGAGTTACGTTGCGGTTCAGTGCAGCCACTTTTTGGATCCACTCCCGCTTAGAAGTGGCTCCAATAAGCGGCTATATTGAACCGCTTTTTCGAGCCACTCCCGCTTAGAAGTGACTCCAATAAGCGGCTATATTAACCGCTTTTTGGAGCCACTTTCTGAAGCCACTCCCACTTAGAAGTGGCTCCAGTGAGCGGCTGTATTGAACCGCTTTTTGGAGCGACTTGTTGGAGCCACTTCTAAGTGGGAGTGGCTCCAAAAAGTGGATATACTGAACCGCAACGTAACGTTTTAATAATAATAATAATAATAATAATAATGATAATAATCCATTGTCAGCGTAACCAGGTAGAAAAATTGTCACAGTAATCTAACACTGAATACATCGCACCATGTTCCCAGGCCCGTGACGTTTATCTGTGGATATTGACTCTTATAGTTGTTAAAATGGTCGTGCATCAACCTTTTGTCAGTTGTCGCTTTGTATCTTGTCGATATCAGTTGTCAGGAAACTTTCTGTTATTATTATTATTATTATCAGGTGCATTATTATTATTATTATTATTATTATTATTATTATTATTATTATTATTATTATTATTATTATTATTATTATTAGGTGCATTATTATAATTATTATTATTATTATTATTATTATTATTATTATTAGTAGTAGTAGTAGTAGTAGTAGTAGTAGTAGTAGTAGTAGTAGTAGTAGTATCTAAATATGATCTGTGAATTGCAATAATTTACCTTACAGCGAAACTTACTTTAATTCAGTTTTTCATCTCAAATATTCACTATCTTGAAATGGATTAATGAATTCATTTAATTGTATTCATATCTATAGGAGTAATTACGTATATATTTCATATGTGCTTTATACATGGATCAGTAAACTATACAGTTATACAGGTATAAGAATTTTCCGTTGTGTCTGCTTGTGCAAGAGAACCCTTAAACGACGAGGGAGAGCGATAACAATAATAATAATTATGGATACGTACATATTGCTAGTAGAATATAATGCTGTAAGGGTTACTGTAAAAAAAAAAAAGTTGCCTATGCCGTGTTCCTTATCGAATGTATTCAAATATCTACTGTAGATTTCTACACTTGATCATTGTGAGTATTTTGATTTGTTGTGTTTACATTGTTAATTCATTTCTCTGATGTGTTTCGTTTGTGAATTTCGAATTCACAGTGGTTTTTATGGACACACTGTAATGTTCATGTTTTTCCTAATTTATTACAACCTTCCTCAGTGTCTAGGTTTACTTTTGACACAGGGAATCTCTTACTGTATTTTAATATATAGTAGTTATTTGATTTTATTATATTTTGAGGACTGGTTATGTTAAAGTTCTTCCTTTTCTGGTAAAAGTGAACTTTGTGCAGGTGTTGTCCAGTGTTTTGATTCAATTTAGCAACTTAAGTCTTGTACAATATCGTCTATTCATTACGGCTATTTGAAAGTTTTGTTCCATGTCAGATAGGTATCATGGCCACTTAATATTCTTGTCCTAGTCTTCATGGCTATTTCAAAGTCTCGTTGGTAAATCAGTCGTTATTGTCATTTAAATTATATCTGGTGTCTTAGATTCATTGTATACGGCCTTTTAAAGGTCTTCTATGGAACCTTGCATTATTATAACCATTTAAAACTATCTTAGAGTAATTACGACCGTGTAAAACAGTTTTTTCCGGTATCTTAGACCGATTTTTTTTCAAACACTTTCCCTGGCATCTTGGCTGATTCATTCGAAAGTGTTGTCTGGTATCTAAGAATGATTAAGGCCATTTAAAACAATTTATTCCGATATCATGAAGACATTAAAGCCATCTGAAAGAATTTTTCTTGTTAACAGTCATTATTGCCATTTTAGAAGTCCGGAATGATAAATTCCTTATTGGCGAATCAAGAGTCATTTTTGGTATCGAAAAGTCAATAATGCCATTTCTCAGTGTTGTCCATTGTGGAAAAATCATGTTTATTTAAAAGAATTATACTGTATCCATATTCTGAATCCAGAATATACATGAGTGTCTCCAATGCAATCCTCCCATTCTCTTCCGTGACTCGAAAAGGTCAAATCCACCGTTTAATGACATCCGTTAGATATATATAAAAAAAGAAGTAAAAATGTAATGTAATCGCCGTTAATAAAGTCATTTTTTAATGACACACTCGAGTTGCCACGGCGTCGTATAAAAAAAAGATCCGTGTGATTCTACAAATGAGAAAAGAAAAGATAAGAGGAAGAAATGTCTTTTTTTTATTACTATTATATTGTTTAAGGTCTTACACGACAAAGCCTCTCTCTCTCTCTCTCTCTCTCTTCTCTCTCTCTCTCTCTCTCTCTCTCTCTCTCTCTCTTTATATTTGAACGGAATGGGATTTATTATTAACGACGCATTGTGTTACGGACGGCGGACAAAGGAACGCTACGAATTCCCAAAGTGCTGACGAGGCTCCTCGGGTAAGAGGAAGCAACTTATAAGTATTAAGTAACGCGCTAAGTGCCGGGCAACGGATGCGTAATATAAGTATTAAAAGTATCTCATTTCGGGTTACAGGCGGGTAATGAGGTATAACGAACGGGTATCGGGTAACGCGTAAGTATACTTGTTTGTTGTGAAACGATCTCGGATGATCGTGTTCCTCCGACGATCTCATACTTTATCGGGTTTTATTCTTTTGGCGCAATTTTTAACGGCTTCCTGGACTCCCGTCGGGGGCCGAGCCTAATTTTCCGGTTCGGTTGGCAGAATGCGTCAGTATCGCCGACATACAGGATTGTCTTCTGTTTTATTTTTATTTCATTTTATTTTTATTTCTTTTATTTTTAGACGCTTGGTTGACAGAGGGTTTACGGCTGGTCCATGCGTGGCTCTTTCCGTGTTTGATCTGATAACTGTGCGTTGATGAGTTGGAGGTCATTGGATGCTGAAAGAGAGAGAGAGAGAGAGAGAGAGAGAGAGAGAGAGAGAGAGAGAGAGAGGGTTGGTTATGTCAAGTTGTCAGATATCCGACATCGAGATTCCAAGTTGATAAAAGAAAAATCATACTTAAAACAAAAGAGCCCATTTTCGCTGCCGGCGACTCGTAACATTTTACTAAATATTAACTGTGTATCATGGATATCCATGCGTAAGTATGGCAATAGATTATAAATATATATATATATATATATATATATATATATATATATATATATATATATATATATATATATATATATATATATATACATATATAAATAATAATAATAGTAATAGTAATAATAACAATTATGCCTTTTATTTTCACATTTTGGTTGACAAAGGGTATAAGTTTCTTACTTAACAGATAGAGAGAGAGAGTATAATAATAATAATAATAATAATAATAATAATAATAATAAATAATAATAATGCCTTTATTTTTATAGTTTAGTTGACAGCGGGTATAATTTTCTTACTTAACAGAGAGAGAGAGAGAGAGAGAGAGAGAGAGAGAGAGAGAGAGAGAGAGAGAGAGAGAGAGAGAGAGAGAGAGAGAGACACACCAAAACCAAGAAGGTACAAATACAAGTAAGAACATTTCATTTTGAAAACGGAGAGGGAAATTAAAACGACTGACAAACGTTACACTGAGAAACTTCAAACTCACATTATGAAGAATGGGGTTTGACTCTTAATACTTGTGAATATTATTGCTGTATTTGTCGTTTACTTCTTAGTGTGATTTAATTAGGAAGGGGAACTGTATGAAAATCATTTATCTTAAATAGCTATGAGATTACATATACTACATACATACAACTGCGGACTTTATTTTTCCATTACATGGTTTATTATTACTGTTATTGATGCTGTTGATTATGTCAAGAGTTACATTAACGATTACAGATAAATCATGATTGCTCTTTATGCATTTTACGCTTTATGAGTCTCTCTCTCTCTCTCTCTCTCTCTCTCTCTCTCTCTCTCTCTCTCTCTCTCTCTCTCTCTCTCTCTCTCTCTCCGGGATAAATTAGTAGGCGAAATTTACAGTTTTATCGCCTCTGATAAGTCTTGTTATAT
This sequence comes from Macrobrachium rosenbergii, assembly GCF_040412425.1. NCBI lineage: Eukaryota > Metazoa > Arthropoda > Malacostraca > Decapoda > Palaemonidae > Macrobrachium > Macrobrachium rosenbergii. Next base: position 23,745,644 of record NC_089761.1, on the reverse strand, counting down.
G
>NC_089761.1:23725643-23740643 GCF_040412425.1 Macrobrachium rosenbergii | reverse complement strand
AGTTAATTGGTTATAATTACTTGTCATTGCAGTGGATGTAACATTTTGATAATCGTAAAAACAATATTAACTTATAATACGTAATGAACTGTTTATTATTATTATTATTATTATTATTATTATTATTATTATTATTATTATTATTATTATTATTATTGTTATTATTATTATTATTATTATTATTTCAGAGTCTTAATAATTATTATAGTCGTTGTTGTTGTTATGAGTTGTTCTGGTTTTCGATAACTTGTAGAGTTACAGCCAAAGAAATAAGGAGGTTACCATCCATAATACCTCAGAGGGCTATTAGCATGGTATTAATGCGATGAGAACTTATATGCAAATAAGATTGTCATGAATGGCGTCTATTTCCAGTAGAAATGACGTGGAATGATTTTTCTTATACACCAGTTCTTTACCTTGTAAGGAAATTACAATAAATAATAACAACAATCGAGCAGGTTCTCGAAAGCTTTCGTTGTATATATATTTTTAAATATATATATTTAAATTTGCGTTAGTGTGGATTTTCCCCCAGTAATAATAATAATAATAATAATAATGTGGAAAGAAATTGCTGCATTAGCTGCATTGATCTGTATAGAGTCTTCTCTATTTTCCTAGTTCCTCTTTTGAGGGGTGGGTACCGTTCTCAGCTAGCACTCGCTAGGCCCGAGTTCGAGTTTCCGGCCGGCCAATGAAGAATTAGAGGAATTTATTTCTGGTGATAGAAATTCATTTCTCGCTATAATGTGGTTCGGATTCCACACTGTTGTGTAGGTTCCGTTGCTAGGTAACCAATTGGTTGTCAGCCACGTAAAGTAAATCTAATCCTTCACCAGTTTAGAGAGCTGTTAATCAGCTCAGTGGTCTGGTTAAACTAAGTATACTTAAATTTTTCTCTATTTTCCTTATAACAGTTTTCTCTCTGTTACTGCAACTGGCGAGTAACAGAGAGAAAACTGTTATAAGGAAAATAGAGTAGACTCTATACAAGATCAATGCAGCTGATGCAGCAGTTTGTTTCAATAGCACTTGCTTTAAAGAGGAACTCTTATCAATGATAATAATAATAATAATTTATAGCAGGTAGTAATGGGTATCGCATATGCACTGATTAACTGCAATAATCAGAAACTGGAAACAAACTATGGCGAATTTCTTATTAATATAACAATCACTAAATCGCACAAGAATTAACTAAAAAAAGACAGGGGAATATCTTTCATTGTGTTAAGAATAGCCCATGTCAAGAGCCAGATATTTTTGTCGTTTTAATGAATTTGTGCAAATTAACTGAATCAAATGCCACTATTATTACAGTCACCCATATGTATGCAATTAACATAATGCACATAAATCGCTCATGCAATTACATGGAAAAGATCTGTGTACACATACTATTACATGTATGTATGTATGTATGTATGTATGTATGTATATATATATATATATATATATATATATATATATATATATGTGTGTGTGTGTGTGTGTGTGTGTGCGCGCATGTGTGTGTTTGCAAAAAAATTTCTAAAATCTTGCGGCATTTTCTAAAGATCATACAGGTCACTGTTAGAGTCTCATAACAGTTCTTGTGACATTACTTATCATTTTCTCCAGTCGTTATAATGCCACCAAGAATGCAAATTGTTCACAGTGTATAAAATGACAGGAACTTTGATATGCTGTAAGTCAAAATATTCAAAGGATGGTATTTCTTCTACAAATTTAGGCCAGCACTCATGATAGGATTGTCACTTCATTTTAGTTTGATCCCATCAGGAAATGAGAGAATTTTAAGATTTTTTTTCAATACATGTGAGTGAAGTAACAATCCTACCGTAAGTGTTAGGCCCAAATTTGTAGAAGAAATATCATCCTTTGAATATTTTTGACTTAGAGCATATTAAAGTTCCTATCATTTCGTACATTGTCAACAATTTGCATTCTTGGAGACATTGTAACGATTGGAGAAAATGATAAATAATGTCACAAGAACTGTTAAGAGACTCTAAAAGTGATCTGCATGATCTTTGAAAATGCCGCAAGATTTTAGAGATTTTCTTGCAAACATTAGTAAATTTAGATTAGTTGGTAAGAAAGTTCACATGAATCATAAGGTTTTGGAAATGTTAGGAAATCCTTAGTTGACGCAAAAAAAAAAAAAAAAACACTATTCCTTTTTTAAAAAGACTGCTTGAAATTTCTGGAATTTTTTTCTCTAAGAATTAAAATTTTGATACTCTAAACTTTTGTCATTTTGGGGTATGCCTACTTTTTAATGTAATTATCTTCAGTAAATCCCAAGATTGTTTTCAAATTTACCATGAGTTTTATAAAAGTCATATTGAGATATAAGAATTCCGAAATACTCGCTTCGATTGCTCCTGAGAATTTCAAAATACTCATCAAGAATTTATTAGAGACCTCTTAGGAATAATGTAAGAATTTTGCCCATTTGATTCACGAGAACAACATTCAACTGAATTATTTTAGAAGTTAGTCCACCAGAACATCGATAAAAACCATGCATCGGCCATTACTACCATTTCTTAAATATATCCACGATTGATTGATTTGTGGCTGTTAAAACTGGCGTCACGAATATATCCGCAAGACATTTTGTTTGTGAGTGTTCGTAACTTATGAAAAATACAAAAGAATGGGGGAAATTTTAAAGTACAGTTGTCTTGTAAATGTTGAATGAGCAGTAGATAAGTTTTAATGTTGACTGAGATATTGATCACAATTTTTAAAGTAAATTTTAGCTAGGTTTGCGAATTAGTCGCCTGTTGGGCCTGATTCATATATGCGTATATTGAATAATAATAATAATAATAATAATAGGTTCTTTTGAAAAGGATGGCAACATCACTTTAATTTATTTGATACAAAATCTTTTCAGCTTTTCCCCTTATTCTCTTTTCTTAAATGCTAACATTTGCCACAAATCGGCCGATGTCCATAATATGGAAAAGAGGAAAGGCAAGAGTTCGGGATTACTGCTTTCCATTTATCCACATTATGAACATCGGCCGACTTATAGCAAATGTTATCACTGAAGAGAAGAGTAACGCAAACAGTTGGAAAGACTGTATAAAATCAGTTCAGTTGATTCTGCCATCCTTTTCAACAGAACCTGTTTAAAAGGGGGCCTACGCCCCTCAAACAATAATAATGATGATAATCCATAAAAATCTCATAATAGCGTGAGTCACTAAAATGGTGAAGAAATCCAGTGGCGTAAATGTAAATATATATTAGAAATTTCTTTAAAAAGGGGAGCTTGATTCTCCTCCGAGTAGGTTCTCGAATAATAATAATAATAATAATAATAATAATAATAATAATAATAATAATAATAACTTTTCATTGGTCTTTGTAGCACCATTGCTGACGATACTTTCTCGCCACTGATATTTGTTATAGAGCAGTGATATTAAAATCAATGCTAATCTTTGTTGCTAGTCTCTTAAAAGCAGCGAAACTAGTAGTAGTAGTAGTATTTGGATCAAGGTTACTTCATTATCGTGGTATGGTTAATATTCTTCACTGAGATAGTCATTACTATTGATTTTCATTGGTTTTATATTTATTCATTTAATTTGCAACGTATTCCATGATATGGATCGCAAATACGTTGTGACGGAGATTTTGAAGATAAATGAAAATCTCCAAAAAATAGTTTGTAGCGTCATATGAATTCATTTGGAAACATTTCCATTGTGACTGAACAAGTTACAAATGTCTCAGTTCATAAAGGAGAGTGTTTGCCGTTTATCAAAGCGTAAGCCATGTCTGTATAATCCAGGTTTGCAGATCAAGTATATACATCTTTCTAAGCAGTGTTGGGCGCTAAAAATCTATCTTGTTATTTTTCCAAAGTTTTGTTATTTATTAGCTTCTATGTATGCTGTGCATTAATTTTTATTTTTTTTTTTTTTATTTTTATTTTTTTTTTTTTTTGCATCCGAGCATTAAGTTTTGTTTTGCTGTTGATCGCTCATTTTTCTTTGGAATTTTTACTTGAGCGGCAGTGTACCCTAATTTATATGTACCTTAATTATATTTCGCTTGCAACCTTTTACCTATCCTAAGAAAGGGTAATATTTATGGTACACTCAATTCGTCGGTGACTCTGAGGCCTCGCGTGAATTGGTTCTCTTTTTGTGGATTCGTGTCTGTTCGTTCTCACGATATGAATAAAGTAAAAGCATTTTTTTTTTCTTTTTTTTTTGCATTTTTTTACATTTTGGTAAAAGACAATATCAAGAAGAATGTTGCTAATAGGTAAATGTGGTAATCTGAATGTTATATGGTGTGAAATAGGCTACGCTGTTTTGCGCTCATAGGTTTTGTTATAGCGATTTTTATACATTAATTTGCAATTGCATAAACCGTGGCCAAAAACATAAATCTTTCTCAGTTAGTTAAGACTAATTTTATACTTTGGTATGCAGCAGATTTTTATAATTGAAAATATAATTCCATACCGTTAAGGACTGCAGTATAGTGTTCACATAAAAAAAATAATTCATAATCCGTCCTTATATGCTAAATATATTTGACAATATGACTTACAAAAAGATGATATTTTTTCCACTGTATCAACCCTGAAGCTCCATACATCGTATGGGCAGATACATTAGGCATAATAATTCCCTCCGGTGATGGAGGATATCTTCAATTACATGGGACATGCCGTAATCTACCGTGACATTTCTCCTAAATGAAGATAATTATTCTTTTATTTTCTTCCCGTATGCCTGTTGTTTCATTTGCTCCATACACGATAATGACAGCACTACCGTATATTCTTCCTTAAAAGTCTTTTGGCCGTAAGTGGGACATGCTATAATTACTTGTAATTAAGTTTGGTCAGTCACCATATTGGTAATTACATACTGTGGGATACGCTTTATGTCCGACAGTTATTGCAAATATTCTTCTTATACCTTTTCTTTATCTCAAGGATTTAACCAAGGAACTTCATTTAGAATTAACCGGAATCTTTGAATGTCTTGCGATTCCCATCCAGTCAGTTCGTGATGTCCGTGAGCGGGTGGCAGTAATAACCATTATTTTTTTTTTTCATCTTACGTAATACTTGCATATTCCAACGTATAGATGGAATTTCAAATCAAGTGTTTTGAATGGTTTGAGAATGATATCCAGGATGTTTCAAATTCCGTGGCTTACTTTGGCTTTATAAATTTATTTTTATATTTATAATCCAGGCTTTATTTCAGTAGCGTATGAAATTTGTTGTGTCTTTTGTTTTAATTATATTAAACATTTTAAAATCATGGCTTCATATAGGTACATTTTTATACCCAAAATATACTCTTGGTTTATGGTATTGTGCTGTGATTTCTTTGTAGTTATGATAATATTTTATTTATACTTATTTAATAATATATTTGTTTGTGATTTCTATGAATTCTCTCCTTTTTCATTTAATAATATATTTGTTGGTGATTTCTATGAATTCTCTCCTTTTTCATTACTAGACATTATAAATTCTTACCATTTTTTCTTTTTTCTTTTTTTATAATATTCACGGCATATGCCTCCCCATCTCGTTTACCCTTGTTATAATACATAATTATTTATAAAATGTCATAAACTTAATGACGTTAAAATGTAATGCAGTACTTTCACAAATACCGTTGCTTATAATATTAATAAACTTAATTTTAAATAAGACGGGGAATGTAATGATAGATTATTTTCACTATACTATGTTTATTAGTACGTAATATTGTGAATGCAGTCGATTCACACGTGCTGATAGCGGCGTACGATCAAAGGCACGTGGCTTCAACTCGTGCTTATCAGTTGTGGAGGGAGTGAGAGCGGGTTTGAAAAAAAATGAAAAAGAAAGATAAAGGGCGGGCGGTGAAAGATTGTCGGAGAGGGACAAGGGATAAGGAAATGGTATTCTCGAAGGAGGATTGTATAGGATGACTTGGGATTGGAAAGGATATACTGATGGGCGTACGGGAAGTTGTTTAATTAGTAGGATAGGTGGCGAAGGGCGTGGACAATTAGGACTCTTTGTGAGTGAAGAAAGGAATTTTATTATTTTCGAGTGGGGGGAATGAATGTTTGGGGGCGGGGGGGGGGAAGAGTGGTAAATGTAGGGGTAAATTATTGTGGCTTCAGTGTGCCCTTCTCTTTCTCATTTTACATCACAGGTCAGTTAAATGACTATGCCAAATGTCAGTTACTTTTTTTACAAGTTGTTACTTAATTTAGATTTTTCCTCCTCTTGTTCCTCGGAATGAAGGCGGAGGAGGGAAGGGGGGGGTCCTGTCTGTCTGCTTGCTTGCTTGCTTGCTGGCGATGGTGATGATGAGTCATGATGCTGCTGCTGCTGCTGATGATGATGATGATGATGATAACGACTGGGATGATGATATTCTCGCCGCTATAATCACTGCAGGGGCTGACTTCATTATAACTTTTCATTTATTTGGTAAATTAAGCTCTTTGAGATTTTCAGTACGACTGGGACATTTTGAAGTTCAGCGTTAAATTACTTCTGTTCATTTATGTTAACTGTTAACGTTAAGAGAAAAGAATGTTTGTTGTTTCGTTTGCATATAAATCTCCGTCATCTGTTGTCCGATTTGCACCTGAGTTACAATACCATCTGTCAACTCGCGTTCGAACGTCTGTCACACCACCTGAGCGTTGGCACTGAAGTGTCGATGCATAAAAAGTGTCATATAAGCACTCATCACTTTTCAGGGAACAAACGTCAAGTTTGCTAATATCATTGACATGTACAGTACATTATTTACATAATTATATATTTTGGCAGCCGATGAGACAGGACAGGCAACTTCGTTTACCGTCCCGCGACACTACTGTCATATGACCCTCCCCTGGGGTGAAGCCGTTGTTACCCCTGAGGGCGGCGGTGTCGGGGCCTTGGACGGACGGTGGTTGATGGCGGTGTTGCTGTTTTCCTGGCGCCCAATGGATTGTTTCTCGTCGATCGCGGAGTCTAGATTATCCTCCGGGAGGGGCTCCTCCGGGAAGAAAGGGGCCATGCACCGCAATTTGGAGTTGAACAGCGATAAGGGCGGGAGAGATGGCAGAGGAGGCGGTGGCGGCGGTGGGTGAGTGGGTGGGATGGCATGAAGAAGGCCTGGTGGTAGGGGCGTGGGCCGCACAGGTACCGGTAATGGCAGCGTGGGTGGTGGGAGGCGAGCGAGAGGTGACGGTAGACCACCCGGTGGGCTCTGAAGATCGGGCATTTGAGATAGAGCAGCGCTGTATAATTGTTGAAGAGATGTTGCAAGACTCGGCGGAACTGTGGCCCCTAGAGGAGGTACGCCAGTGCCCAGGCCGCCAAGGCCTCCAAGGCCCCCTAAAGAACCAGTCAAGGAGCTCCCCAGTGTTCCCCCGAGGGAACTACTCAAGGAGCTCTCCAGAGAATTGCTGAGGGACGCTGCGAGATGCCCGCTGAGAGAATTGTTCAGTGAGGCGCTGAAGGAATTGGTAAAGCTGCTGTTTAGAGATGACGTGAAGGCCGTCCCGAGCGAGGTTGCTAACGACGTGGGCGTGAGAGCAGCATGGGCAGCGGCTGCAGCAGCAGCATGGGCTGCCTCCAGGTTAGGTACGAGGGTATTGTGACTGAGGGCGCTCAGTCCAATATTCCTGTTGGCGTACGCCCCAACACTTCTCAGGTTAGCGAGATGGGCGTTCAGATGTGACAGGTGGGTACCTGGTGGATACACAGGCGTGGGCGCTGTCAGTGTGGGCGGTTTCGCGTCTGAGGCGGCCAGATTTTCTATGGTGAACGGTTGCCTGTTGTGTGGTTGGACGCCGGGGCAGCTGGTACCCTCGGTCAGTCTCGGGGCGTCCAGAGGGTCGATGGGTCTTCCATGTAAATGGGCCAGTCCGGCCTCGAGGGCTTCCTTCTCGGGCTTGGGGATCTTGAACCGCTTCCTCCTCCTGAGGAAGCTGCCGTTCTCGAACATGTTCATGGCTGAGGGATGGAGGGTCCAGTAGGCGCCCTTGCCGGGCCTGTCGGGTCTCCTGGGGATCTTGATGAAGCAGTCGTTGAAGGAGAGGTTGTGGCGGAGGGAGTTCTGCCACCGCTGGGTGTTCTTGCGGTAGTAGGGGAAGTTGTCCATGATGAACTTGTAGATCTCCGACAGCGTGCACATCTTCTCCGGGCTGTTCCAGATGGCCATCGCCGTCAGCGAGATGTAGGAGTAAGGCGGTTTCTGGTCGCCGTAACTATCCCGGCACGGACGCGGCATTTTGCCGATATTTTACGTTTACGGCAATTCGAGTATCACATATCACGCAAACATCATCACTAAGCCAAAGGTTTAAATAATTATATTGTTGAGGATAATGATCACATTAAATCCACGAGTCAAGTTTTGCGTCTCTTCAAAATGTTGCGATGTTATCTGACGCGTTTTTGAATGGATGTGATATGAATGGGATGTGGCTGTGACTCGGGAGGGGGCCGAACGGTGCGTTATGTGCACGGCAATAGAGCAGGTGTGTTACTAGTGTTCAGCGAGCGACACCCATGTTACCACCGGTAACGCTGAAAACACCATGACGATCAGCCGCCGCCGCTCGGATATCGAGTTTCACTAACACCCTTCATCCGACTAGGATATCGTCGGTGCACTATGATAATCTCCGCCGTGGCCCCGCCCCCCGCGCACATCAGAGGCACCGACGCCTTGCCATTGGTGGCCGCTGATCAATTCATGACCATTCACCTACCCGTGTGAAAGTGGGCGGGGCGCCGCGGCTTAACTCGCACGCGATTGGCTACGAGGTCGGTTTTCATGTGATTTTGCCGCCGCTGAAGAAGCCGAGGGACCCGGGTCAAAGTAAATGTTACCACAGCTTCTCCCAATGTTATCATTAGACCCAGGGAGTAATAAAATCATTACTGGGCGGAGTGGGTAGTACTAGGACGGCTCTGTGGGTGGTCGGGGAGCCCTCAGGCCCGGCAATTATGGGCGGGCTGCCTCACGCTTGTCCAACACCCATCTCCCGCCCTTATTCATTGAAGGGCAGAGCTATGTTTGACCAGGGAATTCCTAACCCTATGTTCCTATAATTTGAAATTTATCCCATTACACATTCACATTCATCAAGAATACAATTTTTCCGTCACATCTCCTAATCATTAATTACCAAGAATGGAAGATTTATGGTAAAAAGGGAGGGGGGTTACGGCCCCGCTTCGGGACCTCGCAAAAAACCATGTAAGGATGAAAATGCTTTAATTTCCAACTTGGATGCAATTTTCGTCCTAATTATCACATCTAGACGTAAAATATTTGCTTTCTCCCAAGGTAATTAATTAGGAAATTTTAAATTAGGAAAATTTTACCTGTGGAGAAAAATTAGCAAGAAAATAATTCAAGTGAACCGAGATTTTTTTAAGGATTTTTTTCTTTTGTCAGAAAATTCTGCCTTTAACTAATTAGTTAAAATGAGTTTGAGCAGGTAGGGTAAATGATAGTAACAGCGAATACTACTAGTATCAGATTTTTTTTTTGAAGTTTTAATGGAAACTTTAAAAAGATTAGTAAATGCTGCTAATTTGACTGTTAAGATCATTGATGCTAATTGCTACTAAATGTTATTAGTACCTTAAATAGCAGTGTTATACTTGTATGATGAAGTCATTGCAGTGAGTCAGTTGTTTTTATTGCTTTGAGTTATAAACCTTATGTTTAATTTTTACCAGGAAACAATTTTTTTACATATTCTGCTATTTAGTGTCAAACCACTATAATTTTGTACATTAACTCTCTCTCTCTCTCTCTCTCTCTCTCTCTCTCTCTCTCTCTCTCTCTCTCTCTCTCTCTCTCTCTTATATATATATATATATATATATATATATATATATATATATATATATATATATATATATATATATATATATATATATGTATGTATATGTGTGTGTGTGTGTGTGTGTGTGTGTGTTTGTGTGAGTGTGAGTGTGTGCGTGTGTTCGTAGAGAGGAGAGAGAGGGAAAGAGAATCTCCTATTGCAGGTAGCAAAATCTATCCAGCCTATAATTCTTCTATTGCTGGTGTATGCGTTTAAGACAAAGAGGTTCGCTCATTTGCCTGATTTCTTTCCTGTTTTATTTTTTAAATTAAAACCGACATCATTTTTTTCTCAGATTCAGAACCTGGGGATATGTTGGTTGCTGTAGCAAACAGGCTATATAGGCTACCAATATATCTGTGCGATTAGTATGATTTTTTTTTATCTAGGTGATGTTGATGGATTGATTTATTATCTAGGTAACGTTGTTTAATTGATTTTTTATCTAGTTAACTTTGTTTGATTTATTTTTTTATCTAGGTAACGTTGGTTGATTGATTTTTTTATCTAGGTAACTTTGGTTACTTGATTTTTTATCTGGGTAACGTTGGGTGATTGTTTTTTTTATCTGGGTAACGTTGGTTGATTGATTTTTTTATCAAGGTAACGTTGGTTGGTTGATTTTTTTATCAAGGTAAATTTGGTTGATTGATTTTTTTATCTAGGTAACGTTGGTTAATTGATTTTTATTCTAGGTAACGTTGGTTAATTGATTTTTTTTATCTAGGTAACGTTGGTTAATTGATTTTTTATCTAGGTAACGTTGGTTCATTTAATAAGACATTTATCTGACATATGAAAAGCTGTGTGTTATTCCGAAGTTATGAAACGAAAGAATATGTAGTGAATATTTGCTGTAGATTAAATGGATGGCAGTCTCATTAATATTCACAACACTATCTTTAGTTAGGAGTTATCTGGTCGGAACGTAATCCGTTTTTTATTAGTTTTTCTCAATGAAATTAATAAAGGTGGCTTGCTGATAAAAATTGCCATTTTCATTCAATGCTGACAAACTGTGATGCTTTTCAGTGACTAAGGTTTAGTTATTTTACTTGAGAGAGAGAGAGAGAGAGAGAAACATACAATATTTTTTTGGAATTAAGCTCTGTAGATTTCCCGTAACAGTGTCTAAAGAATCCATACTGGATTTACATCAGTTTCATTTATGCCTAGCGTAAAATGAACTAAGAAAAGGACTAAATTTACAAGTCTTTTTCTCTCTCTCTCTCTCTCTCTCTCTCTCTCTCTCTCTCTCTCTCTCTCTCTCTCTCTCTCTCTCTCTCTCTCTCTCTGTATATATATATATATATATATATATATATATATATATATATATATATATATATATATATATACATATATAATATATACACATATACACACATATATATTGATATATATTTATATACTGTAAGTATATTGGACATTTTTCAGTTGTGTATGAAATTGCATTTTCGTTCCTAATTTTTATTTATAAAGGAACGAATTGCCAGTTGTATGGTATAAGAGAGACAGAATTTTTATTTTATTTGATTGTATGGTAAAGGAGAGAGAATTTTTATTTTATTTGGCTTTATAATTCTGTCAATTAATATATTTATTCTGAACATGATAGTCTAGTCGAAAAAAGTAGGTAAATGTGAAATAACGCTACCAAAGGCAGATTCACATTATATGACGATGTATTCTAATTTCTTAAATGTTTGTAGTACTTTTATCGATGTATTTGGTAGGCTTGTCTTAACGTGTTCATTTGTTTTTATTTCATTATAAAAATCTGACGGATGTAGTAAAGAGCCAATGTTTTGATCCCAGCCTGTTAATTTGTTAAGCGTAGGAACTTTGAAAATTTTATACGTTCTTAATTCATTTTGAATTTCAAGCAAATTTTTTTAACTTTACATAGCGATCTTAGCTTGATTTTGCTTTTCAATTTTGTATAAAGCGATCTTAGCTTAATTTTTCTTTTCAAGTGTTATATAGCGATCTTAGGTTGAGTTTGCTTTTCAAGTTTTATACTAAATCAGATTTTGAAATGCTGTTATTTCTTTTTTTTTTTTGACTTGAATCACTCTTTGAATGTGCCGTGTTTTTTTTGCATTTTGAGTCTCTGAAAATTTATAGTTTTTCTGTGAACTCAATTTTCAAGGTTTTAGCTCTTGTTTACCAGTCGTTTTTACCAGTCATTTCCTAAATATGAAACTTTCTCACCTTTATCTGTGTTTCCGAAATCATTGAATCTTTTTATATATACATACACACACAAACACATACACACACACACACACACACACACACACACACACACACACACATATATATATATATATATATATATATATATATGTATTTGTATGTATGTATGTATGTATATATATATATATATATATATATATATATATATATATATATATATATATTTATTTATATTTACATATATACATACATATGTATATATGTACATATATGCATAGATATATTTATATGTGTAGATATAACTAGTTGAAACTATGTATTGTCAAAAAATGAAAAGAAAGTGATAATTTAAACTACAGTAAACGTAGGAGCTTGCTCGCACGATCTGTAAAGGTTTGGAAATCTCGCTGACCAGTGTTCAGTAGGATGTTCCAAAATGATGACATTTTATTGCAGTTGATTATCTTGGATTCAGCAGGTTCCGTTGATCTGAGAATGCCAGGATTAATCTGAATTGTTTCTGGGCTCTCTTTCTGAAGCTTATTGCTTAGTTACTCCGCTACAAGTTTACTCGTCTTGTGACACAATTATGTGTCTCGGTGTGTGTATATGTATATATACGTATACACACATATATATTTTATATATATATATGTACTCTCTATATATATATATATCGAGAGAGAGAGAGAGAGAGAGAGAGAGAGAGAGAGAGAGAGAGAGAGAGAGAGAGAGAGAGAGCTACATGCTTACCTGTCTCGTGACTCATTAATGCGTTTTCTTTCGAATATTATATATATATATATATATATATATATATATATATATATATATATATATATATATATATATATATATATATATATATATAATGTACATATATATGCATAAATTTATGCTATAAATACGCACAGATATGCACGCCCACACACAAAGGCAGAAAGATTTTTTTATATGTTTGCCATTTTGTTGTATGTCAGTCATTGTCTGCTTCTGTGTAGAGAGAGAGTGGGAGAGATATCAATGCTTAATCCTCACTTTGGCGAACTTTTTTTTCACACGCAGGTGTGAAATATGTAAGCTGAGCTTCTGTTGGATTTCCTGTCATTATGACGAATTCAAATAATACGTTCAGCCGAACACTGCTGTGACTTTCCTTTCAAGTTGAGTTGGCGAAACGTAATTGAATGAAAATGGACACATAAGTTAACAAAAGACTTGATTTCTTTTGTATACGTTAAAAGGATTTTTTTTTTTTTTTTTTTGCTTTTAAATCCTGCTTATGTTGCAAATGTGCCCATGTGTTGGTTAACAATGCCGAAGTAGATCAGATCATAATACATTCTATATAATATTGAATTAGAGTTGAGAACGGAATCCAGAATGATGAGTAGGATTGTTAAATCTTTTGAAATGGCCGTAATCATCGCAGCCTACAGCTTGGTAACATGTATCCTGTTCTTTAAATCACAGGTTAAATATATTTCAGGAGTCAACTGCCTGTAGGAGTGTAAGTGCTTAGCGGTGAAAAAATATATATAAATGTATGTAATATATACATATGTACACATACACACATATATATATATGTATGTATGTATGTAAATATGCATGTATGAATGTATGTATGTACATATATACACAGATATACGAACATTCAATTTTTATAACCTATCATGAAATTATTATCACCGCTGTAAAACCTAAAATATATTATTTTTCCCTCTTTATACCACAATGACAGAGAAGCCTTCAACAGCCGCGAACTTACTCAGATCACTTTATATATTTATAACGAGCTTTTGTATAAGCAGCGAGAGTCATCGCAAAAAAAAATATATACATATAATATATATCCACGTAATAAAGTTGTACAATTTATTCATTAGATAATGCATGGTTGCAGGGAAGCCTCATGATTGGTTAGTGCGGATGTACAATGCGACTTAATTTTCCAATATCCGCTCTGCGAAGCTTCGACGAGAATTACTCGCGCTCCCCAGTAAGTGACTTGCTTCAAGAAAACGATTTATTTTCTCAGGAGTGCGACCAAGTATGAAGCCGTGGCTTGCTAACGCCGATATCGTTCGCTGACTTCGTCGTGTCCTTTTTTTGGTTTTGCTTGGGTTTGCTGTGTGTGAATGTGCTAACATTGTTAACAATTTTGACAACATTTGCGCTAATGTTTATGAAGTTTTACTTGACGTATCTGTCAAAAGTTTCGTCTGCAAAAAATAAACATCTGGAGAATGATACTTCTGCACAGTTCTGATGTTGCAATTGTGTTTTTTTTATCTCACAGGGTTTAGTTTATATAATATTTAGTTTTTTTCGTTCTTTTCAAAGTATATAATTATTATAATTCTTTTTCGTGGAGGAAACAAAGAGTTCGTTGATTCTTTTAGGTAACTATTTGATATAAAACGGAAATTTATTTCAATTTTCATGAAGTCATATTTTGGCTTTATCGTACAATGTTATATTGTTTTCTGTTGCAGGTTTAAGTAAAATGCCGTTTCTTGTTATTTGGTTTTCTCTTATAATGCCAAGTAAAATACTTATCAAATAACTTTGTGGAGCTTTTGTTTTTAGTAGTTTGAGGGAAAAATCTAATTATGTACTCATTTCGTTATCTTCATATTTGAACGCTTTTAGAATGAAATACTTTAATCATAGTTCCTGATTAAGGTAGCAGAAATTGTCTTAAATAATAATAATAATAATAATAATTATTATTATTATTATTATTATTATTATTATTATTATTATTATTATTATTATTATTATTATTATTATATTATTATTATTACTACTACTACTACAAACAAGATTTTTGCTACCTTCACCAACAACTGTGAATAAAATTATATTTCATTTCAAAAGCTTTGGAAACTAAACAGATGATTATAT
>NC_089761.1:23715643-23720643 GCF_040412425.1 Macrobrachium rosenbergii | reverse complement strand
TCTCCATACTTGTGTTTTCCATTTTATTTCTGCGGGTGTTCTTTGCTTCCTTTTAATAATCTGTCTTCTAGTCGTTATTATTGAATATTTGATATTTTTGTAATGTTTTTCAGATAATCATTATTATAATTAGTATTATTATTATTATTTTTTTTTTTTTGACGATTGAGGTCCACTTCCTTTTCAATTTCCGACATTCTCTCTTAGGGTTCACTTTCAGTAAGGTTACAGATGAGCTTCGAAATTGTATATCTTCAGATTATTATTATTATTATTATTATTATTATTATTATTATTATTATTATTATTATTACCATCCATACTGCAACCCATAATGGAAAAGTAGATTGTTACAGGAAGGGCCCAATTTGGAAAAAAAATAACTAAGAAAAACATAAGATAAATAGAAAAGTAAAATGAATTAGATGAATGAGAAATAAACTGTGTAATGTGACTCATGTCGGCGTGCTCAAGAAAAAGAGCATTTGCTTCAAATTTGAAATTCTGAAGTTTCCAACAACTCAACCACATAATTAGGAATATCATTCCGCAATTTGATCACAAGAGAAGTAATACTTCTAGAAAACTGTGGTATTGAGCCTCTCATTAGAAAAAGCGAGACTGTTGGAATTAACTGTATATCTAGTAATATGTGTTGGATGGTATGGTCAGTTATACATGCGCAGTTATGCCAAAACTGAACCCGCTAACGTCCAGTTATACCTGCGCAGTTATGCCTTTGCAGGCAAAACTGAACCCACTAACGTTCAGTTATACCTGCGCAGTTATGTCAGTGCAGGCAAAACTGAACCCACTAACATTCAGTTATACCTGCTTTAAGGATGATCAGAATTATGAAAGATTTTTAACAGCATACATAGTAGGTCAATTAAACGACTGTGCCTGAGATTAATATCAAAATCGTGGATTAGAAATTTGATAGAGCACGAGATTTCTGTCCTAAATATTAGAAAACGCCAGTCAGCTGCTGAACGCCAAACAGGGAAACAATGTTGGAAACAATGTTGAAAACATGTAAGGATGCAAAGAACAAAAGCATTTCCTCGGGATAAACAGGTATCCAAAAATATTAAGAGGCTCTCATCATATCGATTTTTTTTTTTTTTTTTTTTTTTTGCAGTTGAAGAAGAGATAGAACGGACGAGTTTCTCAAAAACTGAATTTGCTATCGAGAGTGACACTTTGAGTTTTAAATGACTTACACGAAGTTAAAGTATCCTAACATCGTTCCTGAAAATCTGGTTGGGGGAGACCCATGTCCCAGACTTAGTTAATAATTCTTTGCGCCGTGCTCAAATTTTGTTGCTAAATTTTCAACTGCGATTACTTAGAATGCAGTTCCTCTTTCTGAAAGTTTTACTTTCATGTTTGCAATTTCTTACTGTTTTCGACTGTTTGCAGGGTGCGTAGCTTTTCCTGAAAATATAATCATCTGGCGTTTCCTTATTTAATAGGTAAAGCTTTTTCAAGAATTTTTTTTTCTTTTGGAATGGGTACATTTGGGTTTTTTCATTTATGGTGTATTCGTACTTATGTTATTATTTTATAGTGATATTTTCCTGCGATATGCCACTTTCATCGAAGATGCCTTTGGTTACAAACCCAGTGTTTTTTTTTTTATTTGCCCGTCTTGGGATTTCACGCCTGAACTTTTTTAACAATCAGCTCTTCATCTCCGTAAAGTTTTTGTGTTTCGAAGTTTAATTCCAAGTTGGTCACTTTAAATATGGTGTGTGGATATATATTATTATAACCTCACATAGCGAAAGCTTATTTGTGTAAATTCCTGTTAAGTGAAATTCTATATTTTGTTCATATGATCATCCTGGTCATTTTAAATGCTTTAATGAGTATATTTCGTCTTTTAACACTTCCTTAGTTTTGTTTTGATTTATGTCACTGTCGATTTCGAAGGGGGATTTATTTATCATTCAGTGAAAATAACATTTTTTTTTTATTTTTCATTGGGTAGAAATAACTTGTTTTTTTATTGTATCTGCCGTCAGGAATATTACTCTTGTGTTTTATGTTGCATGTAGTTCGTTTTTTTTATTTTTATCTAGTACCATTTCTTTCGCCATGCTCTGTAACATTGTATGTAGTTTTTGGTCTCTATTATGTCACTAATAAAGGAAACTGATTTCTTTCCTTTTTTATATATATTACATAATGACGGTAACTTGTTGCAAATCGTCTTCTTCAGTTTCAAAGAATGGATTTCACGTTAAGTTTGCGTTTCCGTTCACTTTTCTATATTTCAGCGAATTTACGATAACATAATTAATGATGCCATTTTTAGTAAGCCTGGACTTTTCCTCACTGGGCTACCATACGATAGTATTCTGGGGCCTATGTTGTTTTTAGTCTTTATTAGTGACGTGATTGTTGGTCCTGAAAATGAGATTGTAAAGAACGTCACCATTGTTGCAGTTATTCAGTCTCTTTTACAACGAAATATTAGGTAATTCATTGTTTACAAAGATCTAGAGTAGATTATTGTAAGTTGTAGCTAGTTGTAGGCACTCTCTAGTAAAATAAAGCTTTAGCGAGTAAATGTTACATGCCCGGCTTTCACTTCGCGTTTTTATGTTCATAGGTAACATTCTACAAGACGATTCGGATCATATGACTATTAATGTTGTTACCTTTGACTTCAAACTTATTTTTAGCAGCATTTTGAAAATTTATTATTTAAAGTGACTATTAACTATGAGATTCTCTCTGTCTTGGGAAGTTATATTCATGATATCTGCCCAACTCTCATATTCCGTTATTTTTTTGTTGAGGAAATCTGTAGCTTCCTGAGACCTACATTTTCTAAACAGAAATTGCTGTAAGGGATGATTTCTATTTTTCTTAAAATTGTAATGGGAAGATAAACCACCATCAAATAAAGGTATCCCGTTGTGTCATCTTCCATGAACTCATTTGGGAACATACACCGTATAATGTCTTTTTAAATTAAATATATCTCTATTTTATTTGTTGAAAGTTTAGGGAAGGAAAAGTCCGCAAGAAACATTTAATATAACATGACGTTTCATACTTCATAAAATGATACAAGCACTTCCCCGTGTTAGCGTAATTCCTGCAATTCCACTTTTTATTATTAATTTCCTCCTCATTAAGAAAAAGTGGGACGAGTCCAGTTAACAATATATCTTGCCAATGATGAGCTAACTAGCATGAGAAGAGTTTCATTTTACAAAGCACCGGGTATTCTGACACCAAGACTGCTTTCGATCAGTAAAGGCTTCATTATTAAATCTAAATACAGCTTTTAAACATTTTTGCCTGCAAGCAGATAAAGCACAGCGCTTCCTCAGTGTTCTGATTTGACTCAGATTGTGAATAAAAAGTTAAGCATCATGTTATAAGTATACCCCCGCCACATCCCCTCCCCCTCTCTCCTCTCTCTCTCTCTCTCTCTCTCCCTCTCTCTCTCTCTCTCTGTTATCTGTTCACTCCTCCTCCAGTCATATCCCCTTCCTTTTCACATTAATATGAACCAGACACTTCTTCTCTCTCTCTCTCTCTCTCTCTCTCTCTCTCTCTCTCTCTAAATATCACTAGCGTTATCAGCACACCTAACCAATTATTGAGGTTGGCCCTCCCGATTTTATAGGTGCCTCCTCCCTCACCTAAACACTGCACCGGGGAATCTCTTAAGAAACATCGGAGAAATTTATGACAATGATCAGGTTTCTTGTGCTTCTTACCACTCTCCCGTCCCCTTCCCTCTCCTCCCCCCCACTTCCTCTCCTCCTCTCCTCTTGTTTTGCATCTCCTCTCCCTTGCCCCCATTCACTCCTTTCCTCTGTTAAGAGATGAAGTCTTCTTCCTTTCCTCTGTACGTTTCAAAACATAAATTTGTTCTCTCTCTCTCATCATCGTAATCTTCATCTTCATAATCATGGAAATTGATGTCCTTTGAA
This sequence comes from Macrobrachium rosenbergii, assembly GCF_040412425.1. Taxonomy (NCBI): domain Eukaryota; kingdom Metazoa; phylum Arthropoda; class Malacostraca; order Decapoda; family Palaemonidae; genus Macrobrachium; species Macrobrachium rosenbergii. The sequence continues at coordinate 23,716,687 of NC_089761.1, read as the reverse complement.
TCAAAGGCGTTATCCTTAACGAAAGATATCATTTGGAATTATGCAGTGTGTATGCGGTCTTAATCTGTGGCCTAGAATGTAAAAATTCCAATTACAGTTCATAATTACAGTACTGTAATTAAAACAGTGTGTGATTCTTCCGTAATTAATGAGAGGTGGGCTGGCTGGCCTTAGAGTCAAAGTGGTGATAATTCCAATCTCTTTATGATATACCCTCTCTCTCTCTCTCTCTCTCTCTCTCTCTCTCTCTCTCTCTCTCCCATTCAAGTTGTTTATGAGCAGAAATTACTCCTCATCTCTCTCTCTGTCTCTCTCTCTTTCTCTCTCTCTCTCTCTGTACCTTTCTCTCCCCTCCCCCTTACCTCACACACCCCCCTCCCCATTTAACTGCAATTTCCCCGTGTCTAGTAATTATTCAAATAACTTTCAATTTCATCGGTAATTGATTTAAATACCCGTCCGGCAAACCCTCATTTTACACTAAAAAGAGATAGCTGCGCCTCTCTCTCTCTCTCTCTCTCTCTCTCTCTCTCTGTTTCAACTACTTTGGTTTATCATTTCAGGTTAATTATGCATTATTATATCCAAAGTTCTCACTGAACGAAGCATTTCATTCGATAACTATTAAGGCGTTCCCTATCACGATTTACCTGGGATCTGGCTTCCTCCTCAGCTCCCCCACCCCCTCCCCTCCCATCCTATCCCCCCACCTTTCCTTCTTCTTCTCCTCCTTTTTCACACTCCCAGAGCGATTATCTTTATCTTTCGGAAGATGAGTTATTTTTCGAGAGTTCACACGGGCTAAGTCGCCAGGTGGCCGCATTCTTTGGTATTTCATAGTTAACGTGAGAGGGTCCATTAGATTTGGCTTTTCATGCGTACTGCATATTCATGCGGTCGTTTATATGCGTATGATTAAATATAAAACGACACACGAAATCGGCGTGTGCATACGTAATATATATATATATATATATATATATATATATATATATATATATATATATATATATATATATATATATATATATATATATATATTAT
>NC_089761.1:23693143-23708143 GCF_040412425.1 Macrobrachium rosenbergii | reverse complement strand
CTAGACTCTTCTTATTTTCTGTTTTCTCGTTTTATGTTATGTTAATTTCACACTTCTTCCTTTTATATCCTTAACTCGAGTTTGGTTTTCCCAAAATCTTTACGTTATTTCCTTGGTCATAATAACCTTTCTCTGTTATTATTGTCATATTACCTGTTCTGTCGCCATGTTCAAAATTTACCCACATTATTTTCATTACCATATTTATTTATTTATATATTTAATTACTTATTTGTATATTTCTTTATATACTTATCTATTTATTTATTTGCTGTGAACTCTAAAAATTAGATGATGATAGAAATTAATCCCTTTGTTATGAGAAATAAGCTTTTGTGCCACTGTCATATTTAAAAGAAATAGTTGATAATCATTTAATGTTATAAGTGGGCGTATTTCCCCCCCCCCTGTCATACTCATAGGAAATCATAACGGTAGGAAAATTGAAAGTATGTATTATATATTTAGAACAAATTAATGCCGTGGAGAGGAAACTTAGCAATAATGTTATTTCTTCATATTTTAAAGATCACGGAATTCTGTTGTGTCTTTTTTTTTTATTACGGATTGAAAGTTTTATGTGAAAACATTCAGATATGCCTTTTTTAAAATACTTTTTTTTTTGCTATGTTTTCAAAATATGTTTGTGTGAATCGCTTTGCGCTTATTTTCAAAGTTTGTAGGTTTATGAGAATGCAAATTAGCCAACAGTTAAGATTTTGTAAGCACGTAAAGAAATTTAATTTTACGATGGATCTCTCTCTCTCTCTCTCTCTCTCTCTCTCTCTTCTCTCTCTCTCTCATGGTGTGCGATTCTCGGACCTGACGAGGAAGAACGAATAAGGTCTCTCCCTAAAATCCAGCATATATGCCATTCTTGATCTAACCACTGAATTAGGGACCTAGTTTGTCGACTGTTGTGGGAAGTATTTAAGGGGGAGATAAAGTAAGTGAGAAGAGAGAGACGCTATATGTAAATTTTCATTGTCAAAAAGGTATAACTTCAAGACGGAGAAGTTTCCTCTCTCTCTCTCTCTCTCTCTCTCTCTCTCTCTCTCTCTCTTTGGATTATATTTTTTATTTGTAGGTTTTATTCAAAGAGGAAAGTTATTCAGTATTAAATTCTTCTCTTATTTTTTTATTTGCTTCTTTTATTATTTTTTATTTTCTTATTAAAACTTTTTTTTTGTACGAATTTGTGTTATATGGTTTGTCTACATTTTTCGATTTGTGGCGGACTGTTAGCAACCCTGATATCTTTTACCACTTTATGTCTGTCTCTTACTTTTGATCAGCTTTTTTATGTCTACCTTTGTAACATTTCAACAGGTTTAATATTTTTTGCTCTAATTTTCATCTTATTTAAGGACGAATCATTCTCTCCACCCCTGTGAGATACTAGAAATTCCATCCAGCTTTCTGTTTAATAATAATAATAATAATAATAATAATAATACAATAATAATAATAATAATGAAATTATCCGAACGAAGTTTTCAGCGTTTAGTAGTAGTCGAGCAATTATATTATTATTATTATTATTATTATTATTATTATTATATATTATTATTATTATTATTATTATTATTATTATTATTATTATTATTATTATTATTATTATAATATATTAGCTTCCTCTTCGTAAAGTCTACGGGTTTCTTACGACCATGTTTACTTAGTGTGACGAAAAAACATTAGGATTATATTTATAGATCAATCGTCGAGTGTTGATTTTTCAACAAGCGATATCGTATAACAGTTATTTATTTATATTTATTACAACAAGAAACCGTAATTTTCCACAATTAACTAAAGTCACTTCCCATACTTTGGTTAAACATATGAGGGGCGCCTATAGTAATTTCACGGCGTTATGTCCATATTGTTTTGCTATTAATATTTTCCCGCAATACTCTATACTATAGACCATTGCGGGAAAATAGAGTGTATAGACTATAGAATGTTCATTAATAACTCCAAATCTTTATCTTTCTCAAGTGTATGTTTTTCTTGAAGATAGTCTCAATGTTTTTCTTGCCCTCCCAACCCAACCCCCCCGGCTTGATTTGAAATAAAAAAAAAAAGTTTGCGATTGCACTTCATTCTTGAGTAGGTGTGAAGGTACTTTTTATCCTTCTGATTTAATGTATTGGATCCATTTCTGTATAAAGCCCGTTGTGACTGTCCACCCGAGTATTAAATTGTTTTTTTGGTAGTTAGCCGTCTGTAGTAAATTTGCAGGTGGGGTAGAGAAAGCTGACAGCTTCATTTCGGAATGTTTCATGAAAACGTAAGTGTAACGCTCTCTGAGTCCAATTCCTGTCTTCCCTCGGTTTTCACTTCCACCAATCTCCACTCATCTCCAGTCTCACGCTTCATAGTTCTCATGCAATTGGGTCCGGCGCTTTAATCTTTCTGGTGCTCATATGAGCCCAGCTGGCATTCACTTGTTTCCCCAGATTCGTGTGAAGTGTTTGTGCGCATGTATGTATATAATTATATATAAATATGTACTGTATAAGTGTGTATATATATATATATATATATACGTGTGTGTGTGTATTATTTTTATATGATTATGTACAACCTTTTTTCCCTGAGGAGAACTGGTTCCAGAACGTGCTACGGTCCTTTTCACCAAGTAATTTTGAAATGAGGTTTTTATCCCCTAGCCCTGCGCTAAGGATGATGGAAGGTGGGGGGGGGGAAGAAGTTCTGTGCCAACGCCGTCTGATAAGTCTTGGTGGCCCCCATCCAAAAACTAACCACACCCATCTTTGCATAATTTTTTTGGTGGGACAATCATAAGTATGGTGAACTTGTTACTGCCGTCACTTTGTTACTCAGAAAATCGAAATGTTTTGTACACCTTGATAGACCAAGTGAATCATATCCAGTTCTTTTTTCTTTGTTGTTGAACTATTTTATAAATATATATATATATATATATATATATATATATATATATATATATATATATATATAAATTTATATGATGATGAAGATATTACCAGAAGAAATTTGTATCAATCTACGTTTTATTAAAGATAGTTTGTTCTGAGGATAATCTGCCTGCAGTATTTGAATGTTTCTTATTCGTATGTTGTAAATACGTACGTACGCAAGTATACATGCATCCATACATACATACATACACGCACACACAAAAATCACTCATATATATATTATATATCTGTATATATGTATATACTGTTTATATATATATATATATATATATATATATATATATATATATATATATATATATATATATATATATATAAGAAACATTCATATACTGCAGGCAGATTATCCTCAGAACAAACCATCTTTAATAAAACGATTGATACAATTTTCTTCTGGTGATGATCTTCACCATCACATGACGTAACAGAACGCAACCGTGAATTTTCAGAATTCCAAATGGAGAACACTGTTGTTGTGGTGTGGCAAAGAAAAGCGAACCCCGCAAATGCAAAACAAGTAATGACTGGGAATTTGCATCTGTGACACAGAGAGACGAAACGGTCACACTTGATATGCAAGGGGTGTGTTTGCGTGCGCCGCCGAATTGAAAACCTGGCCCCGTAAAAACAAAACTTAGTCACGTACACGTGTAAGGCGAAACTCCGTTTTCGAAATATTAATAAAAAACCAAAAAAAAAAAGGAAAGGAAAAAAAAATAGAGGAGAATCGGTTGCATGAGGGAAGCAAGTCGTCAACATCACATAACATGCAAGCATACAGAAAGTGTTAGGGTTTTGTTTTATGAGGCATTTGCTTTAATTTAGGTTTTGAGAATTTCAGTCGAGGATTCAGCGTGTGCATATGTTATGATGATGCATAATTGTGTTTTTACAAATAATTTCAAATGAGTCATTATTTTTCATATTATTCAGAGCTTAATGTACTGTTAAAAAATTTGTATTTACAAGTAATTTCAAGTAAGTCGGTATTTTTTTTTATAATATTCCAAGCTTTGTGTAATATGAATGAAAGCTTTCGTATGTGGACGTAAACATGCATTTGTACGTACGTTTTGTATGTGTACATAAACATTTGTAAGTACATACATTTGCGTCACAAGGTTTATGTACGCATATACGCACACACTCAACGTATATAATCGTCCTCGTGTTACCCTTGACCGAAGAAAAACTGTCTGTTCATAATCCATTTTTACCTGCGTGGAGAAACGATGTGACCACCCAAACACTGCAAAAATGCAACTGCCAAGTTCCAGCGTTGCCATTTCCAACTCCCTGTTCACTATACAAACCCTTTATTCCACAGGCCAGCAGCACCCTTTGCACCATTCTCACTAACCCCTCCCCATTTTTAAAAAGGATGATGAGAGAGAGAGAGAGAGAGAGAGAGAGAGAGAGAGAGAGAGAGAGAGAGAGAGAGAGAGAGAGAGAGAGAGGAGTTACTAATTGCAACCGATAATGGTCTGGCTGTATGGCTCAGTTGAAATAATAAATAGCACTGATATGTTACTGACAAATGTGGGTATGCTCTATTTTACTTACATTAGTTCTTAGGGTAACTAATGTAAGATTACCTTTGTTTCGATTATATCTTTTATTACACACAAGTACTGTAGATAACGTTGAGATATTGAAATTGTATCAGTTATTATTGTACTACGAATAGGTCTTATTATTATTATTTTTATTATTAATATTTTTATTATTACTATTTTTATTATTATTACGCAGTAACTACAGACAGTTGCCCCGCGAGAGCTTGAATTTTGCGTACTTCCCAACCTCAGAAGGCCCGTCCATTTCCCCGCGCCCCTTATTAATTATTCAGTCGACAGAGTTGCAAATCCTGCAATTCTAGCTCGGCGCTGATTATGGGTCGCCACGTATTTACAGCCGGAAATAAGGCGGCAATTTCCAACCAAACCCTGCGATTGTCACCCGGGGTGACATCCGCGCCAGTAGTAGGTGTCGGAAAGATCGGATTCTCTTTAATTATCACCTGCGGTCAGGTTACCCTGGGCTCGATTGGCGCTCGCTCCGGAAGTGGCCACGAAGGTGAGGTGATACACTCGTCCGTAGTAGTCACAATTTCATTTCTCTTATTTACATGCTTATGATTATACACATTCGCTTTGGAATGTTTTGTATGTTGCATGAGAGACTACAAAGAGAGGGACAGACAGACAGACAGACAGACAGACAGACAGACGGAATAGGGAGATCAGGGACATCTAATGTGTTGTGAAATGGAGGTCTCGGATTATCATAATTTTCTGGATAGTAATTACAAACCTCGAAAAACAATTTCGAATTTCGTTTAATTGAATTTTTTTTTCCTTCTAATCGATAATTTGTAGATCGCAGATAATGAAGAAATTAGGGAGAGATAGAGACAGAGAGAGAAGGCTGAGGGAAATATAAAGAATGGAGACACGAAAATGTTACAGAGCGAACGCCATAACTCAGAGAGGTGCGCCCAAATGACATACCCGGGCATAGCGGTCCCTTCGCTCAAATTGATTTGGTAAAGCTGCCCATTGGGTAAGCACAACACTTCAATTAGAGCAGTAATATGGACTTCCACTGCGTCATTGTGGGCCTGATGCAACGAGGCCCTTTTGTTGCGCTACGCCGAAATCGGAAACCAACGGTGACTTTCGCGTTTAATTAGGCAGTACTCCCTATCCCCTACCCCACCTCTCCTTCCTCCACTTAGTCACCAAACCCCACACCCCCGACTGCTCCAACACCACCCCACAAAAAAAAAATAAAAACGGAAAAAAAAAAATCTTGGACAGTATACGAAAAAGTCGCTTGAAATAGGAACCCGCTTTTACACCGGTGTCCCGCCGTCGGCTCGCACACACTTGGACACCTGACAGTGTATTGATCACTCTTGCATTCAGGCACTTGCAGGCCGCATAATTGCTTTGTTGACGTCGCATTTTATCAGGCCTGGACTGTTGTTGTTGTTTCCACGGATTTCGGGTGCTGGGTTTTTGGGCCCGCAGTCCCCCCTCGAGAAGCCTATTCGCAGTGCTATATTACTGGGTAAGAAAATTTTGTGTGTATCTTTTACTCCTCTTAATTTTATTCTCCGTTGGTGGGCGATTTCTCCAGGTTGTGGTTATTGGTGCTTGCTCACCAAGAGTTCGCAGTGATCAACTGTAATATTATTATTGTTATGATTGTTGTTGTTGCTGTTGATTAAGAATGATGATAATGTTGCTATTATACTTGGCGGCCTTATACTGTTGTTATAAGTAGTGTTAGAGATTACATGAATTCCTTCTTAAATTTTGTGCTGTAAGTTTTATGTGCATCATTCTGGAACAGCTGTTAAAAATGTGTGTGAAGAAGGGCTCTTAGAATTATGAAGCCAAAGTAAATTGAAGCCGAGGCCAAAAATCAGTTTTTCAATTTAGGCTAAATATATCCCCGTTTAAGTCTCCTTATTCTGCTTTTATTCCATTTTCTGCCCACGTAAATTTTTTATTTTTTATTCTGCATGTTTCTTTACCTGCCAGCAAATCTGAATAATATCATGAAGAGAGGGAAAGAGACAGAGAGCCGTATCTCTTTAAAAACCCGATGCTAATGTATTTGACATCTTAGGTTAGTGTAGATATTAAATTCCAACGATTCCGAGAAACTTGTAAGTAAAAGATAAAAGGGAAAAGCAAAATCTGTGGCTTTTAACATTTTCTTTTCCTTCCTTGCGATGAGATTTTGTTTTAAGTTTTTGTCATGACTGTGTCGTATATCTTACAATAATAAGTGCATAATTGTTTGTAATGTACTCACTATATACATAAGCTTACACTATCACACACACACTCTCATGTAGATATATACATATATATATATATATATACATACATATATATATATATATATATATATATACATTTATATATATATATATATATATATATATATATTACATATATATATATATATATATATATATATATATATATATATATATATATATATATATATATATATATATATATATATATATATAATTCATAAGATTCTTTTTATATATAATTCTGATGAGATTTTTTACGGTGATCGTAGGGATGACGGTTACGATGCCATTATCTACTAGCCAAAACCAGAGGTAAAAAAAAAAATTTAAAAAGTTAAAGACGACTCGCTGCCGAGCCAGGAATGATTGTAGCTATTCTTTTTGATAAAGTGATTGAGAGCGATCACAAGACTGTGAATTCCTGACTCGTAGTCACGTCCGAAGGATTCGTTCTGAAATGCAAGGGGAAAACAGGAGGAAGGCAAAAGTCCCAGAACAGATATGTTGTCAGGGTGAAAGTAGCGTCCTTTGTGCTGAAGTAATGCTGGAAAGTACTGCAGACATTGCTGCGTGCTAGGCACACTGTAGACAGTAAACCACTTCTCAAACATAGGAAGGTGGGTCTCACACTGTGGAACGGCAAGGTCAAGAAATGTGACAACATTGGCGGTCATGTGTAACATATTGTATTGGTCGTTTACCACGAAAAATAGCCCGACCTAGCAAGTCGACACCAGCTTTGCCTTGGCGACATTATCGTGTTTGTTTGCGATTGGTCCTGATTTGTCTATAGTCTGTCATAATGAACCGCGAGTACTCTTGGATGAATCGTGCTCTTGTGTATCTTCGTAGTTCTTTTTCTGCGATTATCAACTTTTACGTCCTGAACTAAATTTGGTTTTGTCTCGGTCGGGTAAGGTCAGAATGACTCGTGTGATTTTTGCAGTGCCAGAACCATCCGACTGAGCACGACATAACCCGGTCGTTGCTGACTGTTTCACAACCGACTTAGGACAGACTTGTGATTGATCGACAGCCGATTCGCGATCGCCAACTTTCGGTCGAGTTTCACGGAAGCTTTGGACATGCGCGTAACGATTGTGAAACCAGGACGTAGCTAAACTGAAATGCTGTTACTGTATCCGGGCAATCCAAATGTAGTTTTTCGAGTTCATTGATGACTTACAGAGACCATTCTTCCCTAAATGGAAGCACAGTATCTTAAAAATACAAAACTGAGAAAATGGTAGATACTGCGTTTTCCTGTCTTATTTCACTGATTTCCGGCAGATACTGCAAATGGAACCCCCTAAATACTTGCGGAAAGCATTGAAGAATCATTCTGAAACTGCAGTAACTTGTGTACGTGTTTCACGAGCCCAGTAGGTGGCATATCTCAAGTTCGAAAATTTTGTAGATACTGCAGTTTTCCATTTTAGGTCAGCATTGATTCGTGTAAGTCGCGTACCTAATCGTTCTCAGTGTTGACCCTACTTTCTGCCAGACTGACCAAGACATACATTGAGGTTCTTGACCCTAACCAGGCAATCCGTGAGTAGTTTCAATTGAAAGCAATAGAAAGTAGGGAGAAAATTCCTAGAAATATTAGCTGCGTTGCGTTGCCGAAAATGACCGGGGGAATTTCTTGTACGTGATATTTACCTGTAGCAGTTCTTTCCCCATGTACTATACGTACTTTTATTTTTCATAATAATAATAATAATAATAATAATAATAATAATAATAATAATAATAATAGGCACGATCCCAAGATCCCTGAGAAGGAATCTGGAAAAACTAGGTGCCGAAGTAGTTCCAGGACTCTTGCAGAAAAGTGTGCTACTATAGAAACAGCGCACATAGTGAGAAAAGTGATGGACTCCTAAGGAGGCAGGATGCAACCCGGAACCTCACACTATAAAAACCACCCAGTCGAATTAGATGACTGTGATAGACAAAAAAAAAAACGACAATGACTGTGATAGACAAAAAAAAAAAAGACAATAATAATAATGATAACGAATATAAAAAATACCCAGTCTTGAAATGAAGAAACAAATCCACAGTTATGTATTTTCACCCATATATAACTGTAAATTTGTTTCTCCAATAATAATAATAATAATAATAATAATAATAATAATAATAACAATAATAACGAGCAAATAACACAGAAATTTGATTGTCAACGTATATTGAAATATAAAAAGACACCTATTGAGAGCCTACTTAGATCTTACGAGTATTATCACTATAGACGCAAAAATTATTATGGGCTTTGTTTTCAATTTAAATGCTCGTGATAGTAATGAAATTATTTTTCTGCAAGCATTATTCTTTCCGTTTCTCGGCCAACATTTTTTTTTTTATTTTTTTACATTTTTTTAAAGTGTAGGTTCAAAATATTACCGACTATTAATTTTTCGTACGTTAGCCGATATCTAAGATGACACTGATAGCATTGCTTTCTAATTCCCTAGGAACACTTTGATATTGTTTGCTAGTTATTATTATTATTATTATTATTATTATTATTATTATTATTATTATTATTATTATTATTATTATTCATGGTGAACATAAATTATTAAGAAAAAAGCCGAAAGACTTAGAACGTGCATAGAATAGGATATCCCAGGTAATAAAATCTAAATTATGATTCCCCTAGGACAGGTCATCTTTCCCAGAACAGTAAACTAAGCGGCACATTTATGAACTGAGCAACATAAAATTACACAAGTTCCAGTGGTCTGAACATGTAGTGACTACGGAGGTGAATGTAAATGTAACGACCGGTAAAAAAAAAAAAAAAAAGTGTGATGGGCCAAGAGAATAAAAGGACAGCCTATAGACAACGATCGGTAAAAAAAAAAAATATGTGTCCAGAGGATAAAAAGACAACTTATAGAAGGTAAACTTGATGTTGAGAGTGCATCAGGTGAATATACTGAAATGGCTGGAGACATAGAAGGGTCTGGTGCGAGTGTCAGCAGGGCACAAAATGGCCTCACAGCCACCACTTTCTATCTTTGAATTTTTATAAGGATTTCTTTTCTTTTTTTTTCGTAACTTAGTTGGCTATTTTTTGTACATGATTGAGCCTAGATGGTTTTTGCCGAGGTTCTAAATAATAAAACGTATGTGTAATGCCTCTATACACTACATTTCAAATATGTAGCCTATATATATATACAGTATGTATATATAATTATATGTATATAATATATATATGTATATATATATATGTAAATATATATATACATATATATATATATATATATATATATATATATATATATATATATATATATATATATATATATATATTGTGTGTGTGTCTGTGTATAGTATGTATGTTGCTCAAGGTTGTAACAAATACAGGATCTTGCAAAAACTGCTGCACGTTTGTTGCAGCATCATCTCTCTCTCTCTCTCTCTCTCTCTCTCTCTCTCTCTCTCTCTCTCTCTCTCCTGATCAGAGAGCGAGCAGGACTCCGGTACAAAATGCATATTAATCACTAATAGCCGGAATAATCATTGGTAATCACACGGAATGATAATGATAGTTGGGTGTTTGACGTATGCAAATGAACTCTTCCGTTGCTGGGCGGCACGAAATTTTCGTGGAAAAGAAGGGAAGGGAAGGGGAGAAGGAGAACAAAGCCACAGAGAGAGAGAGAGAGAGAGAGAGAGATCTAACAGAAAGTATACATTGCACCTGGCTGTGAAGTGAATGATGTTGAGAGAATAAAATTTTCATGAAGTTATAACTGGTAATGTAAAACTGAGAGAGAGAGAGAGAGAGAGAGAGAGAGAGAGAGAGAGAGAGAGAGAGAGAGAGAGAGAGAGAGAGAGAGATCTTACGGAAAGTATACACTGCACCTGAGTGTGAATGATGTTGAGAGAAGCAGATTTTCATGAATTGCAGTAAAGTACTATCAAAACTGAGAGAGAGAGCTATCCAGCAAGACCTATCGAAAGAGAGAAAGAGCAAGAAGGGGTTTTTGGGGGGGAGGAAGTCGCTGACATCCGACGAAAATTCGAATGAATACAAAGAATTAATCGCTTTGTTTCAAAAGGTTATAATTGGCGTAATTAAACTGCAGGGAGAGTATATGGTCAGGAGGTCCGGAGCCTCGTTTTAAATAGAAAAGGCTTAATTACTCAGCTCGAGCCTCTCCTTAGGGTCGTGCAATCGAAACTCTTCCGAGTGTTGTAGGAAAGACTATTAGACAGTGAATTTTTCTTTAAGGATTACCTATTCTTTTTCAAAACTTAGTTTCTATTTTTTACATGATTGAGCCTAGATAGTTATACACTGAGGTTTTTTAAATAATAAACAAGTAAAAAATGCGCCGAAATTTCTTCGGCGCAGTCGTGTGTTTTCTGTACAGCGTATACTGCTGCTTGGAACTCTCACTCGTGGCCCGTGAAACTTTCAGACACGGATCGGTGGTGGCCTGTGTTGTTGGCACCTATATCGGTGCCAGACGCACGATCATGGCTAACTTTAACCTTAAATAGAATAAAAACTACCGAGGCCAGAGGGCTGCAATTTGCTATGTTTGATGATTGGAGGGTGGGTGATCAACGTACCAATTTGCAGCCCTCTAGCCTCAATAGTTTTTAAGATCTTAGAGCAGACAGAAAAAGTGCGGACGGACAGACGAAGCCATCTCAATAGTTTTCTTTTACAGAAAACTGAAAATAGGTGTAATTCCTCTCTCTGTACACTATATAGAGTGTTTTGCAAAGCCAAGCAAAAACTCAGTCTGTGATGAACGAGGTTGAAATTAGTACCGCAAACCTGTCGATGTTGAGGTCCATCATTATCTGTTCATTTCTAATTCATTTACGTATGATTTCTCTTTAAATTTCACAGGTTTTGTCAATGAATGAATTGTAGTTTATTGTTATTGACAATTAAAAAGGAAAGGCTAAGCTTCCCTAGGATTCCACCAAATAATAGAATATTCTTGAGAGAAAAGAGAACGTACCTAACAAAAGTTAGAAGTAAGAGTTATGACGATAATACAAACAAATTAATAGACAAGTATTAAATACGTACTTGTCAGTTCCACACCCTTACACTAAATGCAGTAAAACTTGATGCTTTTCATTCTGAATCTGTTCCTGTTTTTTTTTTTTTCTTTACCGTAAATATTCTGAAACCGCTGTTCGTTGTTATTTGCTCTTCGTCGAATTTACTGACCGTAGTCATTGATTCAAGATGCCCAGTTTGGTAGTATTCCTCATTTCAGAATTAAGATGATTTTATAAACACACACACGCGCACAGCGTAAGTGGTAGGTGTTCAAAAAAAAAAGTGGTGCAATGATTTTAACATGAATGCCAGTACATTAAGAGCTGAGCGTTTCTGCTGCAAAGAAAAAAAAAAGTAAAAAATGCGTCGAAGCTTCTTCAGCGCATTCGAGGTTTCTGTACAGCCGCTGCACTGTATAATCAAGGCCACCGAAAATAGATCTATCTATCGGTGGTCTCGGTTTAATACTGTATGAGCTGCGGCCCAAAGAAACTTGAACCACGGCCCGGTGATGGCTTATCGTTGCCAAAAGCACGATTATGGCTAACTTTAATCTTAAATAAAATAAAAACTACCGGGGCTAGAGGGCTGCAATTTGGTAAGAGTGATGATTGGAGGCTGGATGATCAACCTACCAATTTGCAGCCCTTTAGCCTCAGTAGTTTTTATGATCTGAGGGCGGACAGGAAAAACTGCGGACGGACGGACAAAGTTTGCACAATAGTTTTCTTTTACAGAAAACTAAAAGCATGCTGTGTTGTATCGACTCCCTTATTTTGATAATTGTCTGTTGTGTCATTCTACACAGTACTGCCTTTTTTTTCTTTTTTTCCGAAAATGGGGTTTAAAGAGGTTTGCGAAAGTTCAGATAGAAACACGTTTGGTTGGATTTGGAATTTTTTTTTTTTTACAGATGTACGAAAATTTACTTAGTTTAAATGTGCTTAGATGGAGATAGGTTAGTTTCAGTGTGTTCAAGTGTACGTAGGTATATATTAAAATCTGTTCGGACGTGCAAATGTTTACGTAAATTGAAATTTGTGTTCTGATGTTTAAATGTGTTCAGATGTACGTAGGTATATATTAAAATCTGTTCGGGCGTGCAAATGTTTACGTGAATTGAAATTTGTGTTCAGATGTACGTAGGTTACATAGTTTAAAAATGTTCTTATGTACATGGGTTTCCGTAGTTTAAAGGCGCTCAGATATACATAGTTTTATAAAGTTTAAAAACGTTCATATGTATATAGGTTTGCATAGTGAAAATGCATTCAGATGTACACATGTTTACGTGGTTGAGTGTTTTCAGATATTCATAAGTTGACGTAGTTTAAAATTGTTCAGGTGTGCGTAGATCTACAAAGTATAAGTGGAATTTATGTGTCCAGATGCACATTGGTTTAAATATGTTCAGAGGTACACAGGTTTCGTGGATTGAATAATGTTCAGAATTACAGTGGTTAAATATTTTAATATGTGCATATATTTCATTTCTCTTGTTGGAAAAGTATCCAGGAAAGACTTACCCATGTGAATTCTTTGTGTACTTCTTTGCTCTTTTTTCTTATGAAAAAAATATTGGCAAGTTATCATATGGAACATGCTTAATTTCATATTATTGACTGTTATGGTATATATTTCGTATTATCGGAAAGTAAAAAGGAAAATTTTGATCTTTAGCTCCCTTTCCTAAAATTTTTGTGGGGGGTCCGTTTTGATTTCCGTTTGTTCGGATACATTCTCTCTCTCTCTCTCTCTCTCTCTCTCTCTCTCTTCTCTCTCTCTCTCTCTCTCTCTCTCTACGTAATTAATAAATTTTCCTAGAATGTTACAAAATACTGATGCTTTTTGTTTTCTGTGATTGTCGTGTTGTGGTGACAAAAATGCAAATGAATTTACAAATATTGCTCATAGATATTTGCACACATGCATTCGCGAGCACCCGATGCACCCAGGTGCATGTGTGTGTGTGTGCGCGTGTATATTCTAGCTCCAACCTAGCATGTATTTACAAGTGTGAAAAAGGTCATAAAATTATAAACACTGAGCGAAGAAGAAGAATAAGAAGAAGAAGAAAATGTAGAAGAAGCGGCAGCAGCCATGCATGCATGGCCCTGCATTGCATGCCTATCCATCCCTCCCATTAGGGATACGAGCCCGAGGGAAGAAGATCCGTATCTGTACCACATCTCTCCGCCACTATCTTCGCCTTTATCGCCCCTCCCCGTAAGGGCGAAGAGTCGTATCGATCAGCCGGGGAAACTGACCCTTATCACCCGTAGTCCCCTTTGGCTCGGAAGGCGTCTTGTGTTATCTCGCCCATTACTGTACCATAACCTCCCATCTCCGTGCATACTCCCTCTCATTTGTCTGCTGTTTCCATCACCTCTTTTTTTTTGTTATTTGCCTGTTTTTGGTAGTCATTAGTGAAGGCAGGTCCCGCGGGTCGGGTTCTCCTCCTCCAAGAGCAACAACAACAACAACAACATCAGCAACAACAAACGATTCGGTAATTGCGTACGCTATGGTTAATTATTATACAGCAGGCAGGCCGGATCTAAATTTGACTCCAAGATTTTCGCGCGCATCTCTCTCTCTCTCTCTCTCTCTCTCTCTCTCTCTCTCTCTCTCTCTCTCTCGTTCACAGGCTTGCTTCATAAAGGTCGGTGCAATGATTTTTATTTTATTTTTTTGTCCCCTGGCAGCTGAAATACGAAATCACCCAAGCGTGAATTTTGCATATATTCCAAATGCATTTATCGATGATTCAGTCTTTTGTATTATAATTCAACAAGGTAACGACTGGCATGTGAGAAAAAGAAATCCTGGCCTCGAGAATAAACCCTGTGAATAAGCGAGTCTCTCTCTCTCTCTCTCTCTCTCTCTCTCTCTCTCTCTCTCTCTCGTTCGACTGTCTAAATATTCGTTACGGTTCAGGGTAATTAGGGTCAGATTTGCGTGCAAGATTAGTTAATGAGGACCGCCTGCTCTCCAGCACACAACACAACATCTTGAAGATGAGCAGCAAAACATTAGCATCGTTCTCTCCTCCCTCCCTCCCCTTCCTTTCCCTCCTTCCTCCTCCTCCCCTCCCGCCTCTCTCTTCGTACGTGGCTATGATCCCAGCCAGACCACACTCTCTCTCTCTCTCTCTC
>NC_089761.1:23648143-23688143 GCF_040412425.1 Macrobrachium rosenbergii | reverse complement strand
CTCTTTTAAACATACATACATACATACATACATACATACATACATTTAGATACATAATGTGTGTGTGTATGTGTAAAGTCAGTAACTACTTTTCTTCTATCCTTATTTTCATATGCATATTTGAAGCAGGCCATCATGACACAAGAAATTTTGCAAAATTAAATTTCCAAATATCTTTTCTGTAGAGCATCAAGGCTCTTTAGAATATCAAGGAGCATAGAAGCGCCGTTAAGATGCTTAAACAGCTGTTTATGCTTTATTGCCTCAAATCAGTCATGCGGTGAAATAGGATGAATTAAGAAAAGCTGTACAGAGTCTGTGTTGCGGGATAGTGAAGTGAGAAGTTCAGTGAATAAAAAAAAAAAAGATATTAACATGTATGTTTTAAGACGAAAGAAATTGTATGGGAGGAAAGTAAAACCAGAGATAGAAGGATAGATAAACAAATACAGTAAGAAGGGCAAACGGAATGATGCTGACTGAAAGCATTACAAATGTTTTGTTGATGGTTATGAAGAAGCTTTTATTATTTTCAGCGGAAGAGAGGCAGATGTGAATAATGTATATACAAGTGGAAGAACTGATGTAAATTTAAGTATGCTTGTGATGTATTTGGCAAGAATGTAAAGTTGGACATGAAAATGTTGAAGTTTACAGCGAATGTTTTCGTGCTTTCTTTGGAGACACCCCAATTAAAGCAACGGCTTATGTAAGATGCATGTATTTAGTAATCAATTTCTACTATGTACTCAGACCCGTACAGTAATCAGAGGTCATTCACAAATGAACGAAGTAAAAAAGAAAAAATGTATTTCATATGTTTAGGTATTTACTTCATTTATTCCACCCATGTGCATTGAAATGTGGTGACCATTTCAAATCTACTGATTTTTTGAAGTACAAATATATTAATTTTATATGCATTTTTATAAATTCGTTTGTTTTTAGGCCTCCTAATACACCCTGAAAATATTGCGGAGATTTTGGATCAAGGGTTAACAAAAATATGAGGTCGCCGTTGAGGTAAGCGAGAGAGAGAGAGAGAGAGAGAGAGAGAGAGAGAGAGAGAGAGAGAGAGAGAGAGAGAGTCACGTTCAGAAGACATACGTAGGATATCCCTCATAATCTTCTGAATTATGCCCACCACTAATTCATGCTCATAAACACCGCTGATCTAATTTCTGCCTTTTAAACGTTTCCTGCATTGCCTACGGAGAGGAACACGGCCATCTCTTTCATTTAAGCTCTCTTTCTCTTTTTTCTCTTTTTCTCTCTTTTTACTGCGTCTCCTTTGAATGGGCTTGAAGAGGAGGATGATTGCCATAAGGGAAGTCGTAAATTCGGTTAAAACTCTTCCTCTGAACGATCAGGTTAAACGTCAGTTATTACCATCTTGAAGTAACGGGGAACGTTTTTTGAAATGCGAACCCAAAAAATTGATTGATGGAGGGGGGTTCTTTCCCCCTTTTTTTTTTTTTTTTTTTTTTTGTCCCCACCACTCGCGAGAATTCTAGAGCATTAGAGTGCTGAATGGAAAAGGTGTCTGTGTGCTAAAGGGCTGTCATGGCTAGGTAAAGACCGAAGGGAAAGGGATGTTGAAACAAGGCTGAATGTAAGTGATATCTAGATAAGGAGGAATGTGGGTCTCCAGTACGGTAACAGGAGCATAAAAATGGCTTAGTTGAACATGACTGAAAAACAGTCTGAACTGTTTTTTTTCGGCATACTTTGGCTTTGGTAGCAAAAGTAGGCCTGTGGGAAGAGAGGTTCCCACACCCCGCTCCCACCGCGCGCGCGCACACACATACACACACACACACACACACACACACATCTCGGCCCATTCATAGAGCTGTGATGGCAATTACGCATACCCCGCACGTACAAAATAAGTATTGGATAAACATTACGTTTCATGTAGTAGGGTATTTATTATGTTTACTGTTGTTATTCAAAATAAGCGAGTATTCACAAGGATCGCGCCTAGATCGTATTTACCTCGCAAGCCAAATTTTTAGGAACCCCAGATGGTAGGAAAGAGAAAACGAAGAGAAGAAATTGACAAATGAACAACAAACCGTTTTCATTTGACAAAACTGTTTTTCTCATATGAAAATCATATTGAATATTGGCCGTAGCGCCGATTATTTAATGTCAGTAAATTTTTTTTTTTTTTTTTTTTAATCTGTAGTAACCCGAAAACTTCCTCCCGGACTACACCTAGCTGGTCCGCTGGTATAGTGGTTAGTGTCTTGGTATGCCACTCAGATGTCGCGGATTCGCGTCTTCCCAGGACGATGAAAAAATCACCGCCTTCATCATGATCAGTTACCGCTGCAGGGGGATCTGCGGTATTTGGAAACCAACATTCTTTGGGAGCTTGAATTTCAAGTCAGTAGCCCCTGTGTGCTTGTTCCATTTGAATAGGTTTCACCCACTGAAATAATGATAATAATAAATAATAATAATGATAATAATAGTAATAATAATAATAGAAAATCTTGGTAGATATCCTGATGTAGGTTTTTATGACTGGTTGAAACTACAGCATATAGAATGAGAAGTGCGGTGAAACTAGTTGAAAGAATACAACATAGATAGGGATTTCCAAAAGCTACCTTGCTGCAACAGGTAACAGCTGACAAAAAATCCTAACTTATAGATTTTGCAGAATAGAATTAAAATTCTCTCTTTCTCTCTCTCTTTCTGTGTGTGTGTGTGTTTGTGTGTGTGCGCGCGCGCGCGTTCTGCATGTTCGTTTTCGTAAATTTTGTGCTTCCCATTCATTATTACAGGGGGTTAGGTGGTGTACGTATTCCTGCCGAGTCTTTGGAACCCGTGAAAAGGTAAGTTTTCTTGCTATTAATTACGGTATTTAAGTAATAGCACGAAAACTGGCCTCTCTCTCTCTCTCTCTCTCTCTCTCTCTCTCTCTCTCTCTCTCTCTCTATATATATATATATATATATATATATATATATATATATATATATATATATATATATATATATATATATATATATGTATGTATATTATGTGTGTATATATATATGTGCAAGTGTGCATGTATCTATGTATATATGTATGTTTATGACCACCCTTATCTAGCAGCTATGGCTTTAAATATTATGATGATAGGTCAAAGAAACAAGAATGCAATCTGATTTATTTAAGTAATCGAACCCTAGTCTTCACTGACTGCTGATAGAGTTCTGATTTTGTATTTACTGTTTTTATTGTAAATTATGCGCATGCGTAAGTATAAGCGAAGTAAATTTTAATGTCGCATGTCTTCCTTTTTAGCTAGACGTGTATCTGTCTATCTATCTATCTATCTATCTATCTAAATATCACTGTACTCGTCGTGATTGCGTAATTATACTTTTTATTTAGTTTTCTTATATTGGCTTCACAGCATTAGTTATTGCTTTACACGTATAACTATGAATGAACATTCCCATACTTATAGGAAACTGTTTAGGGATTTCAAATGAATACCTAAGATACTTTCAGTCGCCTGCCTTTAAAACAAAAGAAGTAAAAGAGAATCATCTTAATTGTATAAGTGATATGAGACAGAGTATAATTGAATATTTTGCCAGTAACACAGTGTTTTTGTTGTATTTTATGCAAAGGATATGACTGTTTTCCTTTTAACCTTATGCGTCATCAATGACCTTTGACCTGAAGTCAAGTCAGTATCGAAAGCCTTTTCAGTCGTATCGTGATAGCAGTTAATAAATATGGGAATTTTCAAGTTTTTTCCTTTTTGTGGCGATATGGATTCCCGTGACGGGGACATTGCAAGCCATCATGGTTTCAGGATGTTACGCCAGCAAGTGAACGCAGTCATTTCAAATCAGACATTAACTAAGGCTCTGAGCTCCATACATTTTCACCGTGGTAATTACAGTCAGACATCTAAGTAATTGTTAGTTATAAATTAATTGATATCGCAGCTGCATGTTGAATGGGGAATTAGTTTTAATTGGGAAATAATTATGCAATGCAGCGACGCCAAAATGTGAAAGCCAATTTCTTTATGACGAATAAAAGGAATTGCTCTTATAATCAACCATTTTTAGTACGCATAGAAGCAATGACGTTTGCAGTAACACAATTGAATGTGTTAGGCATTCCTTTTTAAATTTACTTTGGCTGGTCAAGTTGGCCCTAAAGTACCAGGTTGAGTTACGTTGGTGTGCTGACGGGTTTTCTTCCAAAATTGTACATTTTTAAAAATTACAGTTATTTATTCATATTTGTTTCTCCCAAGAGAAATTGCTGTTGTTATAATAAGGTACCAATATATAACTTTTCCTCGTTGGACTCTGTTGAATTGAATTGAATATAGAATTTAGGCCAAAGGCCAAGCACTGGGACCTATGAGGTCATTCAGAGCTGTAACGGAAATTGACAGTAAAAGATTTGAAAGGTGTAACAGGAGGAAAACCTCGCAGATGCACTATGAGTCAGTTGTTAGGAGAGGGTGAAAAATAAGATGGAAGAAAGGGAATATGAAAGGAGGTACTGTAAAAGAAACGAAAGGAGTTGCAGCTAGGGACCGAAGGCAAACTGCAAAGAACCTTAAGTAGTGCCTACAATGCACCGCATGAGGTGCACTGACGGCACTAACCCCCCCCCCTTAACGGGGAGTGTTAATTTATCTGTTGTTTTGTCTGTGCTTGAGAGCAACTGGGCCTTTCACAGACGCCATTTTGTTCGCTCCAAGCGTGCCTTCATTTTCAGCGCCTTGCATGGACCTCGACCAAACAAGCACCCAAGTTAAAAAAGCGAAGAATAATGGAGAACTCGTTCGAATCCCTTAATCGTATTTTGCAACTAGAGAAAGGGGGACGACGGACGTATGACCCATCGCAAATTTCCGAGAAGAAAAGAAGACTACCGGAAAGAGAGTGTTATCGAACCCAAAACTAATGATACTTCTTCGAGTTAAATGTACTTTGATAGCAATTATGCTCACCCTGTTACCTCATCCTCCCCTCTCCCAACCCCTCTACCCATTTACCCTCGCCCTTTTTAAGAGGGGTCCAAAAAAACCCAGGGGGTAATGAGTAAGGAGGCTAATTGAATGGGCTACGGAGTTTAGTAAAGAATCGTAATTATTGCCCTTCCCCGAAGTGAAGCCTCTACTTACAAAAGGGGCTCTGAAGGAGGAAGGGGTTAAAGCTATCATATATCAGTGGATATATATCACTTTTTAGCTTCTAATGCATTTAACCCCTTATTAACCCCCTATCTTCCTTTACTCTCTCTTTCTCTCTCGCCCTTGTTCTCTGGCACGTAAATACTTCCGAGGTATACATGCTTGCACATTATGTATTTGCGTTTGCTCTTGATATATATATATATATATATATATATATATATATATATATATATATATATATATATATATATATGTATATATATGTATATATGTATATATATATATATATATATATATATATATATATATATATATATATATATATATATAATGTACAGTAAAATGTGTGTGTGTGTGTCTGTGTGTGTGTGTGTATGTACTTACGCATGTATGTGTCTATGCATCCATGTATGGGGTTGCCTAAATTTGTAAGTGGCGAGCCGTCTTGTTATTGGGTATAATAGTCATTTCCTCTCTCTCTCTCTCTCTCTCTCTCTCTCTCTCTCACTCTCTCTCTGTGCGTGCATATTAATTAATGCACTCCAGCCGATTAACGAAAAGCGGATAGAATGAATTAAACGTCGTGAATGGCCTTTAATTGCTGCGCATAATCTCAAAAACATCCGGTTTTAGCCTTCCGAAACGCTAAAGTAATTACACCGGTGGGTCTGAATTAATGAAACTGTTTGATTCATTGAGTAGACTCTCTGGGCCTTTGTGTGCACTTGAAGTATTGTTTTCGGGGAAGGGGAGAGGGGCAAGTAGGAGGGAGAGAGGGGGAGATGCATAATCAAGGGAGAAAGGAGAGGAAACCCCCTTGAAGTTATAGGTGGGAAAGAGGAAGAGAGGATTTTGGGGTAAACGGCCCCTTGTGGACCGGGTGAAACCATGATTTCTCTTAGGAAAGTGGAATGTGCAAAAAGTGCTGGAAAACTGAAGTGATTTCGTTGAACCCTGAGGTAAAAAGAGAAAGGAAACTGATGGAATTCCAGCTGGGAACATCGAATATCAAGACTTGAAGCGACTAAGCGTAGCAGGACTTGATTTTAGGCCACTGAAAGGTAAGAAAGTAGGATTTTTTGTTGTTCCGAATTATGGTGTCCATAATTGAATTAATTTTCCTTGACACCATTTGAAATACGTTTGGTACATAAGCAGAGGACTCAAACGTTAGTTTTTAATTGTTTATTTTATTTTTGCTTAATAACCAAGATGGAAAATTTTAAGTACTTTTCAAAAAATGACTTGCAAAGCGGATATTAAGTAGAAAATAATATAACTGGAAAAGGCATAAGTAAAAGACTTTGGTATGAGTCACGTGCTTTTTTCCCCTGTCTTTTATTTATTTATTTTTTTTCCTATTGGGAGGACTCTAACTGGAAATTTGAAAACATTTAATATTTTTCCTTTAGAGAAGACCGATTCAAGAAATGTGAAAAACTCTGGCGCTTCAGAACTTAGCTGTATTTTGGCACAAATGTTGTTTTATGACAGTGAAATCTGTTAAGGCTGATCATGTAGATCTAATTTATGCAACAGAATCAGGGGTGTCCAGAATCATTATGTTTTATTGCCAGTATATGAAAGTAATCGTAACTGTTGAAAGGGAGGTTACTCCTCACCCAGCGTAACCCCAATTAGAAGGCCATTATTATTATTATTATTATTATTATTATTATTATTATTATTATTATTATTATTATTATTATTATTATTATTATTATAAAGTAAAATGAGTTAGTATCCATGTGGAATAACCTAAGAGGCTATTAGTTTGCAAAGCAAGCGTACACTGAACAGGATTCCATGTGTGGAAAAGAAAAGTGAGAATGAAAGAGAGGAAACAGTGTAGAAGAATAGATATAAATCCATAAACAATTATATGTATACCGTACTTACCAATACAGATCAGAAAACTATGGCAATGGTCCACGACTCGTTAAAAGAAGAGTGAAATCGCGATAATGGAATCTGATTCCAGTATTATTTCCTTCAAGGTTTTAATTCTTTCGTAAGCTTAGTTTTAAAACTAAATGACGTTTCTCTGGCTGTCAGTTGCTTGAATACATGGTAACAGATTCGAATTACTATGATGAATATAAGTTTTACGTTTCTTGGATGTTCTTGTGGTCGACGCTCTCTTCCAAAATTCCTTTTGTGTATGTATACTGTGGAGACATCAGCAGCTGCATCAATTATTTTTAACAAAATGGTCCATTTAACTGGAGATAGTTTTTGACAACTTTACGAAACAAATTTTTTGCGCTGCAGGTATGGTTGTGCGAGTTCGGTACTTCACATTAATCAGCAGAACTCAAGCAGTTAAATTCGCTGTCGTTTGTGAGTTTTAAAAAAATGCAGAAGGTTGCACTTCAGAGTAATACGAAAATGGCAAAATACATTGGTAATAGTTCTATAATCCTTAATCAAACTGTTCGCGGACATAGATGTGACGTTCAGTGTGAGGTTAGATTTTGTTTTATAATCAAATAGATTTATTCAATCTATTTTCACCATTTAACAGCTGATAATAATTTGTTTTAAATACCGAAATCGGTTACTTTTTAAATTACATAATATTGTGGATTTGAAATCGTAACAAACAACTAAACAATTATTTACTTTTTTTTGTCAAATTTGGCAAAGAGAAATATTAAAAGAGAGAATTCCTGTAAAGTTACTTTTCACCTGTATTTCATTTTAAAATTAATATTATTCGTTTCACTCTGATTTACTTATGCAATTTCACGTTCAATCTCAAAATTACTTCACGCCTACAATATCTTTCTTGAGCCTTTCATTTATCAAATAATCATTGTTCATGTAATTTCGACTTTAAACGTGAATTGCCATAAGTAATCATGTAATTTCGAGTTTAAACGTGAATTGCCATAAGTAAATATGTAATTTCGAGTTTAAACGGGAATTGCCATAAGTCAACATCTAAAGTCGAGTTTAAACGTGAATTGCCATAAGTAAACATGTAATTTCGAGTTTAAACGGGAGTTGCAATAAGTAAACATGTAATGTCGATTTGAAACATGAATTGCCATAATCATGTAATTTCGAGTTTAAACGTGAATTGCCATAATAAATCAGACTAAAACGGTAAACATTAATTTTACCTTGAAATATATGTGAAAATTACTTTATACAGGAATTCTTTCTTTTACTATTTCTCTGGGACGCAAGTTGGCACAAAAGTCAATAATTACATTTATTTTCATAAATAGTTAGTTTGAACTAGGACTAAGACTGTATTTTAGTACAGATCCTGTTGTAGTAACTTAGTGGGTCCTGGTCTCAACTAGCACGACGTGAAAGCAATGGAAATTCCCAAAATTCCTTTATCAGCGGAGGCATTTTCCAGAGGGGAATAAAAGATGAAATTTTGAATGCAATAGACATTCTTTTAATTCCTTTATCAGCGAATACATATTTCCAGAGAGGAAAAAAGATCAAATTTTGAATGCAATAGAAATTCCTATAAGTCCTTTATCGGCGAAGATATTTTCCATAGGGAAAAAAAAAGGGATGAAATTTTGAATGCATTAGAAATTCCTATAATTCCTTTAGTAGGGAATACATATTTCCAGAGAGGGAAAAAAGATAAAATTTCAAATGCAATAGAAATTCCTATAATTCCTTTAGTAGGGAATACATATTTCCAGAGAGGAGAAAAGATAAAATTACGAATGCAATAGAAATTCCTATAATTCCTTTATCGGCGAAGATTTTCCATAGGGTAAAAAAAAAAAAGATGAAATTTTGAAAGCAGTGGAAATTCCTTCAATTCTTTTATCAGCGAAGACATATTCCACAGGAGAAAAAAGAAAGGTTGAAATTTACAAACGTAAGATTCAGCCAATTTAGAAAGGAGGAATCCTAGCGGCTTTGAAGGATGGCAGGGCTTGGCTGCGGTTAGGAAAATTGTAGGATTGACGAAGGCTCTCGCGAGCCCCATTGGACACGCCAGTCGAGATCCTTTCGGCTCCTGCCTTTGCGACTCGTTCAATTTTTTTTTTTTTTTCTTTCTCGTAGGATTTACCAAGAAGAGGTTAAAACGCAGAGGTTCTTGAAAATGAGTCCATTAGCTTGTAAGAGAAAAATTTTATTATTAATTCTGTAGTTTACATTTTATCAGATATTAAAATTTACTTACATTTGTCCCCTCATTAACCGTATAATTCTCTTTCACCTCCTTTTACCGAAGGGACCAGTCCTTTCAGCACCGTGTCTAACGGCTCGTGTCCTTTTTCGCTACTTTTGGACATGGAAATTTTCCAGCCTTAGAACCGGATGGAAGGATATGGCATTAAATTGTTTGACTAATAAAATGCTTCGTGGAATATATTTATGTATGCTCAAAGATATTAGTTTGTAAAATATATGTGAGTGAATGTTTTTGAAGAATATATATATATATATATATATATATATATATATATATATATATATATATATATATATATATATATATATATATATATATATTATATATTATATATATATATATTATTTATACATATATACATATATATACAGATGCAACCTTATTACATCTGCAACTCCTAAATTTTATCACAGGTAATAAAAGAAAAATCCTAACAATAAAACGACTTATAGTCAGTCCATTTCCTCAGCATTCAGAAAACAGTCGTTTTTGGAAGCTCCAGCAAACTTGTATGCGTTGGACGTTGCCATTAATAAGGAAGACAGTAAAGCGAAACAGAGAAAGAAAGAAAAAGGAAAGAAGAAGAAGAAACAGAAGAGGAGGAGGAGGAAGAAGACGGAGAAGAAGTTGGAATCAAAACTTCTCCCTTTCCCAATTTTTAATGTCTTTCCCTCGTAAAAGTTGACTGCCGGCCATTTTGCCATTTAACTCCGGAAGGACGGAGGAATTTTATAGCCAGAAAGTAAGACTCCGAGTTGATAGCTGGCAATTTCCGAAGGTGGAAAAGAAAAGGGGTTGGGGGTGGTGGGAAGAGGGGGGAGGGGAAGTTGATGCTCCAAATGGGTTTAACTTTTCACTGGCCGCCGAGACCAAGAGACCTTTTATTAAGTCCTAAAAGTTTTATGCGCCTCTTTTCTAATAATTATTACCTCGGGTTATGTCGCTACCAATGCTTGCTGGTGGACTTTTTTTTTTTTTTTTAGAATATCTGTCTTTGAGGATTTTATGTAGTGAGAATTCAGTGTGTTCAATGTAATTTTCTGGGTTCTTGTTTTTTTTTTCTTAGAATATCCGTCTTTTAGATATTCTTGAAGATTTTATGTAGTGAGAATTTAATGTGTTCTTAGAGGCTTTGCTCCATGTAATTTTCAGGGTTCTTGTGTAACCTATGTAACTGACGAGTAAGTCTGCAGATTATAATTGTAACCAGATCACGTTTTGTATGTATATCTAAATACAGATAGCTTCGAAGCCTTATTCATTAAGATCATTTTTCAGATTCTACTTATTCTTACTGAGTTTTGGCTGTATATCAGTTACATAATTTCGATGATTTTTATGTTAGTTTTTGAGTCTTTTAGGCCTCGATAATTTTCATAATTCCTGAGTTACTCCGGTTACTTTAGAGACTCTTGTGGTTATCAGATGATATTTGAGATTCTTATGGAAAGGCATGCTTGTGGGGGTCTTAATTTTGGGTAGAAATGAGATTCTAGGGTACTCCTGATAATGTAGACAGGTGGAATTACCAGAATATTCTCGGCGTTTTCGTGCAACTGGGGACTCACTGTGGTTTCTTATGATTTGTTAATCTGAGAAATTAAGTTGGGACTCAGTAAATGGTAATTTTTATAATTCCGAATAATTCTTTATTTGTAACACTAGAACATTTTAGAAGTCCTAATACAATTCAAGGTATTCGTTAGATAATCTCAGAAATTAAGTTGGGACTCAGTAAACGGTAATTTTTATAATTCCGAATCATTTTTTTTTTTTTTTGTAACACTAGATCATTTCAGAAGTCCTAATATAACCCCAGGTATTCGTTAGATAATCTGACATATTAAGTCGGGACTCAGTAAACAGTAACTTATATAATTCCGAATAATTTTTTTTTTTTTGTAACACTAGATCGTTTTAGAAGTCCTAATATAACTACAGGTTAGTCCTAATATAACTCCAGGTATGTAACTCCGTAATCCCAGATTATTTTGCAAATATTTAAGGAACTCCAGAGTGTCTGTAGATCCCTACGTAATCTCAACTGGTTATTGTCTCTTACCCCAAATGATATGAGGATTACGTAACTCAACTTGTATCTCTCATGACGTAAAGATAATTTCTGGATTTCTTGTTCAACTTCAGGAATTGTTTTTGAAGATTCATATAGTATTCAGGAGAATTTTGGAGGCCTCTGTGTAATTCCTAAAGGAATAATATGGATTTTTGTTCCACTCTAAATATTTTGTAAAGATTGCGTAGCCTAACTCACAAACTGTCTTCATTTCACAGATACTTTAACTAATTTTTTTTATTTATTGTAATTTGACCATTTAGAGAAATTTTTAATGAAATATTTTATTTTGATTTATACGTAGTTAATTGACCTTTTGTAAATCACTGATGTAATATCACGTTGTTTGGTTAATTTAGGCTAATCTGGTCTTATTCCAGCACCCCGTAGTGGGGTAGCGCCGTCGGTGCACCTTATGCGGTGCAATGTAGGCATTACTTAAGGGTCTTTGCAGCGTCCCTCCGGCCCCTAGCTGCAACCCCTTTCATTCCTTTTACTGAACCTCCGCTCATATTCTCTTTCTTCCATCTTACTGTCCACCCTCTTCTAAGAATTGATTCATAGTGCAACTGCGAGGTTTTCCTCCTGTTACACCTTTCAAACTTTTACTGTCTATTTCCGTTTATCGCTGAATGCCCTTAGTTGCCCCAGTGCTTGGCATGTATGCCTAAAATCTATAAATCAATTTCATTCCAGCATTGGCTTAACAAAAGACGGCAGCGTAGAGTAGTAAGATAGAAAATGGAATAAAATCCCTTTTCAAGACCCATGGACTTAGTCCAACTTACCGAAATGCTGTAATTTCGTGCAATTTTGCATCTGATAATGGATTTAGAGATCATTAAATACAGATAGATAATATAGTATGATTAAATACAGATATAAAATATAGTATCATTAAATACAGATTTTCTTATGGTAACTTATGCACTCTATTGGTATCGCAAAATTCTGAAAGATTTTATGGCGCTTCTAATAATCACAACAACATGTATATAACCTTAAAAGGTCTTACTTTTGCAATACCACAGTATAAGCGTCCTTTTTGAGCCGTCCTCGGATATTTTAGGAGATTGTGGGGAAAAAATATATAATTTTGAGCAGATTGTTTGCAGGAATGTTGTCAGGTGTAAATAGTTTAAAATGCACATTATTAAGCAGTGTTTTTTTCATGTTAGGCAGTCTCTGCAAAATGTTGGATATTGCAAATGAATATCTAAGACTATAACTCATCTGAATGATATTTGCGTTTCCCTCATTATTTCATATTATTTGAAGTCGTCCTGTATTGAGATTATTAATTCATAAATGCCTTTTTTTATTTTTTGTTAAGGACCGTAACTAGAGGAACTGACAGAGAGATTGCCAAGTCTATTTTTTTCTTTACGAAAGAAAGTCGTGTGTGAAGGAAGTCATAAAAAGTCTAGATTTAAATATTTAGAAGTATAAACCAGTAGAAGTTTATGAAAATGAGTGGAAGCGCCCCCTTCTGCTCCTAGACAGTTATCACACGGGGATAAAACATCACCCTTTGCATCTGAACACTGCACATACGTATATAGAAAGCTAGCAACAAATATTTTCCATCACTGTTTCCACACAGTCTTCATTTGTTAGAGCAGCCCACACCATCGCCCCGAAACCTGCCCGTGGTGTAATTGCACCGAAACGAGAAATAAAAAAAGACAGAGTTCCTATAGCTTATTTTTTCCGTTGCATATTTCGTGAGGCAGAAAGACAGTCAGGCAATGGAAGGTGACTGCGGGTGTAATTAGCTTTTACTGGACCGAATTTATCGCTTACGGTATCATTAAGAAGAAGCACAAGTAATTCTTAATTGTATATGAATTGCACTGGGAGTCATTAGCACCCATTAGAGGCATTACATTAGCTCCTCTGTCTTCGTGGTTTCTAATTACATATCATTGGGTGGGAGAGGTACGGAAAAAATTTAATGTACTACGAAGGCAGGAGAGAGAGAGTCTCTCTCTCTCTCTCTCTCTCTCTCTCTCTCTGTAAGTTAAAATGGCGTCTCTCGCCCTTACTCGAAACTAAAATGGCCTCTCTCTCTCTCTCTCTCTCTCTCTCTCTCTCTCTCTCTCTCTCTCTCTCTCTCTCTCTCTCGTGGAGGTACATAAATGTTCGGTACAAAAAATTACTGTAATCAACTTGTTGGGTTTTGGTAATGTTGAAATATTTCTAAAAGATTCCTATTGTAGTTGTAATAATGTCGCTATTTTGTACCTTGGTTTCCGTTGTCCTGTATTTTTTTTCTTTTTTATCTCCTCGTTAACTATAATAGATATTTTTCTGTGTAGTTTTATTGTTCATCTGGACAAAATTGCCCATCTAACTTCTTCATTCTGAACCTCATTATTTCTCAACCCATTAAAAGTATATTCATTAGCATTGTTACTAATTGCTGTTTTCCGACAGTGTTGGTAAAG
Source organism: Macrobrachium rosenbergii (assembly GCF_040412425.1). NCBI lineage: Eukaryota > Metazoa > Arthropoda > Malacostraca > Decapoda > Palaemonidae > Macrobrachium > Macrobrachium rosenbergii. Next base: position 23,674,278 of record NC_089761.1, on the reverse strand, counting down.
TGCTTTTTCTTTCACTATAATCTTGTACCCTGTATTTCTGTATATCTCGTCTTTCTGTATTTCCTATTATCTTCTGTAATTCTTTTCAAATGAACGCCATATTCATGGGAAGCTTGAACTTCAAGTCAGTGGTCCCTTTGGTGAGCTTGTTCCGTATGAATAAGGGTTTATCTTCTGAATAATAATGATAATAATGTGAGATCTTGTATTCTGGTGTCAGGTTTTTTATGCTTCACTGAAATATTTAATTTCTTTGCTTTTTAAGCGAGTGACAGATGAAATTTAATGAAAATTGATTATTAGAATATTAATGCCGTGCAACTTTAATAGTATTCTGAAACTTTGTTTTTTTTGTCATCTCTTGACCAAATATTAATGGAAAGATACATTAAGTGGGTTTTTTCTAATTTTTTTTATTTAACAGTTAATTTCTTGATTATATACAATATTCAGTTTCATTTTTCGTTTTGTTTTAAGTTCAGGCACGTACCTCCTTTTCACAGCGAATCTGAAGCTGTTTACTCTTATTCAGTATGTTTCTAATTTCTCTTATCTGTATTATTAGTATTGAATGTAAACAGTATGCATTATTCTTTATTTTTTATGGCGTTAGTCATATTGTCGCATTCATTTGTTTAATTATAAATCGTAATTTCACTTTTTTGCTTAAAGATGTTTTAATTTTATGTAGATCATAAATTATCTCGTTATTAATATGGTTATCTCTTAATCACAGTAAGTTTATTTTTCTAGCATGCATTTCAATTCAGCTTTGGTCATATACATGTACTGTACAGTATATGTTGAATATCTACCACTTTGTATCAGTCCTCTGAAGATGGCTTAGCAAGGAAGTCTACACCGGTAAGGATTTACAATCATTTTAGTTTTCTGTAAAAGAAAACTATTGTGCCGGCTTTGTCTGTCCGTATGCACTTCTTCTGTCCGCCCTCAGATCTTAGAAACTACTGAGGCTAGAGGGCTGCAAAATGGGTATGTTGATCATCCACCCACCAACCAAACATACCAAGTTGCAGTCCTCTAGCTTCAGTAGTTTTTATTTTATTTAAGATTAAAGTTACCCATAAACGTGCATCTGGCAACGATATAGGACAGGCCACCACCGGCCCGTAGTTAAAGTTTCATGGGCCGCTTCTCACAGAGCATTATACCGAAACGACCGAAAGATAGATCTATTTTCGGTGGCCTTGATTATACGCTGTACAGAAAACTCGATTGCGCCGAAAAAACTTCGGCGCATTTTTTACTTGTTTCATTAGTCCCTCATGCAAAGAACAGTTTTAGGGTTATTAAAGTGGAATTTTGCATTTCTTATAACACTGTCTTACCACTTCTTGAGGAGTGCCCCTCCCCCCACGGTAAGGGAGGCTGAGAGTGAAATAAGTTAAATATAGGCCTCTTGCTGGAGAGTATTATTCTTATATGGAACTTGTGTTTAACTGCAGAAGCCTTGATTTTCCCCTGGTAAGTTTTTAGCAGCGTTCTGGAACTTTCTGTACGATTTGAAAGTTACCAACTTGTGGTAAAATCTGGCAAAAATCAGTTGAGAAGAGTATGGTTAGTCAAGGCTCAAAACATTCCATACGGGTTGATAAAGAGCAAGAGCCCAAAAGCTGGTAAGACTAACTTCATATATATATATATATATATATATATATATATATATATATATATATATATATATATATATATATATAAATAAAAGATAAAAAAACTTTAAAGTATAGTAGGGTTATCTCTTCCTTTTTAGTGGCATTTAGCAAGATTTTTTGTCACAATTTTAGTAGTAAGTTTGTTCCAGCACCCTGCCCTCTCATCAAGAGACTTCAAGCTTGAAAGGATGAATCAAGTGTATTGCTGTGATGTATGCGGTTTTTTTTTTTTTTTTTTTCAAAGTGCCACGATGGTCATCGGTGTTTTATAGATTTACTTTGCTACAGCGACATCGAACGGAAAAAAATCTCGGTAAAGATCGTAACTTTTTCAGCGCTCCCCACCCCCGCAACCCAGAAAAACCTATATAAAGAATATTAATCATAACAGCTTTTTTTTTTGTAAGATACTTCTTTCTCCCGTGTAAAACTGTAAAACTTTAGTTTTGAATTGGTTTTTTTTTTTTTTTTTTTTTTTTTTTAGAAAAATGAAGCTTCTAAAAAGAAGTGAAGAGTGATAAAAAAAATGTAAGGATGACTTCCAGTTACAGTTAAAGATTAGCACTGTCCGAGACAGTTATGAAGAATAAAGGGAGTGTAACACTTTAAATGAAGATAAATGTCATCGTCGAGTCGTGTCTGGCATTCAGTCGAGTTTACAAAGACTCCTATTACTTTGTACGTATGTGTGTGTATGTGTATGTTGCAAAGGAATTCAAATTGGATTTGCAGTACGAAAACACTCACTGCTTTATTGTATACTTGTGTATGTGTGTGTCTTTATATGTGTATGTGTGAGTATTTCTGCCTATTTCATGAAGGAATTCAAATTGGATTAGCTGGGTGTCTGGAATCACTTTGGCGAGGCGAATTCCACGAGGCGCTAATTGAGGGAACTAGCGGTATTATCGGAGTGAAAACATGTCAGGTTAAATCTAGGAAAAAAAGGAAAGGACGAACATTAACACCCAGAGGGAAGTTAAATCAACGGAAGCCTTGCAATCACGAACGTGAGTAAAGAAGTCAATTTAGAATTTTTTCCCAGAGAAAATATGATTACGAAAAAAAGGCAGAATCGATGAACAAATCAGCGAAAATAAAATAAGCGAGTAAAAAAAAAAAAGAATGTTAGAAAATTACAAAGCAAAGAGGAGGGGGAGGCGAGGAAGTTTGAAAATAGAAAAAAACCGTACGAGGAAGAAAAGAGAGGAAAGAAGAATTGCGGGAGGAGGGTTTGGTAGAAGCGCTTATAATTACAATGTATTATTAGGGTTGCCAAAATAATTAGGCTTCCCCCTCCGCAGTATATTACACGGTAAACTAGGTGTGTAGTGCCACCTCCGGGGTTCTCTAAGGTCTCTGTGCCGTCGTTTTCGCCCGGGGGCGAGGGTGGGGGAGTTGGAGGGGGCGGGGGGGTTGGCGGGAAACACGTCCGATATGATGAAGGGTTCTTTCAAAATCAAGAATAGAGAGAGAAAGAAAGACTGAGAAAGGGATAGAAGGAGAGAGAGAGAAATGGAGGGACAGAGAGAGAGTGAGAGTTGTTTAATACAAGGGAAAAATATGTGATGAAAAGTGAAAGGTTGAAGTTGTCAGGTCTTGGTAATGACAGGGGGAAACGTCTTAACATCTTGGAATTTCAGACATTATTTTTGAGTAAATTTTGTAGAATACATATACATACATATATATATATATATATATTATATATATATATATATATATATATATATATATGTATTTATATGTAAATATACATACACATTTAATATATATATATATATATATATATATATATATATATTTACATATATATATATGTATACATATACATGTATATATACATATATTTATATATAAATATGTATACACATATATATATACCTATATATGGACATGTATATGTACATACACACTTACACACGTGTGTATGTGTACATCTAAGAGACGAGAGGGACAGAAACTGAAAGAGAGAGAAAGAGAGTGAAAGCGAGAGAATGACAACGCGAGAGAGAGAATGGCACGGCCGCCGAAACAGCAAAACCAAGAGGCGAAGGCAGATAGCGCGAAAAACATAGGCCTGGACGTCCCCGTTGTTTTATGGCTCTTATCTCCTGCTCAATTGAACGTCGAGGCAACAGTGATACAGTACATGAAGCTCCATTTATCAGGTGCAGCCATTCATTCACGGAAATTAAAAGCAGTCGGGGGAAAGTATAGAGAGAGGGGCCGCAAGATTTTTTTACACGCGTGTGGGTCTTTTAAAGTGGTGGCTATTAATCCCGCTGGTGAATAGCTATGGCATGTGCTGTTTTACACACACATACACACGTATATACATATACATATATATATATATGTATATATATATACATATATAAATTACGGCTGATTCATACATACTGTACAGTGGGTTCATCCACGATTCAGCAGTTGAAGCGTCAATGACCTTTGGCCTACTGCTGAAAAATTTCACATATATTGTATGTATATATACTGAATCGTGGATGAGCCCGCTATACAGTATGTATGAATCAGTCGTAATTTATATATGTATATATGTGTGTGTGTGGGTGTGTGTGTGTGTATAATATAATATATATATATACAGTATATATATATATATATATATATATATATATATATATATACATATATACGTACAGTTTATATATATATATATATATATATATATATATATATATATATATATATATATAGAGAGAGAGAGAGAGAGAGAGAGACATGCCGTGTACTCACATTGCTTTCTGTGAATTTCTAGATGCGGTCACATTTTGTCCTCAAATGGATTTAGTTTATACTCGCATTATTCATATGCCATGTATAACTGTATAATGCATACGTATCATTTTGTGGTTAAGAATTCTAAGCCTTATGAAATTTAATGCATTTGCAGCCTTTGTTGATAAAAAAAATCGTTATAAAATCTATTTTGCTACCAATAAATATGCAATGTAACCAGTAATTGCGTGCAAAGTATTACGTATACACTTGCTTTGCTTTACTGAGAATATTCTCAGTTGCTTATATTTTATTGTTAGGTTTAGATGGTTTTGAACGAATGGCCACGTCTTCGTATGTGTAAAGTGTTTGTGTGCATCGGTTTGAACAAACAGTTTGTTAGTCAAGTTACTTACCCGACTGTTTTGCTTATGTGTGTGTGTGTGTTTTTTTTTTTTAAGCAGTGGTATTAAAAAAGTTCGCATTGTAGAATCGTGTTGTGATAGTCTTTTTCATAGGTACTTAGATGAATATGAAATCATCGTTATCTGTGTCAAGTGTGCATATGTTTTCACACTTAGACGTAGAGTAAGAATTCACATCAGAATGAAGTCGATGTATAAAAGTTATACAGATGGGGAGGTGGGGTAGGGGTGGAGAAGGTGTGTGGTTAAGGGTGAGAGGGAGAGGGAGAACCGTTATTTGCTGTCACATTGACTGAAACGTCTTAGTAGGGGTCCTTGTTTGTAGTCTCATAATTGACATATGTTTTTACGTTAATTGAATGATAAAAAGGTTTACTGTAGAACAGAAAAAATAGCCAATTTGCCAAGAGAAGGACAAATATTGAGGAGCAGTTGGAAGAGAAAGAAGGCAAGTTGTTCCAAGGGGAAACGGGGGAGCAGACCCATCTGCTGCGTTTCGTGTCGCTTACGTTTTGCCCTGGGCGTTGAGTGTTACTGTTTACAGTGTGTCTCTGCTGCAGAAGTGAACCCACCAAGGTTTTTTTTTTTTTCTTTGCAGTTGACCTTGGCTGCATCTACATTGCTTTCTTTCATTCCATTTATTTTATCTGTTCCCCTTGGCATCATCCCTCTTGGCTGTTCAGCTCCCTTAACTTTATCTTGCTTCAGTTTTCGCAATCGTCGAAGAGCTAATAATCCGTCGGGCCTTCTCATTTAATTTCGAGACACGTTACAGTGGTCTGGTTCAATTAATTTAGAATTGTTTGACCTGACCGATGGTTAGTGTTGAATGGCCCAAGTTTTTTTGTATCTTGCATTGACCAGTGGGGGCAAATTCAAAGGTTGAATGTGTCCTCTTGTTGGTGTGTTTGTCATCTAATTAATTGGAAGGTGCTCCAGATAGTTTCCTGGGAAGCTTGTTGCATTTACTTGCGCATTAAGGTAAATTATCAGCTAGAACTTTGTTAAAACAGATATTGTAATTATCGCATTAAGTGGTCATACCTTAACGTCTTATGGAAGTTTCCATTTTTTTGTATAAATATTTTCCTGGTTATAAGCTATCTTAGCAACACTTGAATGGATGTTGAAGGGCATTAGATGAATTTTTTTTCTTTGTCAAATAACTTTATCACAGAAATTTCTTTTGCCCGGTAGCACACGTTGGGTTCAACAGGAAAAATATGATTTCATGGAATTTTATTTTAAATGATATGTTGACAGCATATAATATATATATATATATATATATATATATATATATATATATATACACACATAAAACCAGTACATATACACATATATACATATCTATCCATTAATCTATCTATTGTGTGTATGTATATGTATATGTGTATATATATATATATATATATATATATATATATATATATACATATATATATATACACATACAATAGATGGATAGATATGTATGTAAGTGTCTATGTATTGATATGTATGTAGGTGTGTCTGTGTATTGGTATTTGTAAATATATATACATAATATATCCTACCATTTGTTGGTATGTTTATTTATTCAAGTATTGTTAGACTTCCATATTCCTTGGTTCCTTAATTGCTGTAAGCCTAACACGTAAAATGTCTTGGAAGCCTAATTCAAATATAAACAGAGTAAATAGTAGGTGTAAAAAAGAATTTTTTTCTATTTCATTTCTTCTTTTGTAAAGGACTGGTGAAATATTAACCCGTACAAAAGTTAAAAAGACCAATTATCACTTTCAGAGGTACCAGATATTTTTTTTCATAATTTTGTATTTAAGAAACCTAAGAAGTGAATGGAAGGAGCCATATTAAGTATGATTATCCGTCAGCAAGTGAAATATGCCTCTGATAACAATGGTTGTTATTACTGTTTACTCTCATACAGAAACTATTTCTATCCAATTTATATTCAGCCGTCTGTCGCATTCGTCCCCAGTAACAAAAAAAAAAAGAAAAATACGGATATAGATCATTGTGTTTAATTGCTTCCGTGCGGCTGTCAAAAGGGATAATATTTTCCATAGCTCAAAGTGGTCCCCACTCCCCAGTCGAAATAATAATAAAAAAAAAAGAAACAAGGGGGAGATTTACAGGCTATTGGCACAAAAAACCCAAATATTGACACTACTTTCACCAGAGGGCAAAGTGGCTATAAATTACACCTCAAATGAATGTTTATATGAATAGTGATTAGAAATTTGTCATCTGTCATGAGCGACGGTTGATTTCATTGTACATAATTCATATCTCTCTCTCTCTCTCTCTCTCTCTCTCTCTCTCTCTCTCGTAAACCAAATGGTTTTCGTTTTATGGCTGCGGCTATAACTGACTTCTTTTGTACATACCTGTGTACATGCAGGCATTCACATGCTGGATTTCTTAATTTATACCAGTGTGCGTCCCCACTTGATTCTGCTGAACTGTCAAGTCTTTTATATATATTTATATTTGCATATTTTTTCTTTGTTAAGCTTGGAGGGAATGCCTTCAGTGGAAAATAGTGTTTCCTCAGGTCTTTAGTTATGTAAAGGTACCTTTACAAAACCAGATTTTTTTTTTTTTTTTTTTTTTTTTTTTTGCTTTAACTGTTGCTTGTTGTAGATTAAGTCAGTCTCATGCTTTTAGAGTAGGGCTTGTTGAACTTATTGTTTGTTGATCTGTTTGTCCATATTTATTTCTGATTTTCGTATGTTTTGCCATAATCCTCCTTATTTTGTTTTTCCTCTTTTTTCGTATGGAAATTCCTTCTGTGAAATCCTGCATAGCAAGTTAATGTCCTTTAGTCTTCATCCCTATAAATGTCAGCACACTGGAATAACGATGTAGATTGTCATAAAAAGTTAAGAGACAAAATGAAAAATAAACTTTATGTAGACTTTTAGGAAACAAATTTTGAAAAGAAAATAAACTTGTAAAAATTTATTATATAATTGATTACTTAAGGGAACGTAAGTCATCTTTCAGTTCAACATACCTTCGTAGCGCTCAATATAAAGGGCCTGGTACTTAAAAAAAAAATAGGATTACTGTAGTTTTGAGGTTAATGTCTAGCTTTCTAACATATGGAAGTTCCTTAGTATAGTAACACTATTATTGCAAATACCATCAATTTTTTTTAGTTTCTCTCTCTCTCTCAGCTATGGTAATGTGAATTAGTAATTCACCTGAGCCATGAAAAGATGTTTGTCATCATCGATATTTTATTTGAACAGTAGAGAGGGCAAGGAACATGTGAGGAGAGAGAGAGAGAGAGAGAGAGAGAGAAATTCTTCATGTCCCTGGCGAACAAACGAATGCTGAAAGCTTTGAAATTTATAAATCTGGAATCGATTGAGAGGTAAAGAAATGTACACATTGGCTTCACCAAAATCATCATTTATCTCGGCTCCTATAAATGAACTCCATTAATGATGTCCATTGAAGACGATAAAGCCAATATAATTTTCCCGTGGCGTCATTACCACCCAGTCAAGAAAGAAAATAAATTTTGCAAGCGCGAAAACAGTTACTGATACCTCCTATAAATCTCGCTTGATTGTGTGTCACGTCTACCATTTATTTTTGTTATTTTAAATTCCAGTTTTCTTAACTTGCTTTGTATTAGCATGTTTACATGCTTTAGTGGTGATATATACATGCACGTATACTTATGGCCTTAGACCACTTGTTAAGCACAAATTCATTTTTATTTTCCTGTTCATTCGAGGTAGTTCGGTGTCAGGTCTATTGATGTGCAGTTAAAAACATTAGTTTGCAATCTTAGGTATTTTGTGCCCCGCAAGATATTATTGTTTTTCTCATACAATATTAGAGGTGATAATGTTAATATGTTATTTATTTCCAATGAATCAAGTCAATAAAGCTTGTGAGATAAGAAAATGTCTACGGTTCCATTGGTTATATATGCTTATATATATATATATATATATATATATATATATATATATATATATATATATATATATATATAGAGCCTCGATGGCTCAGTCGGTTACAGCAGCAGCTTCGACTGTAGAGGTCTGTATGCGGGTTCAAACCCGCAGCCGACTGATCAAGAGAGGCAGACACTTTGCTATCCGTGACATCCTGGGATTATATATGTAATCAACGGATAGGTTTGCTTAAAAGCAAATGGATGTTACAGACTAAATACACACAAAACAATGCTACTACAACACCTTCTAAAACATAACAAACATCTTCACACGTCCCGAACTTCGCCATACCCGCGCAATAACTTCGCCGCTGGGAAGAAAGGGTCGGGTCGGTATGATACAGAAACATACGTACCGGGGCTAAGCGATGTCAGGCAGGGCAGCCGATCGAGACCACAGGTCTACCCCCAGCCAATCAAAAGTCCTTCAAAGAAGGCATCGTGCTTACCCCATACAAAAATGGAATAAAAGCACACGTTAAAAAAGAAGAAGAAGAAGATATATATATATATATATATATATATATATATATATATATATATATATATATATTCCTATATTATTATATATATATTATATATATATATATATATTCCTGGCTGAGATATTATTGCTTGTATATATAGTAACATCCCGATGATTTTAATGACCTGCGTTTTTCAAACACCTTAAATGAGAAACAAAGTACAAATAAATACGGCTTGTAAGGGTTTGGTAGAAATACCTGTCTTATTTGATAATGTTATCAGATTAAGCCACCTTTAAACCATCACGGGCTCTTGCGCCTCTGGGCGTCCCAGGGGAGTTTCCGGCCGAAACCTGTAGCTAATTAGACCTCACACCACCTGAAGCGCAAATGGCGAAGGGTCCCGGAGAGCATCACAACAGCTCCGCCTCCTTTTATAGGAATCATTGGCCTGTTTTCCTTAAGGATTATAATCCTGTCGCACGGCCTCTGGCCCAGTCTCAGTGTGTCGACCGTCTTCTCTCTCTCTCTCTCTGTGGAGTTGAGAAATTTACAAAACTGTAAAAAGACTAAGAATCAGGATACATGTCCAAAAATTACAGAACATTTTTTCTGTATACATTAAGCGAAATTGCTCTCTCTCTCTCTCTCTCTCTCTCTCTCTCTCTCTCTCTCTCTCTCTCTCTCTCTCTCTGGGGAGTTGAGAAAATCGCAAAAAACTAAAAAAAAAATTATTTCTGAACATTCCTCTCAAGAAATAGGATACATGTCCAGAAGTTACAGAACATTCTTCTGTATACATTAAACGACACTGAACTGTTTCTCTCTCTCTCTCTCTCTCTCTCTCTCTCTCTCTCTCTCTCTTCTCTCTCTCTCTCTCTCTCTCTTGGGGGGAGTTTAGAAAATCGCAAAAAACTAAAAGAGAAAAAAATTCTCGCTGAACAGCCCTCTGAAGAAACAGGATACATGATTACAGAACATTTTTATTTGTACACAAAACTGCATGTCTCTTCTCTCTCTCTCTCTCTCTCTCTCTCTCTCTCTCTCTCCTAAACCTCGAGCATGAGTTTTCAAGGGTCATCCTTTGTGCCCCGTGATGGTTTTGGGCTGGTGTGACCTCCCGGGACGCGTGTCGACCAAGGAGTGGATCCTTAACGACACTGCTGGGAATTGTTTATATGAAGGCTTCTACTTATTTATCTGCTGAGATTTGTTTCTCGGAAAGCTTCTGCTTATTAACTTTTTGCCTTTTAATGTCGTTTGTCGATGACTGTCTGACGAGTCTTTGTGTATAAAATTTGTTCTCTCTCTCTCTCTCTCTCTCTCTGTTATTGGGTCATTATGACTTTGCTACAAAACGTCCAGTAGGTTTATAAATATAAACGCTGCTACAAACTGTCCAACATGTTTATAAATATAAATACCGAGTAATAATAATAATAATAATAATAATAATAATAATAATAATAATAATAATAATAATAATAATAATAATAATATTATTATTATTATTATTATTATTATTATTATTAGTAGTAGTAGTAGTAGTAGTAGTAGTAGTAGTAGTAGTAGTAGTTGCCGTGGGTTTTATTTTCATTATCGAATATTAATGGGAACTGAAACACCAGTATTTGTGCAAGCCACCATCACGGGAATACAAAACATTTGAAAATGCTGTAGGTTGAAACTCCACGAATATAGGAGACCCTTTCATGCTATTATACCTCCAGTCATTATTTATTCTTAAGGACCAACCTGTCATCTGATTATAATTAGCCGACAAGGAGCCCTTAAAATCAGAATTTCGACTTAAGAGCGAAAGGTGTGAATTCTTAAACGACTTTTTAAAATCCCACATTTGAAAACTTCGGAGGGGAAAGGTAACCTCCTTGGGTATGCCTCAAGGAGTTTACAGATTTTCCCAAACGCGCCTCGGAGTTTCCTTCCGAATTTTGCTGGTAATTGAAAAGTGGGCGGGACTCGGTGCTCATTAGGATTGGATTAGCAGTGATCCTCGTTAAGCAGATTTTCTCCCTGGGTCGCTGCTGCTGCTGCTACGACCTGACCTGACCTGGCCTGAGCTCTCTTCTCCCTTTCCGAGGAGCTCCGCCCCTCTGCTCGATCCGATCTCCTCTATCCGTTTTAATCCCCTAGGCAGTAAATGAGTTTCTTTTTGTTATTTAAGCACACTGACACCACGCACCTGATGTTTTCGTGCGTCTCTTTATTCTTGGCCTATTTGTTGTTCATTTGGAATTTTAGAGGATTTATTTTATATAAATATTTCATAAATTTCTCAAGAAACTTAAGATTGACTGATGCCCCCTGGTAGCGATTATTACGCTTTCAGGCAATCATCACAACTTTGGGTTTGTTTTTACAGGTGCTGTTTCTGTTAGCGTTTGAAATTTTGAAGACGATTTGTTTTGATGCAATGAAATTAACTGTGAAATTCATTATGTCATGTTCGTATGGTGGTCATCTTATTCAGTTTTTACGAAGTTCTGTTTACATGAAATTCTGTAAATACATTTGGCAAAAATTTTTTGAAATTATGCAAATTTGTGTTTGAAAAGTATATTTATGTAGTATTTGTATACATATATATACATTATATATACATATATATGTGTGTGTGTGTCTATATATATACACGTGTGTGTAAATTATACACCATGATTTTTTTATGAGCAAATGGTCCATTCTGCATTTTACTCGTGTAATCTTCAGTGTTATCAACTCCCGCATACCGAATCTTGAAAAACAGTTCAGTATCAGTTAATTTCTTTTAGTATTGCTGATGTATTCCAGCGAAGCAGTTCCTTGAATGTGTGAGGCAGTGATGAAAGGGTTTCATTTGGAACTGAACTTTGCGTAAATAACGTGTATACATTAGTTTGTGTGTGCCTTAAGACAGTGGCAGATATACAGGTAAAATTTTGTTTACGCAAAATGATAATATTATTGTATTTTGCAAGGTGTTGTTTTATTCACCATCCGCGAGTAGGCTGTTGATGCGTTGTTTATTTAAACAATCTCACATTTTCAGGTTTCGAAGTTCCCAAATTTGTATACTTTCATAAGCCATATATGAGCGTTGTCTTAAGAAGTGAAACTGGTTGACCTCTCTCCTGTAAAGATATATCAGATGTCATATGCAGGAGAAAGGTCAACAGTTATGATCTCGGCACCTCCAGAAATTTGTTGACGTATAAGTGGCAACAAAAGAGAGAGAGAGAGAGAGAGAGAGAGAGAGAGAGAGAGAGAGAGAGAGAGAGAGAGAGGAAGGGCAAGAGTGCTCAAGTCCAGCTCGGATACTTGAACAGGGGTAAGATATCAAAGTATTTTGTTGCCGTCCTTTATATTATTTTTTATTTTTCCTCTAATGTAATGTTCTTTTTTTTCTCTAAATTTATGTTATGTATTTTTTTTAAATTACGTGGTTTGGTTTTTTCCAGTTAGAGTTCCCAGTAGGTGTTCGATTATTATTATTATTATTATTATTATTATTGTTATTATTATTATTATTATTATTATTATTATTACTTTCTCTCTTTACAGTTTATGGCTTAATTATTGTTTTAAAACAAAGTATGCGTATGCCATAAAAAAAGCCTTCTTAATAATAATAACCCTAACATTATCCACCTCTGTCTTATATTAGACGACCATCAAACTGAATGCATGTTTAATAACCCAGGTACGTATCTCATTACAGCTCCATTTGCCGTCCTTTTAGTGGCTGAAACAAATATATGCACAGGGTCGGAATGTCCGGCTATTAAACACGCCTTGAATTATGATTGCATGTATTTACCGATACAGGATACAATACTACCCTTCCCCCCACCCACCCTATCCTCCCACCCTCTCCCACCAGACTGGGTCATATATCGTCATAAATTCCCATAAATCACCTGTCGGGAAATTGGGGCTTAAGTAGAGTTTCACCAGCGGCTATCAAAATAATTACAATGGTGTTTGCATTGAAATTAGCGTCGGGTGAGAATTCGCATTCCTTAAAAAAAAAAAAAAAAATCATTGGCAGTGTGATTTATGCCGAGGTGTTTTTCGTGTTATTGAGAGCTGTTTAATTCGTCTGTCTTTGTCTATAATAATAAAAAAAAAAAAAAAATAGGTATCGGGAGAAAGGGTCTTTATTTTATTTTTTTTTGTCATTTTGCCTTATATCTTTATTATCACCATGTTGCTGTTATTTCTCATGCTGATCAGTAAAGTACTTACTGTGAGTTTTTATTTTTTATTCGTTCTTATATATACTGTATATATATTTTTAATATAGTTACCGTTAATACTTTTTATAATAGCCTCTCCCGTAAATATTAGTTATTGGCATTCTTATTTTTTTATTCCTGCATTATCGTACACAGCGATTGTCTGATTGTACTTTTGTAATTTCGTGTCAGTTTCTAGATCATAAATATTTTTCTCACCGTTATTATTAGGTATCAATATTTTCCTGTTTTCAAATTGCAGGTATATATCTCGTTAGTTCGCTAATAATCTTAAGATTAACTTGCAGAAACGAATGAGTATTTAGGTAGGTTTACACAGAAATACACGTAAGAGGTTGCTCATTAAGATGTGTCTGGTAAAAAAAAAATAATGTTAATAGTAATAACGGAAGTAGTGACACAAGTAAATTAGTAATTGGTTGGATTAATCAGCACACTGAGGTAAACGTAGAGTGATCGGAAAGGCGATACTTAGAAAAAAAAACTTTAGTGAATTTTTTTAATACTGTGGGTTGGAAGTGTTAATATATACTGTAGTTCAACGATACATGTTCTATGGTATTCTATTGTTGGGTTTTTTTATCCAGTGGATAAGAGATTCAACTAGCTGAGACTTGCCCTCACAGTTTACGGCAAGACAGTTTTAGTTTTTATTCCCAGGAAGACCTGGATAAGTAGTACAGGAAACTGTACTTGTAGTGACGTAAAATATTTTATTTTTACGTTTGTCCTTTTATCCTATGTTTATTTATATTTACTTTTATTTATTACTAATGAACTTTGGTGTTTGCAAAATCCACGGTTCTTTACACTTGTTATCTTCCCCTCAGTTGCTCCCCTCACTTCACGACGCCAGATAACCACCAGTTACTCTTTGCTCCCCTCACTCTTTTTGTTGGATTTTTTTAGCCTCTTTGTGTCCCATTGCCGTTCCCACAAGACTGAATCGGTTTGTAGTACAACAAAGGAATGATACCTTGTATGATGTAAACTATCCGAAAAACCCCCCCTGAATTTCAGTACGGTAATACCGAGAAAGTGTCTTCAAGGAATACACACCTGACTAATTCAAATTATATACGGAGATATGAACCAGTTTTATGCATTATTATTATTGTTATTATTATTATTATTATTATTATTATTATTATTATTATTATTATTATTGCTTACACATCTGACTAATTCAAATTATATATGGATATAAACTAGTTTTAAGCATTGTTATTATTATTATTATTATTATTATTATTATTATTATTAATTCAAATTACACATGGATATGAACCAGCTTTAAGCATTATTATTATTATTATTATTATTATTATTATTATTATTATTATTATTATTATTATTATTATTTTTTCCTCCCACTCACCAGATTCGGAAGGCTCTCCCTGCTTCCGTTTGTTCTGGCTCGTATAACCTTTCGTCCTCTAAGAGGCCTTTTGCCTAACGTTTCCTTCCTCGTGGTCAAAAATTCTCTACTACTTATCCCTCCTATTCCCGTTTTTTTTTTTTTTCTCTCTTTTTTTTTGCCCTTCTTGTGCCTGGGTCACGAAATGACCCGAGTTACCTGCCTCACTGACCTTTGTTCTTAAAATCATAATGCTCTGTATGCATAGTCTTCCTAAATCTGCTGTATTTTATATATATAATTTATATGTATATATATATATATATATATATATATATATATATATATATATATATATATATATATATATATATATATATATATATATATAGATAAAATTTTAATGCTCTATAAGCATAGTGTTCCTAAATCTGCTTTATTATAATATACGTACATATATATATATATATATATATATATATATATATATATATATATATATATATATATATATATATGTATATATATATATATATATATATATATATATATATATATATATATATATATATATATACAGTATATATATACAGCAGACCGATAGATAGATAGATATAGATATAGATGCAGGTATACATATAGATATAGATATATTATAAGCAGGGACTATCGCTTGAAAATAGATAGTGACGATATTCTCCTTCCTGTAGGATTCTAACCGCCAACCAATTATTATTTAGTCGTTATGATAATACTCAACGTGTTCTAAGCTGCCCAAATAATTCGGCCGTATCTCCTCATATATTCATAATTACTAAGCTATCATAATCATCGTAAAAATAGCATACTTACGAACGTTCATATTAGACAGATACAAAGCACCCATACATACACTTGTACGGAGATTAAGACTTGCACACAAATGAACGAGTTATAGTATGATTAGCTCACCAGTATAACGTTGTTTGATTATTGATATTGAATCTTGGGCATCTAAATAATTAATGATCGCCTTTCTTTTGACAATTGGAAGAATAGTACCCAACCAAAGGTAATTTGACCCAAGATGACGTCCATTCAGTTTGCGTGTGATGAAAAATGCACCGATACGCATTCTTCTGTTTGTATCGAAAACACTAATTAATGACATTATTATTGTTTTTTAATCCGTGAATAATGAAGCTTTGTGAGGGGCAGAATAAATTTTCATATTTAATATTTCAGTAAATGAACTGAGATTACAGTTGTTTCAAACGTCTTGTTAAAGTGATTGATTATTGCATTGCATTCTTTATATTTGGATGTAGAGCACAGTGCATTGAGATGTTATTTGCAGTGTACATGTAATTACGCGTACTTATAACGCTGTGCTATAACAATATGACAGTAGGCCAATATTACGCGTACAGAAATCCATATTGTAATCGATGCGTGCATTATGCAGTTTCCATTTTATACACATGAGTAATTCACTCACATTTCTGTATTGAGCACCGTCCTTGTTTTGTATTCAGATGATCATAAACCAGGTAAGATAACACTGAATATTATTTAGATTTAGTATTGAATAGATTTTTTGAGATGATTTCAACAGAAAACGGGATGATAATTACAACAGAAAATGGGAGGAAATCCCAACGTAATGGACGTCTTCCATTGCCAATATTTCGGTACGATCAGGTTCGGCTCTATGCAGACCCCGAAGATTTAGGATGATGATGTTACTGATTGAGTCTTTGCTATCTACTCGTAGCAGCAGGAAGACCACTTGGTGGCACAAGGCAATGGTAATATAACAACAGTAACGGCCATGGCTGCTGTGTTTAGCTTAGCTAAAAGAAGTAATTAGTATCTGGTTTTGAACAGGGAGTACACTGAATGAAAACGGAGAATTGGCCTCCTCGGCGCAAATGCTTAGCACTTATGCATTTTTCATTGCAACAGTGATCTCTGACCTCGATTTCCTCCACCTTTTTGGATATACTCAGTTCTACGAGTTTTAATCCAGATAAAGAAAACCTTCGCACTGCAGGTTGAGGTGAGGAGTTTAACCTTAACCTCTTTCCCGCAAAGGATGTAAATTTCCTCTTGTACCTAAGTGTATCTGTCGAATTCAGAAGAATTTTGCTAGAGCTGAAAACATCTTGCCCTCACTACCAGATACATATATGCATATATATATATATATATATATATATATATATATATATATATATATATATATATATATATATATGTATATATGTATATATATATATATATATATATATATATATATATATATATATATATATATATATATATATATATAATATATTTATATGTGTTTTATATATATATGTATATATATATATGAATTTGTCATTATTACGATGTAATGGCCGCTTATCATTCACATATTTGTAGTATAACCACAATGAATTCGTAATTTTTCTGTTTACTTGTCCAGTCCGTTCTTTAAGGAAGTCACGGCCTTAGCAAATGTTGCTGGAACACAGGAACATGAAAATTCTGACGTTTTGTCATAAAGTAATCCTGTTAATAAACGTGAAACGTAATTTCAAGAATTATTAAAAGAGGAAAAAACTTGGAAAGAGATGGTTCACTTGTGTATTGTAATCCTGAATTCAGTATTCTCGGCTTTAATGGGAATTTATATTTTAGAAATAGTTGCTAGTGGTTTCATATTAGAGGAACGCATTTCAATATCTCCCCGCAGGAGTATCACAGTGAGTTCCACATCTCAGGATGGTTAAGGAGTTGAGGAATAAGCCCCAATTAAGTCTCAAATTCACTGTAGCATCATCAACCTGCAGGCCTTCATTTGAAAATGTTTATGACTTCATGGGAACAAAATTCAAAGAGTGAGGCTAGTAAAATTAAAAGTTAGCTTTGATATGTACAAAACTGTGAGCTGTATAGAACAGAAAATTCTGCATTAAATACAATTAAGCTGTAAAATCACGCAAAAAATCAACTATTTTATGCTAAATATTGAACGAGTTATAAACAAGAATTCAAGTAATGTATTTGAAACGCCAACTTGTTTAAAGGAGAAAAATTCAAATATTCTTATCCTATTTATTTGGAGAACATGTTTGATTTAAGAATCGTAGACAAAGTGGCAGTGTATAGGACCAGTTTAGTGTTCTTAAAATATTGAGTAGTAAGAAAAATTTTTGTATCCAGTTTTTGACAAATACGAATAATCTTTTATTTTAATTTTCAACTCTAATCTTACCCACTAGTCAACAAAATAAAATAAATACCTCCATTCAGCACTTTGATGCTTTCACGTACTATCTAATGCTAGTAAGTAATGATTTTTTAGTGCCCTTGAGGTTTTCTCTTTAAACATATTACTGTTTTACTAGCCTGGGAAAATAAAATAAAATTATTACTTTTCCCATGACATTCTCTTCATATGAAAATTAGCGTTTGGTCTAACCTCTTGATTTTATTACTTTTCAAAACAAACAATCTTTAGGGACTCAGGTTCCTGTCATAAAATCATCCGTTTTTCCGTCGAGTGTTGCTACACGGTGCTTGATCTTTGTGGGTTGGTTACTTTTATTGTGTATTTTTGTTTGGTACCTTTTATAGGCTTTGGAAAGGCGTATGGGGTATGTATCCACGTAAATATATGACATGTTGAATACATTATTAGGACTTTTAGCTTTAGATTCCTTTTTGATTTGTCATAGGACTGTATAGAAAACAGTTTTAATTTTTTTATGAACATAGGACTGTGTAGGTACCCTTTTTTTTGTAGGGTTGGGTTGATATTTTTATCACTTATCTCTGTCTGCATAATTTTCTTTCAGGGATTCTGCCGTAAAATGTCGCTGGTCTTTCTCCGGAGCTTGAAATCTGAGTAAGCAGTGGACTTGGGTTCATATTTTTTTTCTAAAGTGGTTTCCATTTTTTTTTACCTTCTTGTTTCCGTCAACTTCTGTTCTGTTATAAATCTTTCTCATTATTATTTACAACAAGCCCCATTCTTTTTGTTTCCCAGTTTCCTTCCTTGTGTCCATTAATATTAATTTTCCCTTCCCCTTAGTCTAATTGCCATGAAGCTTACTCTTTCTTTTCTTGCCCTTTCTTTTTCATGTGCTTTCCAAACTTTTTTTTTTTTGTATCAGGTCCCATTTTTTTTGTTCTTCCCCTCCTGGTATGCTTCCACTTGGCCCTACCCATTTTTCTTGCCCTTTCTTTTTCTTATGCTCACTAGGTCCAGCTCTTTTCTCTCCCCTTTCCCTGTCCTTTTTCTTCCCTTTCTTTGCCTTGGTTTATTTAGGACAGACAAGTCCAGTGGGTTGCGCATTACTGGGGTATGCATAAAAAAAACTAAATACTTATCACAATTTATATTGCATTATCCTTGATGGTTATATGGATGTAGCCTCATTAGGGAGATACAGTTTCTTTAATGATAATTTTCCCACGCGACGGGTTGTGAGAAACACGGAGGGAACCACAAGCATCTCACACAGGCCTTTCTTCTCCTTCATACAAAGGAAGCCACATATCGCTTTCGAAGTGACTTCGCTCAAGTCACTCAGAAAGCCTTGAGAATAACAGGAGAGGAAAAAATAATGAACTGGAGTTGGTTTTTAGTCTTTTAGGAGCATGTGAAAAGGAAAACAATAAGAAGACCACAGAGAGTCGCGTCAGCTCCTCGGGAGAACAATGACGTTGAGAATTACAAGAAGACCTGCTGCAGACGGTCAGACCTCCGTGGCTATAAGGAGCCTCCTCCTCCTCCTCCTCCTCCTCCCTCTCTCCCTCCCTCCTCCTCCTCCTCTCCTCCTCCTCCTGTTTCTCCTCCTCTTACTCCTTCTCCTCCTCCTATTTCTCCTTCTCCTCCTGCTCCCTCCCTCCTCCTCCTCCTCCTGCTCCCTCCCTCCTCCCTCCTCCTCCTCCTCCTCCGCCCTCCCCCCCTCCTCCTTCTCCCTCCTCCTCCTCCTCCCCTCTCCCTCCTCCTCCCTCCCCCTCCTCCCCTCCTCCTCCTCCTCCTCCTCCTCCTCCTCCTCTACTATGCCCTCCTGCCCCCCATCCCCCTATCGATCCACCGCCCCGCCTGTGCCAACCAGATCGAATAGATCTGGAACCGAAGAGGTTCGCTGGGCTCGGTTCTCGCATCATTAAATCTTGGCTGTACAAAAGACCTCTGGAGGAGAGGACGCCCATAGAGGAGAGACGTCTTTCCCTCACACTCACGCAGACAATGGAGGAAAGAAAAAGGGACTCCCCAAAGACAAAGGTGGATGGACTCGGGTCCACTCTGGGGAGATCAAAGAATAACAATGACAGAGACAGCCATAAGACAACCGTGGTGACAATGGCCTCCTCTTTCCATGTATTCTTTTTTTTTTCTCTTTCTCTTTCTCTCTCTTTGTTGATGGATACCAGAAACCCTAAGAGGAATTTATGGCCAATCCCGGGAGATTATTTTCTCCTTGAGAAATATCGTTATCCGCGTCCCACAATGCAGAATGCCCACTGTGAGAGCCGATGAAATTGTGACTTTGTGACTGAGAATTCCAGATGATGCTGGAACATTAGTATTACCCAGTAAGAAGAACCCAGTTGTTTATCTTTTATCACCATCCCTCCTTGTGACCCTTTATCCAAATGTTAGTTAACATTCAGTGATAAAAAAAGACCGTTCTTAAATGAAATAATAGCGACCCCCCTCTAGCGAGACCAAAGGCACCCGGTTCCCCATCAGGAGAAAACAATAAAGTCTAAACTGGCTCTATTCTCAAAGATGGCCGCTGGCCCTTGAGTTGACAAAAGAAGGTCGAGGGAGCGCGTGTGGTTTCTCAAACAGGTTTTTTTTTTTTTTTGTTACCTTTGGTAGTTGTTTAGTGATTGTATTATCAGTTTTATGAACGTCTCCTAGAACGTAGCTGTGGAAATGACACGTTCACACGGTTTAATTTTACTGTTGCTTTTCTTTGAAATACCTTTCTCATTCTGTTGTCATTCATATAATTCACTTAAAGCATCTGGCAAGGGGATTAAAACATGATATAAAATATAAACAGGTTATACGGCAACGAGGACAGTCGAACAACGGTGTGCTAGATCTTTTGCCTTTGCTTTAAGGCATTCCCAAGCTAACTCCTTTGCTTGAGATGTTTTAAAGTGAAAGTAAAAGACATTGCACATCTTTGCTGCATTTTCATCGTGGCCATATATTTCAAAAGCACATCATGTGAGCAAAAAGATGAAAGAAAGAATAATTGCATTATAAGCGATAAACCTCATATTGACATAGTCGGCTGTTTGTTCATTACCTGAATAGGCAAATCATTTACCGAAACTTTACTGTGCTACTTAGAACAAATAATCGGTGATTTTTACATGCGAAAAATTTTACGAGCTTAAGCTTAGATTTTTGTCATGTATATATATATATATATATATATATATATATATATATATATATATATATATATATATATATATATTATATATATACACACACGCATACATATATAAATGTATGCATATATGTGTGTGTGTGTGTTTGGGTTGGTGGGTGGGTGCAATACTTGCAAAATTGCGACCTCTAATATTTGTAGATTGTATGGTTACTCTGCCTTATTCATCGTAGAGCATTATTTTTTATATATTTCCTGTGATTCATAAAGTAAGACTCGTTTATGATAACTTTATGATTCAGATTTTATTTGCGTGTCAAAGAGATAAGACTTTTTAGACCTCTATCTTTGCTTGCGAGGTCAGCCAGATTTTTCTCATTCTCTGTTCGTGTTTTCTTGTTAAGAGCAACTTTATGTGTTAATTGAGAGGATGGGTGTTACTTCTTTGTTATTCTTGATTTTTTTTTCTGCGCATTACTATTGATTTTGCTGGTTTTTTTTTTAGATGATAATGGTTTTCGGTTTGCTTTTTATTATTAGTATTATTAATTTTAGTAAGGACCTAAAATCCTTGTAAACTTAATCGAGTCCTGCTATTGTTTTTCTTATAAATGTTTAGCGGCTGCTGGTTTGATTATTATTATTATTATTATTAAGAGTAGTTATAAGAAGAAGCTAAAACCCTCATTAGCTTAATCGTATCTTACTACTACTTTCTTATAAATGTTTACTGTTTGATTTATATTATTATTATTATTATTATTATTATTATTATTATTATTATTATTATTATTATTATTATTATTGAAAAGTAGCTGTTTCAGCGGCATTTAATTTGCATAAAATCTTCTCTGTTCGTCTCAAAATCTTCTTTTCATCAGCGTGTAGGTGGTATATCAAGCTTCCTAAGGATATGTAAAGGTTGTAAGACGAATAGAGAAGACTCTAGACAAATTAAATGCCGCGGAAACAGCTATTATTTTCAATTCTACTGTTCTCATGGAAGGTCTCCTTAATTATTATTATTATTATTATTATTATTATTATTATTATTATTATTATTATTATTATTATTATTATTATTATTATTATTATTATTATTATTATTATTATTATTATTATTATTATTGAAAATATCAGTAGTAGTTTTAGTTAGAACCTAAAATCCTCATGCGCTTCACTGTATCTCGTATCTCGCTTGTCAAAAAAAAAAAGTAAAAATCCTTCTTTTATTGATACCCTCTCTCTATAACATATTGTCTTGACGGCCGGATATGCTTTAAGTTCACCTTTCAAGAAAAAATGCAGCGGGTCTCGTAGCCGACAGATAATTTATTTCTTTCTCATACGTCGCTTGGGGCGGGTCGTGCTTGCCAGCAAGTATGTGTTCTGCTTGATTTGGTAGGATTGCCTTCCAACGATAAGGGCCTTGGTTGACTTTCGATTTCTCCTGGGATATTTAATTTATTTTTCGATTATTTATTTTTTAGTGTTTTCGTATATTGTTAATGGGTCAGTATCTGTGGTATTTCTTTTTTATATTGTGTATCTATTTAATTGTTTCTTATTTATATATCTTATCTGTAAAGACGTTTGTTGGTTTGTGGTTGGTTTTTCATTAGATTTATTTATTCTTTTCGTCTGATATCATTGTCATGTCCACGTCTGAGGTTTTTTAATTTTTATATTTGTTTATCTATCTAACTGCTTTTTCATTCATCTATACATTTTATTGCTTTTTCATGCATCTGTACATCTTATTGCTTTTTCATTCATCTATATATAGTTTTTTGCTTTTTCATTCATCTGTACATCTTATTGCTTTATCATGCATCTTTATATCTGACTTTCTATTTTCTTGTATTTTGTTTATGCATTACGTTTATTATCAGTATCCTATCCATATCTGAGGTTTTAATTTTTACATTTATTTGTCTAATTACCCTTTCATTCATCTCTATATATATGAAGACGTTGTCTGTTTGTTGAATTTTAGAGTATATCCTTTTGCTTAAGTAATTACATGCAGTTAGAAATTATTTATAGGTTTTATTCCTTACGACGGTGATCATAAATTCACCAACAAGAAATTTAGCCCTAATAAAAAAAATAAATATGTGATGTTTGGTTAAATATATCACTAATATTTTTACAGCAGTATCCCCCATATTCTGTTATATTGACTCTTGCAATTGCAGTATTCCTCATGTTCTATTATATTAATACTTGCTGTTACCCTTATGAATTATCTTTAATCTTAACCACCGTCCATCATAGCATCGGACATACCACGGGCACGGAGGAACGCCTCACTCCACGTGAGCTAAAGGGGCATGATGCTGTGATTGAAGATTGCATGAACAATATAGTTAGCTATTTCCTAGTTCCTTATCTTTGTAATAAGGTTCTGTTAACTCGGCTAAAAAAAAGAAGTGGGTTTAAAGAAGACGAGACCATGATTTCCTGTGTTGCCACATCGTTTGGTGGATTTCGAAACTTTGTTTTATTAAGGTTTTGGGGAAGAAAAGGACATTTTTTGGTGATGTGTATCTTGTGGGATTTTCTGAATGAATAAATTTATGGATTTTTTTTTATTGGAGCTTGCCATCAATAGATGAATGGCTCTCTCTCTCTCTCTCTCTCTCTCTCTCTCTCTCTCTCTCTCTCTCTCTCTCTCTCTCTCTCTCTCAAGAAAAAGAAGAGTGATTTAAAGTAAGTTCGTTTTTACGGAATGAGAAACATGAATATGTTTCTTAGCATTTAAAGTCTCCGTCAACCTTTGAATCAACTGTTTGTAGTAATCGCCCATTTGCGCAAGCGCATGATACATGCGTCACTGTGCCTCTAAGTTTACTCTCTCTTCTTCTTCTTCTTTTTTTTTTTGTGAGTAATTGTCGTTATGCCCAAATACCTCCAATTTCATTTCCTTGCCCTTGGAAGAACACTCCTACTGAACATTTGATTGTGTTAAGAAACCTGTCCGGTTACAGGAGAAATGCCACGTGGATGAGAAGGATTAGTAAAAAAAAAAAAAAAAAAGAAAAAGGTTGAAATGAAATATAAAGGTGTGTCGCGTTGCCACATTTCCTTATTGGTTCATTCATGGCTGTTATTTTTGATTCAAGATTTGTAGCGAATTTATTGCTCTTTTGAATTTTTTTTTTTTTTGTCCAAGGTTATGATAGCCCCTTTTAATTAAGCTCCTTTCAGGTTTATTGATATTAAGGATTATTCTGTATCTATAATTTTTTGGCCAGTGCTCTATGATCGTCATGCTTTAGAGTGACTTTTCTAATTGTGCTGATAATTTGCAAGTTTTCCCTACTTGTCACATTTTGAAGATTTTCCATCGAAAAGTTTAATCAGGTTTTTGAAGTTATCGTTTTGTCTTGTATTCTTAATGTTTACTATTTTTTCCAAAATGCTTTGTAATTTTATTCAACTGTGTTTCTCATATTTCAAGAAAAAATTTCTTAGTTTCTATAGAAGAATATTGGAAAAAAACTTTTTTTTTGCTCCCAAGCTTTTATAATTTTCGTTTTGGCTTATTTTCTTAACATTCGATAACAAAAAAGTTAAGTACTCGTTGATTTTAATTTTAAAAATGTGTAGACTTCAAGTAAAAAGGGGAAACTCGTCGAGCAATTTTTCTTTTGCCGGTGTTTTTGTTACTTTTATTAAGAAAAAATTAGTTTCATTAAAGCATATACTCTGTGGTACCTTTATAAAAATTCGTATTGATAATCATTTCAGTATCTGTTCATTCCTGAGTTTGAGTACGCGTAAAAGAGAGGCTGTATGTGTGTGCGTGTGTGTTTGCGTGCGTGCATGCGAGAGAGAGAGAGAGAGAGAGAGAGAGAGAGAGAGAGAGAGAGAGAGAGAGAGAGAGAGAGAATGGAATCTGCCGCTTTCCTCTCTCCCCCTGAGGAGAATAATAGGCAGTGCTGGTGTAAATGAGATTCCAAGGAATTTTTGTGTTCCAGTAAAAGCTAATTCTCGGGGCGTCTTTAAGAGTTGTAATTACGGAGTATTTGGGCAGAGCGGCGCGGGCTAATTGCCGGGTCCAGGTGTGAAAGCTGGTGGCTGGATCGTTAGCCTGGGTCAACACCAGTAATTAGACAGTTTAGTGGTTAAGAGTTCGGTTCGCCTGTGCTCAGGCAAAGGGACCATCTTCATCGGCTTCTGGAAGGTGCCGGAAGTGAGAGAGAGAGAGAGATGTGTTGCAGTCTCTGTTTGGAAGCGAAACTCATTTAAAACTGGGTAGTGTTTCATTAATGCCAGCAAACAGCTTCGTAAACCTATTGTTTACTTTTACGTTTTAAATACAGTTCATACTTACTTATATATTTGTTCATACTTATAAATTTGTTTACTCTAGTTTATAAATACGTGTTTCTTCCATTTTGTTATTTCCTGCGAATTAATGAATATTTATAGGGTTCTAAGTGGTTGTTCTTTTTTATTTCATCAGTGAAGTTGTTTCCATATGAATGTCATGACTTAGAATTCAAGTGGTCCAGATGTGTGCTTTTGGGCACATGTTCCTTAAATTTTTATTTTTCAAATCCTAAAGCAATGGAATTATGTGCAGTAGTATTATTTGTACCAACTATAAGATATGAATTTGTCTAAGTTTGTGATTAAGGAGCAAACTGAGGGTGTAAAGAACACTATAAAGGGAGAGAGAGAGAGAGAGAGAGAGAGAGAGAGAGAGAGAGAGAGAGAGGAAAACTGTATTTATATCAGATTAAATCACTGGAATGATTAATAAGCAAATCTTGGTAATATTGCTAGTCACAAAAGTTGAGTTGTGTAGATCAAGTGTTTGGGATTATAGTAGCTGATTA
>NC_089761.1:23628143-23643143 GCF_040412425.1 Macrobrachium rosenbergii | reverse complement strand
CCTCATAAACTCATTCCATTTTCACACCTTCAGACGTCCCGAGTTAATCCGCCCTAATCCGTTTGATGGTTTGTCTTAATGATTTCAAGAGGAGCCGGATTTTTAGGATGAGCCACAAACATGGGATTGCTCTCTCTCTCAGTGGCCATTATCTATCTATCTATCTATCTATCTCTCTAACTGTCTCTTTTCTGTCACTTGCTGTGTTCTCTCTCTCTCTCTCTCTCTCTCTCTCTCTCTCTCTCTCTCTCTCTCTCTCTCTCTCTCTCTATATATATATATATATATATATATATATATATATATATATATATATATATATATATATATATATATATATATATATATATATTATATATATATGTGTGTGTGTTTGTATATTGGTAAAGAACACAGTTTTCGAAACTTAAAAAATACTTCAAGAAGTTAAATTTCACAGGAATCAGCAAAATGAAGCCTAAGAGAACCCTTACTTCACTCTTTTAGCAAAAATTTCTATAATTGCAAACGATATTTTCAATATATATATATATATATATATATATATATATATATTTATATATATATATATATATATATATATATATATATATATATATGTATATGTATATGTATATGTATATGTATATATATATATATATATATATATATATATATATATATATATATATATATATATATATATATATATATATATATGTTATAGTTAGTATAAAATATGATCTACAGGTCACTTTTTATCAGGTACGTATGTTATATTGTGGAAGACCACAATGCCCTCTTTACTTCTCAAATTCTTCAGACTTGTTGGACTGTGTCTATATAACGCAACCGAGCCGTGTTTGATATAATAATAATAACACGCCATATTGACACGTGTACTCGGACATTAAATTGTTTCACTTATAGTAGTATTTTAATACAATTCAACTCATAATTCCTCGTAATATTATGATTTTTTTGCCGATTGTTTATTAATGTACTAACTCACATAGTCCAAATGACTTTTGATAATAAGCTGTAGTTGTGTCTGCTAATCCGTTGCTACAACATAATATGTAATTGGTCATGTGGCACTATTACTTTTTTAATGTAAAGGACACGTGTTTTCTTGTTTTACTTCATTATGTAATTGGCTCCTACTGTCGTTAAAAATATACTGCAAGTGATTTAAATTATGTTTTAATATTGTAAATATCATTAATTCGCCGTGTTGTGATGGTTCTGAGAGATGTGGTATTAAACAGTTTTTTCACTTTATACGTCAGTATTGTTTGGTTACTTGTAAGTCATTTAACAAATGACATGAGAGAGAGAGAGAGAGAGAGAGAGAGAGAGAGAGAGAGAGAGAGAGAGAGAGAGAGAGAGAGAGAGGCTATGTATGAAGGGACTTTAGTGAGTAGTAAGACAACAAATTGATGTAATTTTTTACTGGCGGACAGAATAAAGTTAGTTTCTTGATATGGTAAATGAGGGGGAGAGAGAAACTGAATTTCAATATCTGAGATAAGCGTGTGGTAGGC
The DNA here is from genome assembly GCF_040412425.1 of Macrobrachium rosenbergii. NCBI lineage: Eukaryota > Metazoa > Arthropoda > Malacostraca > Decapoda > Palaemonidae > Macrobrachium > Macrobrachium rosenbergii. Next base: position 23,641,620 of record NC_089761.1, on the reverse strand, counting down.
CTACTCCTGATGGACATTGAAGGCCCTTTTTTCTTTTTAATGAAGTGTTAAACAAATGCTGAGCGATAACTCATATTCAGTATGATTTCAGCATGAAAAGGAACATTCTAATATCTAGGACCAGTTTTTTTTTTTTTTCCTTTCACCCTTATTCTTTAGATGGGGCAATAACCGCCCCCCCCCCTCAAATTTTTTCAGTGAAATGGTAAACAAATGGAGAGTAACGAGTCATCTTCGGTATACAATCAGCGTGAAAAAGGATCACTTTAATATCCTATAAGATGAGTTTTTTTCAATATCTTATAGGGTCAGTTTTTTCCCCATATCTTATAGAGTCAGTTTTTTTAATATCTTAAGGGTCAGTTTTTTTCAATATCTTACAGGGTCAGTTTTTTCCAATATCTTATAGAGTCAGTTTTTTAATATCTTATAGGGCCAGTTTTTTTTTCAATATCTTATAGGGTCAGTTTTTTCCACCACCCTTATTATTCTGTAAGAATGCGCCCGTGCGTACGGTGTTTGTGTCTGAGCACGCAAACGCGAACGTACAAGTACAAAAAGAATAATGAATGATCGCAGCTCAAAGAATTTGTCTTCCAGGAGTCTCCCGGGGGTCTCCCGGGGGTCTCCGACGCTTCCTACCGGAGTTGGGACAATGAAGATGTGGAGGAACTGGTTCCCGCGAGTCAACAATTGTCACTTTATCTCGCCTCTCAAACCTCGGAACCAGAATTTGCATTTGAATCGCGGACATTTTATCTGTTTACCTATCCATTGGCTGAGAGGGAGGGAGGAAGGGGGCCCTTGGAATGTCTCTCAGGGAAGAAATGGTAAATATGATTGTTTACAGCGAATGTATATTTATGTTTGTTCGTGAGTAAATGAGGGTTTTGTTCTTTACATGTGAATCAAATCAGCTCTTTTTATTATTATTATTATTATTATTATTATTATTATTTATAGATAATGTACATTTATGTTTGTTCGTAAGCTAATGAGGGTTTTGTCCTTTACATGTGAATCAAATCAACTCTATTATTATTATTATTATTATTATTATTATTATTATTATTATTATTATTATTATTATTATTATTATTTATTGTTTATTGTTTACAGCGAATGTATATTTTTGTTTGTTCGTAAGTTAATGAGGGTTTTGTCGTTTTACATGTGAATCAAATCAGCTCATTATTATTATTATTATTATTATTATTATTATTATTATTATTATTATTATTATTATTATTATTATTATTATTATTATTATTATTATATGTATTGTTTACAGCGAATGCATATTTATGCTTGTCCGTAAGTTAATGAGGGTTTTGTCCTTTACATGTGAATCAAATCAACTCTTTTTATCATCATCATCATCATCATCATTATTATTATTATTATTATTATTATTATTATTATTATTATTATTATTATTATTATTATCCAGCTCTTAAATAACCAAAAATTAGTGTATGAGAAACATTCAAGTAAATAGAATTTTATAATTGTTTAATCGATAAGCGTTTTGCAGACGTTATTGATTGTAATACGCTATATTATTGTCAGAAATATTTGCGTAGAAAGATAGCATTGTCACATTATCGCTGAGAACGGAAATGTGAGGCTTTTTCAAGTTATTTTTTGTTATATTTGAGTATTGGTGTGAAATATGCATTATATCTTGAAAAGGAAAATTTGGTGCGAGGAAAAATTTATTTCTATTTTTTTTTTTTTTTTTGGCATTAACGGCCCCGGTCATGATTTTTTTTATCACTATGTATGGGTGTTGAAATGAAGTTTGGAAATTGATTCGTCGTAATGATATTGTTTCTATGTGAAGTATAAATATTTGTTGTGATTTATGTATGAAAACGAAGTGTAGTATTGAAATAATATATAATAATTATGACTAATATATCTCTATAACAGTTCAAATAAAGTCCCATTCATCAGATACAAATGGCCTATTAATGTTGTTGAGAATTTTTCATTACCCCGCATTTTCACCGAATTAGTTTTACGTGTTATTTTTTGCCTCTCTCTCTCTCTCTCTCTCTCTCTCTCTCTCTCTCTCTCTCTCTCTCTCTCTCAGTCGGTAGCTTTGTTGTGATTTACTGTTTGTTGTATTTTCATTCACTTCTCTCTCTCTCTCTTCTTTCTTCTTCTTCTTCTTCTTCTTTCTTCTTCATGGAAACAGAGATTTCTTGGGTATTTGTAATAATTAACTGAAATCTTTAGCTTAACTGGAATAACTGGAAAGCTTGAAACTATTTATTAAGAGAATTACTTAATTCTGTCGTTAAAGTCTTTTTATATTGAAATCAGACGCTTTTACTGTTTAACTTCTTCTTCTTCTTCTTCTTCTTCTTCTTCTTCTTCTTCTTCTTCTTCTTCTTCTTCTTCTTCTTCTTGTAATTATTATTATTATTATTATTTTTCATCTTCTTCTTCTCCGTCCTCTTCTTCTTCTTCTTCTTCTTCTTCTTCTTCTTCTTCTTCTTCTTCTTCTTCTTCTTCTTCTTATTATTATTATTATTATTATTATTATTATTATGATTATTATTATTATTATTATTATTATTATTATTTCCGTCTTCTTCTTCTTTTCTTCTTCTTCTTCTTCTTCTTCTTCTTCTTATTATTATTATTATTATTATTATTATTATTATTATTATTATTATTATTATTATATTATTATTCGTTGTTTCTTTGGCTTGAGAAATATTAGCAGCGTCGAATACGAATTATGCCAAGTTTATAAGAATACCTCTTCGCACTTATATACAATTTCCACTTATTTGTCCTTCCACAATCCCGACATCCAGATATCCGCGTTTGAGTAAACAATAGCGAGTGCCAGAGGGCTATAAACTGTTCCACAGATTCCCCACAAGTGTCATTTGTCCCCTCCATTTTGACAGCACAAGGCGAAGCAAACAAGATCTACCTGTTTATCTTGCGCCGATTAAGATCTCCCGGAGGATATTGATTATCTTGTTTATTTTCTTAGACCTAGAACTCCTTTCTTTGGACCTCTTGAGGAAAAACAAGGGGACAATGGAGTTTTTGTCGAGGGCAAAACGCGTATTGTCTGTGTGGAGGGATGCGGTTGATGGCCGTATTCTCTCTCTCTCTCTCTCTCTCTCTCTCTCTCTCTCTCTCTCTCTCTCTCTTTTACAACACGACTGTAATGTAAAATAAATTACGCTTTTGTATGTGCTTGATTATTATTATTATTATTATTATTATTATTATTATTATTATTATTATTATTATTATTATTATTATTATTATTAAATATGTGTTCAAAAATTTATTTTGATTTGGTTTTTTTTTTACTTTTTTAATCACCCTTGACGTTGATAATACTGGTTGTAGTATATATATATATATATATATATATATATATATATATATATATATATATATATATATATATATATAATATACATATATAATATATATATGTTCATATATATATATTATATATATATAGTTCTGAATGAATACAAGGCGCAAGATCTTCCCAAATCGAAAACATTTATGTTGATTTCATTAAAAGAAGCTGAAGTACACGAGTTCCACAGATGAAATGCAATCTGATTTACATTTTCAGTAGGCCTATGATAGAGCAAGTATGTCTCCCTTATGACTTTCGCAAAAGAGAGAGAGAGAGAGAGAGAGAGAGAGAGAGAGAGAGAGAGAGAGATAAACGATGATGCTGTTGATGCACTCTCATCTAGAAGTACATTGTTTCAAGTATCGTTTCCAAAATTTCAAAGCCTTCAGATTTCCAAACTGTTGGTCGGGAAAATTTGGGACATCGGCTGAGAACCGTGTTAACGGGTACTTCATGATTTCCAAACTTAGATTTAAAATTGTAAGGAATCCTTTTTAAAGAAAGGGAATCACACGATGTCAGTGATATCCTCCTAATTAGCAAAATTTCCAGGTTTGAAATCGTGAAGTATAAATTTATCGGAATTAGTCAAATGAGGCTTTGAAACTGAACTCAAACGGTATGTGAATGACTTTTCCAACTTTCATTTTGACCTTTATTGAGGAGAGCGTTAGAAATCAATAGTAGAGAATATTCAGCACGGTTGCAAGGTTTTACTGGAATAGAAACTAAGACACCATAATAAGTCACATATGTAGACTTGTGTGAGTGTCTCTTTTTTTTTCGATTCTGCTTTAGTCATGATGTCCTGATTGAGACCTGTCTGTGTTGTCAAACCGAATAGTTCTCGATTTGTTAGTTAGTCTCAAAGGCGACTCCAAACTTGGGCAGTACTTTCGATTACTTTTTAGACGGGGAACGTAACCAAACACTTATCACCTTAAATACTGAAACGAAGGACATGTTTTTTTAAACGTATTTTCCATGTCTTTTGTCTTGAATTCATTATTTTAGGGATATTTTTTTCACTCACACACACACACACACACACACACACACACACACACACACACACACATATATATATATATATATATATATATATATATATATATATATATATATATATATATATATATATATATATATATATGTCTGTATACTGATTGTTAACTAACTTATACACCACAGCAGTAATTCAGTTGATCATGAAATACAAAGGCATAATTGTATATTTACACTCAACCCACATCTTCCGAGGTTTAGAGCAGTTCCACATCCTCTCCAGGGCTACTGTGGGAAACCTCTTCCCTCTCCTGATTTAATCACACATGGATTCCCTTGAACAATCAAGGTGTTACCTGAATGGACTCCGATTTCATCAGTTTCGTCGCGGGCAGGAAGATCTTCCTCCGAAGGGAAGATGTAGTAGGTGGTGGAGGGAGAGACCGAGAAAGGGTGCTAAACGCGGCAGGAGACAACTAACCCCCCGGCGGGACAACAGATTCACGGGCCCTTTAGACATTCCCGACAAACTAACTTTGACCCTTCTCCATTCCTCGCGGAGCGAAGGCAAACTATTACTGTTTCTCTCTCTCTCTCTCTCTCTCTCTCTCTCTCTCTCTCTCTCTCTCTCTCTCTCTCTCTCTCTCCTCGTCAGGAAAGATGATACATACGTTTTTATATCCATGCTTTTGATCATATATACTGATTTTCCTCCTTGAAGGCAACGGTTATGTGAAGAGTCTTGCAAAATATAGTTTATTACAAAAAGAAACCACCATTACAACTCTCTCTCTCTCTCTCTCTCTCTCTCTCTCTCTCTCTCTCTCTCTCTCTCTCTCTCTCTCTCTCTTCGGGAAAGATGATAAATAAACTTGCTCATACTTACTTCGCTCATATATGTACTGTTTTTTCCCCTTGAAAACAAAGGTAATGTAAAGTCTTACAAAATATAGTTTATTACAAACCAACGCCATTAAAATTCTAACATTATCAGTGTAGTTTTTAAATTATATCTGCAAGCGTATTCACTAAATAATATCCGTAGCCTGAAAAATGACTGAAAATAGAATTTTGCACTTGCTTTCATAACAACTGTAATAGCCATGGAATTTTACCGTAGTGAACATCGTGTCATTGCTTTGTGAATCACAAATTAAATTTTTTTCAGCGTTTTAATCCTAAAAAACTTAAGTCAAGTAAGATGAAAGATTCTTTCTGTGTTGCATTTGTCGTTGGCAAAACTGGAAATTTTGATGTCGTCGCCATTGGTACTTGCCATTAGTACGAGGCCACAGACCATATTTTTCAAGCTTGATAGAGCTTTAAGATAAGACATTGTAAGCTCGTTGCTTAAGCCCGAAAGCTGGGACTTATACACTTTTTTTCTACAACTGAACTGTTGCCGGTTCCAATTTCTTTCCCCAACGGAAAAAAATATCTACCGTGAAGGCCTCCATGTGCTCTATTGCCAGAGATCCGTTCCAGTTTTCGTAAACGGTATTTCCCCTCTCTCTCTCTCTCTCTCTCTCTCTCTCTCTCTCTCTCAGATGACAGAAAAGGTTTGAGCTGGGAAAAAATTTGTTTGTCAAATGTGAAAAGAACCGTAGGGTCTACTATGGGTGGAAAGGTGTCACTCTGAAGCTGAGGCCCGAGGAATAGTAAAGTGACCAAATATTTTGTTGAATTAATTACCTTTTATCCAGAATATGTGGATAAATATCAGTTATTAAATCATACAATTGGGTCTTGGATGCGTCGGGAGAAAGATGATACCTGATATTTTTTAAGGAAAACTTTGTCTTAATTTGTTGATCTTCACGTCATAGACCGTAAAGCAGTCTGTCTTTGAAGATAGACTGACTTACCTTTACCAGTTGTTAAAATTCACTAGTCGTCTGATGATACAGTTAAAGTGCGAGTACCGTAGTTTATTAATGATTTTAAGAAAACCTTCTAGGCCTAAAGTAATATATATGAATAACCTAGAATATTAAAGTCGTCAAAGGTGATAAGCGGAGTTCACGTCTTATTCGGGACCACCAGCCCCCCCTCCCTAACCTCTGATATAATCCCTTCTTCCCTCCCAAATTTCCATAATCTCCTCCATTCCCCATACCTCTCAGCCTCTAAGATATAACCTTCGTATTTACATATAGATCGAGCGGGCACGGGAAATTAATAATGCAAAAAGAGAGAGAGAGAGAGAGAGAGAGAGAGAGAGAGAGAGAGAGAGAGAGAGAGAGAGAGGCCCTGTTGGTGTGAATCAGGATAGAACTTATTTATTTGCTTTTGTATTGTTTATGATGACCTTTCGTGATCTTGCCAGAAGCGCTAGTAATTACAGAATGTGCGTTTTGCCTTAATGTAATATTAATCGGTCTGTGTGACCCTGAGAATTATTTATTCAATTTTTTCTTCCTTTCCTGCTCGAAGGTCAAGTGAAGAAGTGCTGAGGTCTCCAGAAAATGATCGACTTTTTTGAACAAATAATTTGTAAAATTATTGTTCGTAGTTCGTCAGTTTTTTCTCAATATATTTAATTTATGTACACAAATTTTATTTAATTTATGTATTGCTGAAGTCTTTTTTTAATTTCCGTATTTACTTTGGCATGGTTGACCTTTATTGTTGTGACGACACTTTGTCTTAAATGTCCTAAAACCAATGTAACACCTATATATAAATCAATCAGTTTTACCCATCAAAGACCTTGGCATTTTAATGGCCATTGTGTTACTTAAACAGATCCAAATTTATGGAGAGAATTGTTTTTTCTTGTGTGGGTTCTTGTTGTATCTGGCCTCTCACATACCGGAATCCCACCCGAAAAGTAATCAAATTGTTCAGAGGTGTTTACACGGAGCGCCCCGAGTGATTCCTTCCATGTAAACAAAGTATTAATTAAGGTTTCGGACATTCGGTATGGAAATGGTATGGTAATGGGAGAGGAAAGGTGTAAGACACCCGCTGGGTACCAACACCTTACTCGCTGTTTGATGAAGTGTTTTGGAGAGAGAGAGAGAGAGAGAGAGAGAGAGAGAGAGAGAGAGAGAGAGAGAGAGAGAGAGACTCGCCCCATGGGTTGCCTCTGCTGAGGGATTCTGGAATGAGTGCTCGGTCCAGGGACTGGAAGACCAAGCCGGCCGGGCTGGTATCCAGCCACTCTACCCTCCAGGATGCTACAGTCGTCTCATCACTCTTGTTTTCCAGACCTTGATGTTTTGTTTACTTTGCGTTGATTGTTGTCCTTTTCTTTGTTTTAGACGGGCATCGTGATTGTTTTTGCTGAGGAATAATGATGAATGAGGGGGAGAATAATGTTAAATTATCAGACGAAGTTTTGTAATGGTGATTGTGGTTAAACATCTCGAGAAAAGAGCAAGGTGTTTATGTACAGTTGACAGGTGACATTAGTTTATTATATATTTTTCCTTAATGAGCAAAGTAAGTCTTATCATAAAATGATTCGCGGAGTGTTATAAATGTCTATTACTTGAGTACAATTTATTTCGTATTTCCCAGTTTTTTCAATTTGATTAGATCGTAAGGTGTCTGCACATTTGTTATTTCTTATGGATTCTGAAATGTGTCCCTTTCATAATTCGAATTTTTACTTTTTTCATTCATGGTCTTTCTGTTTAGTGGAGGTTTGACAGTTTGTACTTGTTAAGCATACCACCTTGTCCGATGGACCAGCAGCCTCATATATATATATATATATATATATATTATATATATATATATATATATATATATATATATATATATATATATATATATATATATATATATATATATATATATATATATATATGTAATATATATATGTAATATATATGTACATATATATATATATATATATATATATATATATATATATATAATATTGCTGTGGGCAATATTATATATATAATATACTTCAAAGTAGGTACGACATAGGAGGATGGCCCCATATTGACATTAGTAAATATGAACTGTTGCTATTTTTCACTTTGTCGGTGCGAATTTAGTGGCACATAGACACCGTCCACAAATTAACATGGACCCAATAAATGTAAGAATTTCTAGTAAGCCTGCCTTTACTTTTCCTCTTCTGTTGCTGCTATTTTGATTATATACATCTTCCGCCGGTGTGTTGCAAATAATCATGATAATACAGTTGTATTATTACGATGGGTGACATTTTATGTAAGATGAAAAATGATAGCAGTGGTCACAATAACAGCAGCAATGGATTTACAATTTTGAAGCCTTATCATTGACACCTCTCGCCAACTGTTGGTGTTTTGACGTCCTCCCTCCCCCTCTCTCTCCTCCTCCCCACGCTCATACACACATACAGACACACACACACATTAAAGCAATCCATCAAGGCAAATGAAAGACCGAGGAAAGCATGGCAAGTCACAAGGACGAAAGCATTCAACGTTATTATTATTATTATTATTATTATTATTATTATTATTATTATTATGTTTAAAATGTGCACAATTTTTGTGGCACGAATAAAAAATTCATTAACTTTCCAAGCAAACTTCTCGGAAAATGTGCCTGTAGGTAATAAATAACAACAGCAATAATAATAATAATAATAATAATAATAATAATAATAATAATAATAATAATAATAATAATAATAATAATAATAATAATAATTTCAAGAGAAACTGTTAAAGATACTTGTGAATCTAACAGCTCTCTCTCTCTCTCTCTCTCTCTCTCTCTCTCTCTCTCTCTCTCTGACGCGCGCGCGCGCGCAGACCTGTTCAATAACGTCTCTCAAGATTCTGCGGGTAGAGCCGCACTTACGTGATTAATAACCTAATCCACAATAATGCGGGTTTTCGTATCAATCCGTCATGTAAGCAGTCATCTCCTCTTCTTGAATTCCGTCGTTGTATCAGCTTTGACTCCTCCTCCTCCTCCTCCTCCTCCTCCTCCTCCTCCTCCAAGTCATTGAGGACCTCAAGGGTGTTTGGAATGGAAGCCTCAAGTGGTATAGCTCCCGCCGGTAGGGAGGGACGCGGCCTTATAGAGAGAGAGAGAGATTACAGACATTCGGTGCCTTTTCGGGTGGGTCACGGTCTGGTTTGCCGTGTTTGGTCTTATTATCCGGTCGTGGATTAGCTGGTGAATTATTATTATTATTATTATTATTATTATTATTATTATTATTATTGATGAATGACTGTTATCTGGCGTCATAGAATAATAATAATAATAATGATAATAATAATAGTAATAATAATAAAAATATTATTATTATTATTATTATTATTAAAATGAGAGAAATTATTCCGGAAATGTTTCTTAGATTTCATGTCAGCATTAACATAATCTATCTTTTATTCATAGTTTTTATTACATATATTTTTTAATTTATATTCCCCCATATTATACGCTATATTTGCGGGTTGAGGAACAAGTGTTCAAGTCACATTCCTGGCAACTGTAAACCCAACTAACGGCCATCAGCACTTTTCTTCTTCGTACGTCAGAAACTAAACATCCACATTAGCCACATTTGATGTGCCGCAGACCAACCACAACAACATTAGCGGCCATTTCGATTCTTTTGCCGCAGAAGTGGCAAAATATGTCATCAGTCTCTCGATCGTCTGTGGTCGGCCATCTTCTTCCAGTCGAAGACAAATGAGAGAGGAGGACTCCGGTGAATGCCTTTTGTCGCTGGGGTGTTTACAAGGTGTCCGAATGCGATGATAGATTTCGTTGAGATGGGACCCACTTGCTGATGGATGATGACCTAAGAGGGAGATGTGCGGGTAGCCTGCCTCGCTCTCTCTCTCTCTCTCTCTCTCTCTCTCTCTCTCTCTCTCTCTCTCTCTCTCCTCATTGAGGAATGTGTGTATACTTGTTTTTCCTGTTTTTGTTTATTCAGTTTTCTGCCTTTATATCGAGGAGTTAGCTCAACAATCCCTCCATAAGTCTCAACATTAGCTTCCATAGACATTCCTCATCTCTCCCAGCCTTTTGCAGACTTCCTGCTACCTTTTGTGCTTTATCTGTGTAATTATTTACCTTTCCTCTGGTCTTACCACTATCTGGTACATTTTTCCCCCTATACTTGTAAGAAGGTTCATCACTTAATTTCTCTCATCATCTGTATTTCCTATTACCTTCTGTCACTTCTTGCAAATGAACACCATAAACTTTGAATTTCAAGTCAATGAACCCTGTGGGCTTGTTCCGTATGAATAGAGTTCATCTTCTGACACTTCTTGCAAATGAGCACCATAATCTTTGGAAGCTTGAATTTCAAGTCAATGAACCCTGTGGGCTTGTTCCGTATGAATAGAGTTCATCTGAATAATAATAATAATAATAATAATAATAATAATAATAATAATAATAATAATAATAATAATAATAATAATAATAATAATAATAATAACAACTGATAAGTATCAAGACCTGAAAATGGAAAAATAAGAAGGATATGGGATATGCCAGTGGAAATTGTACCCATAATCATAGGAACACTAGGCACAATGCCAAGATCCCTGGAAAGGAACCTGGAAAAACTACTGTAGATGCCGAAGTAGCTCCAGGACTCATGCAGGAGAGTGTGCTATTAGAAACAGCGCACATAGAAGAGTGATGGATTCCTAAGGAGGCAGGATGCAACCCTGAACCCCACACTATAAATACCACCCAATCGAATAGGATGACTGAGATAGAAAAAAAATAAAACAATAATAATAATAATAATAATAATAATAATAATAATAATAATAATAATAATAATAATAAAAATAATATCATTCATTGCTCAAACTTCGTGTATCCGTGTCTGAGACCTACTTTTCTAGAAAAGTACTTAACCTAAATTTCAATAAAGACTTATTTTACCACTTTCCAATTGATATCCATTTGGAGGTACCAAGAAATTTAATGTTCCATGTGAACATGATAATTAAAACGATAATTCTGTTGCATCAGTAAATACTTTTCAGGGATCCAAACGTTTACAATGATATTGTTCGGTCTAGAGAAACTCTTGTTCGTCTGCCTGCAATTATTTGAAGTTTGTAATATTTTTTCTTTTTTTAGTATCTGGTATCTAACATTTTTTTCACTTTCCAGCAGTTTATCAGTTGCTGTCTAATTATTTTTATCATGACACCTCAGCTTTTTTTATTTTTTGGCTTCTGTTAATACTTTACTGCCGTCCCTTGCGGTTGGAGTGTAAGATCCTTAATGTTCTAATTCCGTGAGCTCTTAACACAAACAAGTAAAAAATGCGCCGAAGTTTCTTTGGCGCAATCGAGTTTTCTGTACAGCGTATAATCAAGGCCACTGAAAACAGATCTATCTTTCGGTGGTCTTGGTATAATGCTGTATGAGCCGCGGCTCATGAAACTTTAACCACGTCCCGGTGGTGGCCTATCCTATATCGTTGCAAGAGGCACGATTATTGCCAAATTTAACCTTAAATAAAATAAAAACTACTGAGGTTAGAGGACTGCAATTTGGTGTGTTTGATGATTGGAGGGTGGATGATCAACATACTAATTTGCAGCCCTCTAACATCAGTAGTTTTTAAGATCTGAGGGCGCCGACAGAATAAAGAACGAACGGTCAGACAAAGCCGGCACAATAGTTTTCTTTTCCAGAAAACTAAAAACGATTATTGAATTAATGCAATTATCATGAAGGTGAAAACAGGAAAACTAAGTGTTGCACTATTGTATGTAAATTTTGAGGCAATATGTGCCAACATTATCATTATTCTTCGAGTAGAATACTGGAATCAACACGGAACTAACTGTAAAGTATGGAGGATGAACTAAGTTCGGTGGTTTTGTATCGTTGCAAAAGACGCAGCAAATTCATTATCAAATTAGCAGATATTTACCAACAAATCACGATTTCCCAAATATTACAAAAATGAATATGTCAAAAAATTCAAAACACACGTTAAAAACTAAACAAAGAGAAGGAATCAAGAATTAAAATAATTCATAATTATTTTTACCATTAGTGACGATAATGAAAGACACCCATTTTTAGAACAGGATGATAATAAATGGGAAACATATAAATGAATTGGTAGCCTAGTAAAATATTATCATTCCTTTATTTTTTTTTTGTTTTGCACCCATGCTGGCGGGGCAATCAATCACAGACAGGAGATAGATGTTTGCAACGCTCGAGCAATTGCAAAGACCACCTTCTGTTGCGCATGATTTATTTAAGGAGCGGATGCCTCACACCGACCCACTCCCAACTATGTGATCTTTAATGTTCTTGATCATGATAGTGACACAAATGGTGATAGTTTATCCGCTCTTATGGTGAAGGCGATTTGCGACTTGACCTCTAGTGTCAGTGGTGATTATGACTGTGGTGAACGGGAAATTAATTGCGCTGATGCGATTGTGATGACAGTGAGCTGGAAATGAAGCGGACTTATGGTGACAGTATATGTTTTTGTGAAGTAAAATGATGACAATTTTAGCATCATGTCGTTGAAAGGACATTTTTTCATCTGTTTTCAGCTGTAGTAGTCTTTATTTTTTCTGCAATTTCTGACGAGAGAGAGAGAGAGAGAGAGAGAGAGAGAGAGAGAGAGAGAGAGAGAGAGAGAGAGAGAGAGCTTATTCTAGGAAATAGAAATATTCCAAAGCATGACTCTATGAACGGTAATAGCCACATGTGTCAATAGATGGCGATTAAGAGAGAGAGAGAGAGAGAGAGAGAGAGAGAGAGAGAGAGAGAGAGAGGCTCAAGACGATGAACATTCCCTATTTCGTCATGGACCATTATATTAAAGCACCTCCGCTTACCCCCATGGATCTTATGAGGAGGGAGAGAAGGAGGAGGTGGGCCAATCCAACGGCCCTTTTTCCAGGCTATAGTAAGTTTTTCGGGAGGACTTGGAATTTGAGGAGTGGACGAAATGTTTGATGGACATAATGAGTAACGATTATCATTGTTAGCCGTTTACGGGTTTACTCTCTCTCTCTCTCTCTCTCTCTCTCTCTCTCTCTCTCTCTCTCTCTCTCTAACTTTAATCATTGCCTACTGATCCTCCTTGTCTGTTACTTG